>NW_020799113.1:18651888-18784333 GCF_003259725.1 Athene cunicularia | reverse complement strand
CCCCCACCCTGGGCAGCCTGTTCCCACTCTCTGACCACTCTTTCTGTGAACAATTTTTTCCTCATGTCCAGTCTGAACCTCCCCTGTTGCAGTTTCAAGCCGTTCCCCCTTGTTCTGTCACTAATCACCTGTAAGAAGAGCCCAGCACCAGCCTCTCTACAGTGTCCTTTCAGGGAGCTGCAGAGAGTGACAAGGTCTCCCCTCAGCCTTCTCCTCCTCACACTGAACGCTCCCAGTTCCTTCAACGGCTCTTCACAGGATTTACTCTCCAGGCCCTTCCCCAGCCTCACTGCCCTCCTCTGCAGTCGCTCCAGCCCCTCGAGATCTCTCTTGTATTGAGGTGCCCAAAACTGGACACAATACACAAGTCCCAGCAACCATCCCAGTGAGGTGGTTTGAGCAGGGCCTGGGGGAGCATTGGTCACTACATTTTAAGGCTCATCACAGCAGGCAGCTACTAAACCAGGCTCATGACCAGTGGATGCCCTGTGCCACAACAGCAAGGGCTTTCCTATCCCCACATTGACACCTGCATGCTTGAAACAGAAACAGAGTTGGATGCACTGGAAAAATCACAAAGTTTGAGTCTTTGCCCTTTTACTGTCTATATAACACCAGTTTGAAGGGCCTCAAGGAATGACTTTCTTGGGAAAGCAGATGAACAAAGATTGCTGGGCAGAAAATACCTCCCAGGAAAAAGCATCCAGTTCTGTATTTGGTCCTGGCACAGCAACATCACCCCAAGCACAAGCTAGGAGACTCTTCTAGGTCAGAAGTGCAATTCGGTTGCCCATTTGAGTGGCCTCAGTAATTTCTGCCTGCCCCTCAAGCTGCCTGTCCAGAGCACACACCCCCCACCCCCACCCCCCGTAGGTTTTATATTGCATCTGCCAGCCCCAGAGAATGAGTATTGGACGCTCAGCAGTGTCAGATGGTATTACGTGTCTATGTTTAGGCAATGGCATCCCATTCTAGGTGTCCTCCTTTGCAGAGAAATGGGGAGAGTAGCAGATGTTGGAGCTCCAGGGCCATATTTTAGGTAGCTTTCATCCCATGCTTCAAAGCTGGATCTCTTGCTGGCTTTGGGTCTTAAGACAACAGCTTGGTACTGCTCCTTAGTGAGAGAATTCTACTACTGACTCAAGGAGAGCAGAATGATGGCAAAGGCTGGTATGCTGCCACTGAGGAAATCTGGAAAATAAACTCCCAGCCCTGTTCACCAACTCACTTCATCCTTCATCTGGGCTACTAAAACTCCTGCTTGTTTACATGTTCTTTCAGCTGAATGTTTAGGGTAGTAGGTGGCTTATTTTATGTTTATAAACACTTAATATTATGTAAAGAAAACCCAAACTTTCCCATCTGGTCTAAAGTAATAAGTATTCATCACCATGAAAATTACTTCTTTTTCCTGAATGATGGCCAGCAATGCGGAAGCCAATCTCTAATTTAACTTCAGTCCTCAGATTCTTGCAGTATATTCCCTTTCCACATCACTTCATTGCCTCTAGTTTTACTCTGTTCTTAGATAAATCCTTCCTTGTGGCTGAGCTAGACTGGATTTTAGGAGGAGTTTGCTCAGCTAAAGCTCTGCAATACTTTGAAAGCTGATCCATAAAGACCTTTTGCCCATTTTGATGCCTTGGTCAGCAGTACAAAAGTCACCTCCCAGAGCACTGCAGTCTTTCCTGGGAAGCTGCTCTTGGGAGGCAATGAGACAGCTATGCTGCCTCTGAATGTTGTCCAGGTGCAGTTATTGTTTGATTAGCATTCCTCCTCCTGTTCCAGAGCAATTATTCAAGTCCAGAGAGCTTTAAACACTCTGCCATGTAGCTTCTGTGCTTTGATCATGCTTTCCTCCAATCCACACCAATACCTATGAAGATGTAAAGATATTCTGCTTCAGGTGGGTACTGGTCTCTTGACACTTGAATAGCAAAACAGCATTTATTTCTCCTGAGGTATTTCTCCTTCAGATTTCTTCAGAAGCAGGAGCTAGGTCTGGTGTTACATCAGGATAGAAATAACTTTAACTGAAAGCCAGACAGACCACCTTATTCTCAGACAGAACTTTCTTTTTGGGAAGATCTAAGGACAGTCCAGGTGCCTGCCTTGCATATGTGTCCTTTTTTCAAGATGAAGGTAACAACCCAACAATGAATTTAACCATCTTGTCACCTGAACTCACTCTTTGCTCACAAACTACCACCTCCTTCACCACTTCCATTGCCTGTCCTCTGGCTTCACACACTTAGCTTTCATTTGGCTTCTCTCCCGACAGCTTGGTTAGGAAATAATTCCTGCTACTGTTATTTCCTTATCACAATCCAGCCTCCTTCTTTCCTGCCATAAGGCTTTGACTGCTGTGGATCTTTACTGCTTCCATGCTGACATTCCTGACATCAGATGTCTCTCCTTTGCTCAGCCTCAGACTCCAGTGGATGTGCCCTCACACTCTTTTTAGCCCAACTTGAGACCCAAGGGGCTTATTTTTTAAACACTGATCCATTTGGCATGTCCCCTCTCAGTGCTATGACCTTGCTAGTGCTGGTTGCCTTTCACCCCACCAGGCTGATAGTGACTTGGAAGCATTTTAAGATCATTGATTAATTCAGGTTGAAAGGCACCTTGAGGTCATCTAGTCCAACCTCCTGCTCAAAGCTCTATGTCTGGTGGCAACTGCAATTGAGGGGTGAGGATCTGTTACAAGCTCCTCTGTGCACGGTCCATAGGATAAAGATCCTGCTACACAGCTAGTATTGGAAACCTGATTTCCCAGCTCAACCAGCAGCAGGTCACTCTCGTAGACCTCGAGGTCTCCCAAAAGGCTGCCAAGACAACTACCTCTGATCAGACTCATGCCTTCAATGAATACATGATGCTAACAAAGGCACCCCAGTTTAATGACCTGGATACAAGGGTGGTTATCAGGGAATTTAGAGGTTTCACCTTTGCTCTTCTACCAACCTACTGCCTGGCTGCTGTCATATCAGTTCCATCACACCAGAAATGGCTGTTGATAAATGCAGGCTGGAGACACGGCAGTTCACCAGATTGCTCAATTAAGAGGAACTTGCAGAGAGAGAGACTGACAAGAAGAGACAGCAGCGGGTCTCTTTAGCAGACGGTACACTTGGCCACGTCAGCAGAAGGATGAGAAGCCTACTTTTATAAGACCAAATCTTCTGGAGGTTTGCATATAAACTCCTTACAGGCTTGCAAAAGTAAGCGACAGCCAAGGAAGGGTGCTTGGGGAAGGCAGGGCAGGTGGCACAAGCACACACAGCTATTGCTTTAACATTTCTCTTGTGGCTACCTGGAGCCAAACTCTCAGTAAATATTTGCCAGCAGGCACTACTGGCAGTCCTAGCCTGCGGCTGGAGGAAGAAAGGATTAATTGGTAACATGGAACTGATGCCTTCTTACCTTTCATCGTTTGGTCCCCGCAGTGGATTCTGTCCTCCCAGTCCAAACATGCTGATGTGATCTCTAATGAACATGATGTCACCCACTTGGAAGTGGGGATTCAGTCCCCCAGCAGCATTTGTGACAATCAAGATCTCCACCCCCAGGAGAAAGAAGACCCTGATGGGAAAGGTTACCTGCAAGAAACAAAGGCATACATGCAACGAATATTACAGTTAGCAGACAGCTACTAATACTATATTTGTAGTATTGCAATTTGTGGACAGCTTACATGATGCAGAGAAAGGTCTATATGAGGCTGTAAGGAGACAAAACAGCCTTTTCTCTAATTTTAAATATTCCTCTAATTTAAATAGAAAGAATTGTAATGGTTTTTAACCATATTAAAACCTAATCTTGAAATGAATACCATTAAAATTCAAGCCCATATTTCCTACAGTTGCACTAAGGTCAAATAAATGCAGTACAAAAAGAATATGCAGATAATTTTTCCCCGCTGCCAAGGTCTTGCAGAGATTAAACCACCATGCTGATTGAAGTAACTACTTATGCACATGGACTTGGAGTGTAATTGGTAAACCAGCTTTTTACAGCAATGATGCATTTTACAGAAGCATAGAGATTACTTTATTAATTTCATTTTATTCACAGTAGTTCATTTCAGTGACCTGCTTATCCAAAGTTAAGGAACAATTGGCAACTGGAAAAAATATTTAAGAAGTTTGATTCTGAGGAGTCAAGAAGGAATCAGGATGATACTGCTACCTCTAAAATACTAAAGAAGCTGCAAGTAGAAAATTTCCTAACTATGGACATAAATTCTTTAAGAAATGAGATAATCTGAATGGACAAACATGTCTTGACAAACCTCATTTTGTACCAAGTGCATTTAAAATACTTTTTCTGTAAGAAGTTGAGTGATGCCAAGTATTACAGTTTATATCCAAAAGCAAACAGACCTCAGCCACCATTAAATCCTCAAAGCTATCCAAACAAAAAAGAACATACAAAACTATGAGCCAGTAAATAAATATTACTGGTGTTCCCAACAAATGTACATACGTGCATGTTAGGTAGCACTTGATTGACATATTTCTGTAGGTTAACTGGGAGAGCATACCACTAACCAGTGTTTTCTGATTGCTGATTTAAATTGTGACTTAAATGACAGAATTAAACTAGGTAAATCAATTTGCTTTGTATGATGCACTATTTTGCCCTGCAAGCATAGTAGGGCTAAACACTTTGTATGGCTGCACAGCATCAGTTTCACCTCACCGAAGCTGACTACCTCTCGATTTGAACTCCCAATTTTGTTTTTTGGGGAAGAAATCTAAAATCTAAGCAAGATTCATTGCAAGAGCAATGTAAGTTCACTGCAAGAGCTAGCCTCCTGCAGCTAGGTATCAAAGCAAGCAGTCACTTCTACATCGTTTACAACATATCTCCCACTATGTGAATGATTTTCTTAAGGAGAACTCACCGTGCTGACAGAATATCCTTCGTAATAGTGGAAACGTCCCTGCATACAAACACAGGGCTGTCCGTTCAGCTCCCCAAACACCAATCTGCCAAGATGCCCTGCAACTGGAAATTAATAGTGTCATTTTAGTTACAGGTCTCAAGGTCTTTGACTTTAGAGGGATTTGTCAGTTGATTATGCATCACAGTGGGGCCAAGCACTGCGAAACCAGGAGTTGAAAGTCAAATAAATATAGGACCAAAACATGTTGTGGGTTTTTTTTTGTACTGAGAACACACATTTCACCACTGAGGTACTGGCTTGCAGGCCAGTGCCAAAGTGATACATGTTGACTGGAGCTATCTCAATGGAAGGCTGTTGATGGATGGGTTGCTGATGCCCAGAGTTGTGCTAACCTGTGCTCTGTGGGAAATGAGGGATGTCCTCATACAGGAAGACTGTCTTGTTATCCAACACGTCGGCCAGACCTCCCAGTCCAGATCCACAGATGATGGCAGTCTTTGGGCGCTGGACAGTGTGGGCAAGTAACCAATCTGCTGTTTCCTTATACACCTCGTAGCTATTTCTGCAGAAGGAGAACATGTCAGTGAGGCTATCAACCATCCAGAAACAAGCTTCAAAGGATAAAAGTCCTGAAAAGGTGCAAAGAAAAAGAAATGTCATTAAAACTAAAATAATAGGAGCTTTTATTGAAGCTGTTTCACTTTTAAATTCATATTTTATCCCTAGCCACGGGCAAATCACTTGAATCCTCTTTGCTGGTTTAATTCTGTAGTGGAAGAATGGCTAATGATACCTAGATCACAGAAAAGTCACAAGGTATAACCACTCCTGCTTCTGATGGTCTCTGCTCTCTCCTGAGTTACTGAAGGAATGCAAAAGCACAGTTAGACTGAGAAATTGCAACCTATATGTGTGTGCACGGGGATATCCAGCCTGTGATGGGGAAATACAGGAGGACGGGAAGTCCAAGGGCACCTGTACAGCACAGCTGGGATGCTGTGTGGATGAAGGAGTAGACACTCTCCTCTGCAATAAGTAGACTACTGGGACATTGAGTAAGTGTCATCTACATGGATGGGAACCCAGTCTTCGTAAGTGATGAGTATCATCAGCTCCCAGTGCTTCCTTCTGAGGCTGGTAACCCATCTCAAACATCCACCTTCTCAGTACCTTGTGGTTACAGTACAAGAGGCCAAACATGGATAACTCAGTCACCCTCTCCCACAGGGTGGGCAGTGGGTCACACACAGAGTCTAGTCCTAGGCAAGAGGCCTGATGACATCGGTCTACTCAAAACAGGAATAAAAAATAGGAATTTGGACTCCTGGGCTTATGTTGTCTGATCTAAGTGGGGGACTGCTCACATACCTTGGCAAAATATATGTCTTATCCAGCACTGAGGCACACTGCTAGAAGGTGAGACAGAAGCTGGCATTACATCACCCATTGTGTATCTGTCTTGTGGGAAGAGAGAGGACTTCATTTTTTAGGCCTGTCAGTCCAGTATTCATCAGATGCATTAATCACAGTTTTGAAACACAATCAATATCAAAATAATCCCATAATCCTGTTTCCAATAGGACAATGCCAATATCTTCTGAAAGTCAATATCAATGTTGATTGGAAACTCTCTTCAAAAGCAAGGGTACTGACAGCATTCTTGATAGCAACTCAGTTGTTACCATTGATGAGTAGAATTAGACTATATATGATAGAATACCGGGTCATGGAGTGAACCAATGCAGGTAGAGGCAGCAGGTTCTCTATATGAAAAGCTGAGCTGCTTATTAAGGCATGAGAGAATCCAATACTGTGAGATGTTATAAAATTGACTGAATATGCTGATAAGCAGTCACTGTCTGCTTCAACAATGTTTCTTTTTTTTTTTTTTAATCAAGTCTCTTGTTTGCAGAGGTGCAAATCTTAGCTGTGTTGTGATTCTGCTGTCTGCAGACTTAGAGGATATACAAAAAAAGCTTTCAAAGTGGTGGTCTACACTCCAGGAGGTCTTGGGCCATTGATGAAGAGAATCTGAGTGTCAGTGTACAACTGATTTCTTTAACTACAGAATCAGATACTCAAATAAAGGATCTCAGTTCTATGTTTTTTCTTTCTTTATACTGACAAGGTAAGTAGCTATTGCACAGGTATCTTCTCTGAGCTTTTGCATCTCTCAGCTGTTCAGCTCTTGCTACAAGTCCTGTCCAATGTCTGTTACATCACACTTATGTTCCTAGTTACAAATTGTGATGTCAAAAATACCTGAGTATGCTATAAACCTGCAATCCAATGAGAAGAAATAACTTGCATATTCATGCATTAAAAAGAAGAGTCATTTAGCTGAAACACTTTTCAAAGGAAAAGTCTGGAAATGAGAAAGACTTTATTTGCCATAACATATTGTTGCATTTTTCAAGTGTACCATGAGCTCCTGAAATAAGCAAAAGCTATGAAAGCGACATTAATGAAGCCTACACTTGACTGACTATATTATCCCTTGCTTCCAGAGAAAAGCTTTAAAAGTGCTTTACATACATTAATGAATGATTCCCCTCCAATTTCTCTGTTGAATAACTGTAATCCTTGTTTAGAAATCAGAGGGAACCAAGAGAATTTAAATGTAATACCCAAGCTTTTGACGTACCTGCGGCAAGCATGAGAAAAGAATGAGGTCACCAGGATTTACAACTCTTCTTGACCATTAATCCCCCCTTTATTTTTCCCCAGTATTTTTTTTAAAGGTGTATGCACCCTTGCAAAATAACATTAAAGAATGGATATTATTCCTATATCCCAGAAATTTTAGGAGTGTGAGAAGAATCCCATTCAATGTCTGCTGAAGATATTGGGACTGACTGACGTGTGCAGAGTTTGAGGGGAATTTTTTTCCTTCTAAACAGAAGATGTTAAAACATTTCTTATCCAAAGTTGTAAAACTACAGCACTGCATAACTCTCCTTGTCCGAAAGGAGCTTCAGCAGGTTGCAGGGGCCTTGCAGAGCCTTCTCCATCCCAAAGGCTTTGGGCACGTCAGAGCTGTCCCCAGTGCTGAGAGCACAATGATGCCAAAAATAATCTGCAGTGCCCTGCTTCCAATATTTAGTTTTCAGAAATTTTCTGGATGCACAGCATCAAAGGGGGCCAGCAGGCACAGATAACTTCTGAATACGAAGGAGATACCTGCTCAGCGGGAGTAGAGGGGGAGTTTGACCTCTGGGTCACCAAATGCAACGTTTAGCCTGGAACTGCATGAGCCTGAGGTCTGTGCAAGCTTTTTGACAGCCTGAATTAATACATGTAGCACAAAGCCCTCTATAGCTACTCCATCTCCAACAATGCACACCTAAAAATAGTGCTCAGTAGCATCGCTTTGGATTAAATCACAGGATCAGCTGAAAACACAATCCCCTTTATTGTGATTGCTGTCATCCACTGGAGAAACGCATCTGTTGCAAAACACAAGACTGTCACCAATGACAGATGTTCTATGGCATAAAAAACCAAAAAACAAAAAACCACCCTCATTATGCTTCTTGGTCGGTTGAAAGCAAATCCATGCAAAAAGCAGACATATCCCAGTAAACAGATAAAGCATTACGTTTCAGAGGTCATACCACCATACATATCTGCAGTGTATGCCTCTCCACACCATGATATTTGCCTCTTCTGGCCTATAATCTCTGCCAAGGTCACCTGCTCGTTGCCATATTTCATAATACCAGCACTTGACACAGGCAGATTGCCAGATTCCTCTTCAGTAATAAGATGTTTACTTCTGAGCAGCCCTTGTCTGACATTTATTGAGTGCCCAGTAGGAAAAAAAAAAAAGAGGAAAACAAGATGAGGAAAAGGGATGCAATTTCGCTAGCCCCTTCCAGCTTGGGATGTCTGTGCATCCCCTATTTCACAGCATCTTACCTGTCTTCCTCAGCATAGGCCATCCTCCTCCTCTCTGGTTAACCGAAAGAAGGGGATGGTTGCTGGAAATGGAGCTTCAGGGTTTTATTTGACCAAAGAGCAGAGGCCCACCGAACCTGCAGGAGCTGCTGCTGTCTGGTGGTGAGTCAGGGAGGTGTGTCCCAGCTTCTCTCTGCTCTCCCCTGAGCATCTCTAATCCCCGAGTAGGAGGGGCATGTTCAGGACATCTGCTTTTCTGGTCTCACCCCCCATGACACATATGCTCTAGAGCTCTGCAGAAAGCTTACACGCACGCACACACACTTTATAATGCAGATTAAGCCTAGAAAGTTCATGCGCGCGCACACAACTTTTCAGCAGCCACCCAGAGAGGAGCAGCTGACAACGGATCTGCATAGATTTGCACGCTCTTGCGTCAACTGGGAACCAGCTAGCAGCTGGAGTCATCTGCTCCTTTGCAATTCAAACCCCTGGAGCACGGCATGAGCTCACTGGGTGTGTGCACACTCTGCAAGATGACCTGCACCACTCACTACTGCAACAACCAACAAAACTTTTCCATACCTCGCACCATTCTCTCCCCATTCTTTCATGGCAACCAGGGGCAATGTCCCTTTAGCTCCCCCCAGGTTTTTTTGCTCGCATTTAATTGCCTCACCTCAAAAGGAAATACCACCCTGAGATATGCTATACCTCTGTTCAGCTGATTACATTATGGAAGACACAGGAAAAACATTGGGGGCCCCACCATCTGCCCCTCTAATTTTAGCTTTGTTTTATATGGAAAGAAAGCCTAAAACAACCTTGCCATATGTGTCTGTCTGTGCAACAGTGCCTGATCCCAACAACTGATGGGAACCACATTTTACAGAGCCATAGATGTTTCCAAGACAATCGAATAGCAAAATAAATTTATGAAAATTGGTTAGGAGTAGAGACTTTACATGCCCCAGGCGAAAGGCTACAGTGCTACAATAGGCACTCATAGATTACTAGATCCAGAAAGGCCACATGGGAATGGAATTTATAAATATCCCAAGAAGGGAGAAAACCTTAATCAGAGCTTGTCAATTCCTAGACAAATCAGCCAGACAAAAAAACAACTTAGAAAACTGGGCTACACCACTTTCAAATCTCACAATATCTCTTGTTACTTGTTATTATTTTTATTAATAATATTTATTATTAATCATGTTTGCTTGTTGGTCTTGAAGACCCCACATCAAACATCCCCTTTATTGTCTCAGGAAACTTAGGGAACTTCAAAGTCAATAAATGTAAGTACAACCAGAAAAGCCTGGGCATTTCTACAGAGAGAGATCCTTCATGTTGGAAATCAGACACCCACAGTGTTCCCCCCAATTCCAGCACAGGCTGCGAGTCCATAACAGCCAGCAGGATTTAGACATCATGTGTAGCAGCAAGTTCTCTTGATAAAAGGTATTTGTTGAGATACACATGGCACTGAAGAGACAGAAAATGGATCTGAACAGAAACCATAATTGCCTTTTGCCCTCAAGTTCTTAAACTTCTTTCTCTTGTTTTCACTTCCACTTCTTATTTACCTCCTCTTATAAAACTTAAAATGCCTCTTCTACAAAGGTCAGTGGGTATGTGTGCTGCCACTTCAGGAGCCAGCGGTATATTGCTGCACTGGCATGGTGCACCCTGCTCTCAGTTTGCTAGGTGCAATGGAGACATTAGCACTGAGGACCTACTATTGTTCTATCATCTTCCTTTCTATCTTCTCTTTCTCATTCTGTTTTTACCACCTTCCTCCTTCTTTCAGATATACCTACTTTTTGTCATTCCTTCATTCTTGTCTTTCTGAACCTTGGCCATCTCTATCTCTTCAGTGTATATTCTTCCTTCCCTTCAGCATTGTTTTTCTATACAAAACACAGTAGGCTGATAGCAGAGATGGTTTCAGGTAGATTTAAGGCTGTGTCTAAGAAGGCCCCACACTGCTTGCCCTCTGCAAGTCAATGTGCCAGAGGACTGTGAAAGTCACTGTTACCCCAAGCAACGCCTGCCTAAAGTCAGGGACTTGGAGCCACTTCCCAGCTCCTTCAAGTTTTTTTGTCCTTTGGAAATCTGTGCTCCTCTTGCCAGCAGTCCACACTTTGAAAGCCATTATTTTGCTCCATTAAATTAAATGATAGAGCAATGTTAGGCCCTTAATGTTGATTTTCCATACATTTCTTTGGTATCAGCAGAGTTCTGATGCCCCCCAGATATGGTCCCTTGTTTAGCCTTAATCTGATTACATTCATTAATCTGATTCTTTTTTGCAAAGCAGACAAGAGAGATCAGACAGCCTGAGAGCTCTTCCCAATTTGTTCTCATCTAAGACAATCTCCTCCCTAGTCTGGATTTACATGGAAAAAAGGATTATCAAAAATGGACCATTTTATCTATCTTTCTGCAGTGTCTGTTATTTAACAGCAACAAAAATTACTTGAGTTTTAACCTGTAATGCTGCATTGGCTGGACAATTACTAGATAAAGGTTCACCCTGCTAGAAAAAAATCTGAGCATTGAAGCCATTCATGCCAGTAACACTGCAGAGAAGAAGAAGAAAAAAAAAATTAAGCTTCAGTTCCTGTGCAAGTATCCAAAGCAGATCTATCTAAAAAGAAAAGTTACTGAATAGATTGCATAATCCTTAAGAAAGAGTATTGGCAGTCTTCCGTCCTGAAAGAATCTCAGCCATCTCTTACTCTTTCTGTATGTATGTGTCTGCAGCAAATTGTATCTATAATCCTGATCTTATTGACTTGGGTGTCATTCAAGTCCTGTTCTGTAGCTAGAACTTCAACTGCTACAGGATGATCACCTGAAATAATTCTATAACAATGCTTTACATTTCTACAGCAATTTCTATCTAAAGAAGTGTTGTGAAGTATTTGGCAAGCATTTCATCAAAACATTTAATTAATGCTTTAGGGTAAGTCTCCCACTTCCCTGTGCACTCACATTATCGCAGCATCAAATTATCTCGTAGTCTTCTCACATGTACCGCCTGTCACCCTTTTGGGAAAGAGAACTGAGAGCTGCAGAAAGATTAACAGGGTGTCTACACAGTGGGGAAAATTTAAGTCAGCCTAGCCCAGGAAAAGGCCACCCCCCAGAGTCCTACAGACTCTGCCATGCCCTCCTGGTGCAGTGCTCACCTTTCTGTCTGGGAGGCATTTTCCCTGATTCCCTCGTACTCAGAAAAGCCAGGATTCTGCCTCAGTGTTTTGGAGGAAGGTGAAATGGATAAAGCATGGAAAGGTTTTGCTTTTCTGCTGATTGCTTAAAGTGCAGGTTCCAGGTTTGATTAAAAAAATTACTAAATGCACTCCAAGAACTAATCAGGATTTTTGCAGCAATTTCAAAACTCATCATTTGTACACTGGCTATCCTAGACAGCCACAGGAATGTTAGCAGAAAGGCAAATAAAATCAAATTATAGACATAAAAAGTTATTCCCCTATGGATCATTTTAATAGAAAACTCTAGAAAGATCTGCCTGAAGTGATGTGTGTGCTGCTTGTTGTACATCTTCAGGAAAGAGACCTCTGACCACAGGAAACACAGAAAACTGGATGACCAGGGGAACAGAAAACCACTCAAAAAGCTTGTCATGGTTAGTTGAGCAAAATGAAAACTAAGCAATGCTCCAATGACAGCCTCAAAACGTTGCCATGGAGGCAGAAGAGATACAGGAACTTATGACAGGCACCAGGGAACTGGGGAGCTGCGTGTTCAGTCAGGCTAGACATCAGAAAATAGCCTCTAGCTCCCCAAAATGTGCAATCATCAATAGCCCTCCTGTAAGGGCAGTGGGGCAAAAAGGCTTTTAGGGTGGAGATCAGCTGGTGTAAAGAGTTGGATGATGTTTGCTGGCAGGGAAGCAGACTGTGTTCAGAAATCATATGGCAGCTCTGTAAAAATTCCCCACCTTTATAAAACTCAGGCAGTAAAAGAAAGCAAGTTGACCAAATCCGTGAACAAATGATATCACAGAAATTAGGATGAGAGCAGAGATGTCCTAAGACCAGCCAGCATTTCCATCTTCCAGCCTTAAGAGAGGTGTCAAAGGCTAAAGCATAAGACTAGGGTTATGGTCATGGGAGTTTGTGGAGGCAAAAGCACTTGTGTCAATTAACCCAGTAGAGACAAAGTATAAAGAAAAGGATCATACAGGGATTTGAGGAAAGGGAGTTGTGCTTTCTGAAGGGATAGAAACAGCACAACTGGGGATCAGCAGTACATCAGGCTTGGGATGAATGGATGGCCTGTGTGCTGGAAAGTGCTTTGAGGCAGGCAGAAAAATCAGAGAGATCGGGAAAATGTAGTGGCAGGTTGCAAAAACACTTTAGTGAGGATAAATTGAAGAAAAACTATGGATCCTGGTGGACTAGAGACTACAAAAGGCCAGATACCCCTCTGGCCTACAATAAATACAAATAACTTGAAAAAAGACATGAACTACCAAAAATATTAAAGAAGAAGGAAGAAATGCTTTCAGGCCTGTCACAGCAGAAAATTCTCAAATAGTTAGATGGCACTACACAACTATATGTATCACTAATGATTGTTGAAAATAGATATACTCCCCTATTTAACACAGGTAAATACAGTTCATACCCTGGCATCACAGCCAACTGCTGGCCTGGAGCTCTGAATATGCTTCTCCATAGGAAGAATAAGACTTCTCCACAGGAAGGACACTTACCCATATCAAGACCACAGACGACCAAAGTTTATTCTGCTCTGTGATCTGTTTTTCTCTCAATAATCGAAAATACTTTCTCACAGTGGAGCTCAAGGCCAGACCTTTCAAAGATCTCCAGGATCATGTCCCCATTTTCCCAACACCCCTCTTCAGAAAATATTGCTTTCTGGAAATCAGCAGGTGAACATACTACCACTTGTAGCCATGGTCTGTCAGGATGTATTTATGCTGTCCCAACAGGATCAATGCTTCCTCATTATCTCATTTGTGGTGCAATAATGCCACAATATTGAATAGTCTATTGGGTTTTCCTTTTAATTTCTATTTCAGTGATTTTTGTTTAAAGAAACAAAGGTTAATCAACTGTAGATCATTTTACTAATTGTCTGCATTAGATGTCATTTACTGAAGTCTCACAATTCACTTTTGCTATAGCAGAATGTGGCTGCAATTCCTCCAGTAAAGAAAGTGAAAGACACACCTGCCTGACTTTGGACTGCAAGCCAGAAACAGAACAAGAGCCTTTACAGACTAGTCCCCAAGGTCATGTGAAGCCACTGCACTAAGGGCAACCAGCCTTTCCAGCCTCATACACCACATACCTATTTCTTGATATAGCTGAGAGCCACAAGACATGTAAAAGAAGATACACAGCCCCAGAGAGGTCTTAAGGAGTGTGAGATAGCAATGGTTCCTTAATAGTACCACCCCTCTGGTGCAGAAGAGAGCTCAGTTACACATGCAACTGGTTCCAGGCAAATCAGCAGCACTAACCTCGCAAGCTCCTTTGGATGGCCTGGCATGGACTCGGGCTACCCAGGTCATAACATAACCCCAGGACAGAAGTCACACCTGAGCCCTTCAGAAGCCCCATAGTGGCCTTTCAGTTTTAAACCAAACTGTTCCTCTAGAATTGCCTACAACGAGCTTTAAAAACACACTGGCATGGCTGGACCTACAGGTAAGTATGCAGCAAGATCCTCTAAAGAACTCAAGAAGGCTGAGGATAGGTGGGATTTGTGCAATTGATGGGCCTTTGCAAATCCCTGAGGGGAAACTATTAGCTAAAAGTATCCCTGTAGATTTTTTTTTCTTGACCTTTGGTATATGTGCTGCACTTTTACAAAAAATAAAAGGCTGTTACCTCCCCATCTCCAAGAGACCAATGCTACCTCCCTAACTTATCAACATCTTGCGACCTGCACAGTGATAACTGAAAACATGGTGAGCCTTGATTCAAAACCACACATTTTTTGTGGCTGGCCTTTATAAGCAGAGTGAGAAGTACCAGTGCTCTGTAGGATCTATGAAGTTTCTTCCAGACCTCAGCATACTCCCCCAGGTGTCTTCCTGTATACCTGATATCATTGAAAGAGCCCCCAAACCCTCCAGCAACACTCTTCAACTCCATCACATAGCATGCTTACATTATACATACATTTTGCTATTTTAACTATGAAACAAAAGTCAAAGGCATAAACAAGACTACATTATTCTTAATTAGATGTCTAACTTTTGATGTTTAACTGTATGTACAATGTTCCTTTAAAAACACATACTTGAGTTTAGGGCTTTCACTGCTACAGCTGTGCACACATCCTATGATCTGATAGGGAAAAGGAGAGAGGATCAGCTATGTATTAGAAGACTAGTTCCACAAAAGTGAGGCTAATCCAGGAAGTACGTACTATGTCCCCATTTTGAGCATCTCACATGGATAGAAAAGATCTTATTTAGCATAAGATGGAAGTATCTACTTCACCTTCTGCTTTATCTTAAAGATATTTAGGAAAACTAGGAGGAAACAGGCTCACAGGCTGAGTTAAAGGTTCAGTTTCAGAAAGAGCATCACATTTTTCTTAAACATGCTGTTCACTTCCTTTTTTTTTTTTTTTTTAACTAGGAATCTTGTAGTGTTGCATGCTCAGTGATGAAAAGTTCTTCCTTATATTTTGGAGATCCTTATCTTCAGTAGTTCGGCAGATCATGACACAGAAGCTACAAGCTGTAGAAATAGCTTAGCAGGGTAGGACTGAGAAGGTAGAAGTCTTATTTACATACCACTTTACCCTATGTGCTGAGTTGTAGTTGCTCTTTTGCTGATATTAGCCAAACACTTAAAGATACAAGAACAGAGAAAACGTGACTTTAAAGACAGTATTAAAGGCTTAAAAAAAGATTAAAAAATAATCAAACTCAGTTATTTAAATAACCTATTGTCCACAGAACTCAGTCGCTGCACATCTTGTGTTTGATGTGTGAGCATGCAGAAAAAACACAAGGAAGGTATTTAAAACATCACAGCATTACTGAGATATTGAAAGAAAAGCCAAAACTAAAGGCATGATTAGTTTAGTTTTATGCTACAAAAATACAAAGAAAACATTTCAGACTATAACATGCCTTTTACATTCCTACTAACTTCACATCCAAATTAAGGATGAGAAAAAAATTAACAATGACATTCTTATATACTTGAGAAAATTAAATTTAAATAGAGACCACAAGAGACACTAGAAACCCCACAATACCTCCCCACTACCTACCTCACTAGCTGTTCATCTAATTAATTTACCCCAGTTTTTCCTCCTATCTTTAAATAGCCAAAGATGTTGATTGATTGGAAAGTGATTTTCAGACAGGCCAATTAAAGGGTGAAGAGGCTTTGCAGACATACATGTAAACCTTCCATCTACACCTAAGCTCTTTTTTTTTTTTTCCAGTAAAAGTTCTTTCTAATGAGGTAGCAAGTAAATATCTTTTCTGATCACTTATCATGGTGAATATGGCAGCTTTAGCTTTAAAAATGCTTTTTTTTTTTTTTTTTTTTTTTTTTTTTTTTAGGGTATTTAAAGAATAAATTTTAGTCCTTGATCTGGTTTTGGCTAGGATAGTGCTAATTTTTATATTTCCTACTTTAGTAGCTAGAATGTGTTTTGAATTCAGTATGGGGTTGGTATGAGAAGAATGTTCATAATGTAGTAGTTTTAGTTGTTGCTAAGAAATCAAGGACTTTTCAACTTCCTGTACCCTGCTAGTGCGCAGGTTACACAAGAAGCTGGGAGAGAGCACAGCCAGAGCAACAGACCCAAACTGGGAAGTGAAATATTCCTTATCATACAATATCATGAGCAGTACATAGATGAGGGTTGATCGGGAAGATCACTCGCTTCTGAGATTGGGGGTTTGGGATTCTTACTCCTCTGGGAACAGGCTGGGAATCAGTTGGCAAGTGGTGAGCAATCATATTGTGTGTTACTTGTTTATATTTTCTATTGTTACTATTATTATAATTATTTTAACTTTATTTCAATTACTTTTTTTTTTTTTTTTTAATCTTAACCTATGAGTCTCCTTACCTTTATCCCTCCAATTCTCTTCTCAATTTCCTAGCAGGGGAGGGTGAGCAAGTGGCTGCATGGTGGTTGGCTGCTGGGAGGGTTTAAACCATGACAGCCCTTTATCTGTGTTTACAGGTAGCACAGGTCTGGGGTTTGGGGTTTTTTTGGTTGTTGTTTTGTTTTTTTTTTTCTGTACTTAAAGCTCTTTCTATTTTGTAGCAATATTGCTTCATTTTAGAAAACAAGCAAGTAGTTTAAAAGTGGGGAGGGAGGTTGTCTATTTATATATTTGGTTATGACTTGAACATGTAAGTTCTCTAATATACTCAGAGCAGGAAAAAAGATCATTATTGTTATTATATCCTTAAGATGAACATGTTAAGATTTTCTACCAGTTACTGAGCTTATAGCAAAATTTTCCCTTGTTATATCAGTTCTGGAGTTCCTTGTACTCATAGCACTGAATTTTCTGTGCTAAAACTACATCTGGCTTAGGGATGGATTGAGCTTCATCAAGGAGAAATATGTGAGAATGCAAAAGTCAGTAGCAGCAAGCTTGGCATTAAAGAGACAGGATTTCTGCTAACTCATGCTACATCATTGGCTGTTTGTTCCCAAACAGGCTGGCAAGTGTCTCATTTCCTAACCTGCATATAGGAAAGTCCACACAATATTTAAAACCTCAAGAGCAGCTTGCACCCTTTGTCTGCTGTAGTAATTAATCTGCTTTGACCTTTCTGACTTTGCTTGCGGATTTGATGTTGTTTTGCTGTCTAGAAAGTGTATGTGTGTTTCCAGGGACACTGCAATGGACGCTTGATTCTCCTCATTATTGCTCTGTTAATATTTCAAGGTTCTTACCTTCTGCTAACCTAAATTAGGTGTAACAAGTCTCCTGGGCATTTAGAAAGGGCAGCAAGGTGGGTTATCATGTGCAAGAATCTTCTAAGTACCTGCTTGTAGGTTACAGAGGCCAAAGCAAACTCTTGAGGACCATCACTGCTGACTCTGGAGCTGGAGGCTGGCTTGGAGAGTGTGTGCTCGGAGGTGGGAGATGATGGCCTGTTGCTCTGGCTCAGGGGCGCCGGGGGTGTTAGCAGCGGCGGGGCAGGGAGGAGCACAGAGCCCTTCAGCAGGCGTGAATCGAGCCCAGGCCAATGGGGACTGGAAATAATTATAAAAAAAGAAGCAGCAGGCGATTGCCTGCCAGTTTCCTTGTCATGCTTCGAGTGATATAGCTTGTTCAGGGATTTGCTGGTGTGAGCTGTAATTCAAAGGCCATTCTCACAGTTTATATTTAAAAATTAATTAAAACAGGTTTATGGTACAGTGGTCTCCTGTCTTTCCCTTAGTTTTCCTCCTCTCCCCACCATGTTGAGAAGGGACTAGGTTAAAGCCAAAACGCACCTACATAAAGGAAAGTGAAACTAAATGCGCTTACTGAAAGGCAATTGAATTGGGGAAATGAGAGATGAAACTTCACCCCTAAGTACAAACCATGAGCTTCTCCTCAGCGGGCTGGTGGTTATGAGAGGAGATGGCTGTGGTGGTGGGGCTGTGGCCCGACATGCTATGTGGATTCACAGGGAAGAGTAAAGTATTTAGGTTGGCCATTCATTGTCCTGTTTGCTTCTAAAGTTTCTCAACTCCTATCCAATATTTTTTCACACTAAACTGTTTTGTAGCATTTAAGCTTACTGTATTTTGCTTCTGAGGAAATGAGATAGTTTGGGGGGAATGATACAGTGAGGGATTTCCTGTCTCTTATGGTAATTTTGATTATTTTGCTTAAATGAACATCTTGGTTTTGAGTAGATTGCTGGCTGATTTCTGATTAGTGAGCCCAACTTCTGCCTTGTGTGCTTTGTGCACTGGACTGTGCAGCAGACTTGTTAGCTTTGTGTGAAGTATGCTTGTGTTAGTCTGCTGTTACCCTCTGAGAGCACACCATTTTGCACTCCTTTCTTCTTTAACATCAAGCATGAGTTAGCATTGCCCATGGGTGCAAGAAAGTCTTTTCTCACCATGGATTCATCACTATTTTTCCAGTAGGGAGAGCACGGCATAAGGATTTGCACAGGCCTGGCAGGGAGTTGTAATGCTGAGCACAGGAAAGATTTTGCTTGCAGGCTGGTGTTAAACCCCTCACCTTCAGCTTAAGGGGCTGTTAGCAAGGATGCTTGGGCTGTGGGGGCTCTCCCAACATCACACTGGGCTAGGTGGAAGAGACGTGAGGGTTCGCTCTTGGGAAATTTGAGGAGCAGGTCTGCTCCCTCTCAAAGCTGCCTTTGCTTGGGGATCCTCATTCTTCATACTTCGATCTCTTGGATAAATATTATGATAATTAGATGAAAAGATTTCTGTGCCACCTGTTTAATTTGTGTCACTTGTGGTCTGTTATCTTTTGTGACCGAGATACTTGTGTTTAAGTGTTTAGACCTATGAAGTGAGCACAGTGTTTAAAGGCCAGTGGAGAGCTGAAGCAGCAGCCAGCTCTTCTTCGCTTTCTGTGTAAATAGCATGAAGGGTGATTGAACTTCTGGACCTCCTGATTTCCAAATAGCCTTATTCAGGATAGCCCTCATTTATTTTCCTCATTGGTGCGTGATTCTGTGAAACATTTCTCTCATATTCTAGAACACAGAGGTTAAACATGAGAAATTTTTTATTTTTTTAAAAAAAGCTCTGCTTATTTATATATGTGTATGATTGGAGTGACATTGTTTCTTCTCCTGTGCTGTTCTCCAGATTGTGAATCAATCCAAGAATGAACAAATGTAAGAAGCCTTATGTTGACCAGACTAGAAACCTTGAAAAGTTCAGTCCTGAAATTCTTTCTGAAATTGAGAAGCTCTTTGAAAAGAAGTTTACTTACACTAAGCCAGTGAATAATGAATGGAAGCTCCCAGATCCCAGTGATGCTTTTACGTGTGATCACAAGGAATTCAGCTCACTACAGGCTCTGAAGGACTCGATGAATGACGTGAAGAATCAGCTGAGTGATAAGAACCTGGATGAATGGCATCAGCATACCTCATTTACCAATAAAGCAGGGAAAATAATTCCTCATGTGAAGAAATCTGTGAATGCTGAGCTGTGTACACAGGCATGGTGCAAGTTTCATGAGATCCTGTGCAGTTTTCCTCTTCTCCCCGAAGAAGCTCTTCAGGAAGGAGAACTGAATTCTGTCCACCTCTGTGAAGCACCTGGAGCTTTTATAGCCAGTCTCAATCACTACTTGAAATCCCACCATGTCCCATGCGACTGGAATTGGGTAGCTAATACTTTAAACCCATACCATGAAGCAAATGACACTCTTATAATGATCATGGATGACCGTCTTATGGCAAATACATTGCCTTGGTGGTACTTTGGCCCAGATAACACTGGTGATGTGATGACATTGAAACATTTAACAGGACTTCAGAACTTTGTGAGTAATATGGCCACAGTTCACTTGGTAACTGCTGATGGCAGCTTTGATTGCCAGGGAAATCCAGGAGAACAGGAGGCTCTTGTCTCACCCCTTCATTACTGTGAAACAGTCACTGCTTTAATGATCCTGGGCACTGGAGGTTCCTTTGTTTTGAAGATGTTCACACTGTTTGAACACTGTTCTACCAATCTGCTCTTTCTGCTAAACTGCTCTTTTGAGGAGGTCCATGTCTTTAAGCCAGCCACTAGCAAAGCTGGAAACTCAGAGGCCTATGTGATTTGTCTTCGTTATATGGGCAGAGAAAGCATTCATCTGCTGCTTTCTAAGATGATACAGAACTTTGGAACAGAAATGGTCAACAAAGCACTTTTTCCCCAGCATATGCTACCGGAATCTTTTCTTAAAATACATGAAGAGTGTTGCATGTTCTTTCACAAGTGCCAGATAGAGACCATCTCTGAGAACATCCATCTCTTTGAGCGCATGGAAGAAGCAGAGCAGACGAAACTGAACGAGTTACGAGATTGTGCAGTAGAGTTCTTCATGCAAAGACTTCGTATGAAACCCATTGCCAGAAATAACTGGCTTGTCAAGAAATCTCAGACTGGATGCAGCATGAATGCGAAATGGTTTGGACAAAGAAACAAATATTTTAGTACCTACAATGAAAGGAAGATGCTGGAAACCCTTACATGGAATGATAAAGTGGCAAAGGGCTATTTTAATCACTGGGCTGAAGAACATAGTTTAAATAATGCTGGAAAAATGTGCATCCTGGAAGGATTGTCTTGTAACCTTGAGTGTAGCCTGTGGTACATTTTGGAAGGCAAAAGACTACCAGTGGTAAAATGTTCTCCGTTTTGTGATGGTCAAGTTTTGGAAAATCTCAATGAAGCTATGAACAACTTGGTGCAGGAGAGGCTGAAAAGCAGACAAAGGCTGCAGACTTGTCAATCCTGTGAAGTTCTTCCTGGGGAACTCATACTGGCAGAAGTGTCTGACCTTTCCAGCTGTCATCAGGAAGTCCTAAATGAAAGATGTGGTGACCAATTCAAGTGCCTTGTGGTGGACTTTCCATTCCTCTGTGATACTGAAAGCCAACCCAGTATGGAAATAAAGCTCCTGGACTCAGCCACACTGCTGACTTTCAGCTTCTCTTTGCTTTACGATGGAGAACCAAAGTACCAGCAGCAGCTTTTGGAGTGTGTTCTGCATTCATTGAATCAGCTTACAACAGGAGATGCATTGATTTTGCCTATTCTCTCTTGCTTTACACGCTTCACAGCTGGCCTGGTCTTTATACTGCATTGCTGTTTCAGATGCGTCACGTTTGCTTGTCCAACCTCCCATGAGCCTCTAAGGACTAGTGCTGCTTTGCTGTGCATTGGTTACCGAGGCCTCCCAAATCCAGTTGTTGAATATCTGCAGCATTTGAATAAACGGATGAGCTCTTTACTAGTGTCAGACTCTCCCCAGCAGGTCTTGCAGTTTGTGCCTATGGAGGTTCTCCTCCAGAGCAAACTGTTGGACTTCTTATGGGATTTAAACACAGCCGTTGCAAAGAGACAACTCCATTTGATTGTGCAAGCTAAACAGCAGCAAATGACTAGCAATATTTCACTTTAGAATAGAATTGAGCAAGTTGCTGCTGCTAGATCTTGTTTCACGGGCAGTTAGAAGGTGTTAAAAACATTGTTAATGCAGAGGTAATGTTACTGTAAAACCTTGGTGTGTCATTGTGACTGTTGGGAGGATGTTTTGAGCTATCAATCCCACTTATACCATATTGGCCTGTCGTACAGTAGCCTGAGGTTTTAATCTTGGGCATGGGGGACTTGGGAGAGACAGTGACTGAAGCGGTGAAACTGTCTGTCCTCTGTCACAACGCTCTCTGAGCAAACTCCTTTGTGTACCACCTGGGTCAGAAGTGTGGCCTTCGTGATGAGCAGTGCTATGGAGATTTGTACCTGTTGGATCAGGCCAGACAATGGGGGACCCTCTTGTGTGACATTAGCACTCTTCTGCAGAGCAAAATGTGGGAGTTTTGACACACCTGTGTACTTTTCCAGCGTTTGTAGAAGCCAAAATGTGAGGTTTGGGCCAGAACGCTCAGCAGTATGCAAGCCTGATGTGAGACCTGAGGGATGAGTGTCTTGTGAGCAGGTAGCTGTCTCACAAAGGCTGGGTTAAAAATGACAGCCTGTAGGCAGTAGCAGTGGTGTCC
Organism: Athene cunicularia; assembly: GCF_003259725.1. Lineage (NCBI taxonomy): Eukaryota > Metazoa > Chordata > Aves > Strigiformes > Strigidae > Athene > Athene cunicularia. Next base: position 18,761,779 of record NW_020799113.1, on the reverse strand, counting down.
AGGGTTAGATGCTCTTTGGTTTTCATTTTGTTTATGTGAAGAGCAGCAGGCTGTATGGTTTTTGACAAGTTATTGTATGGTTTTGTCTCCCCATCAATGAATGGGCTGTTAGAACGTTATTTTTAAGTGGCTTATGGATGTTCCTTAAAATAATTTGAGACTCCTGAGTGAAAGCGAATACTTGCATCTGTCTATTGCAGCAGCTATTAATGAGGAAATGCACGTGTTTTTCAGGCTAAAAATGTGATCGTGCACAAATTTGTGTATCAAAAAATGCTTTGGGTACTGCTGGAGGAGCATTAAGCTGAAGAAATATGTGATAACTTTCTTTGGGAAGGTATGATTAAGATTTCAGTTGGATCCCCTTAAGGATAAAAATGATGAAGTTGGTAACTGACTGTTCCTTTAAGGGAGTCAAATTTTATTTTCCATATTGATCCTCTGAGTGCTGAATTTTGAGGCTTAACTTTTGTGTATTAATGTTTAGTTTTAAGTTTGTAGTGTACATGGAACAACCTGCTCAGAGGGAGAAATGATGTTTAAAGGAAAAATGACTTTGCTGTTCATGGGTGCAAGATCTTGGAGAAAAAGGCCAAAAGAATGGAGTTAGCAAGTAGGAAAACCTACTCTCCTGATAAATTACCAGTCACCTTCTGGAAGCACTTCTAATTATATAATGTGGGAGCTTGAAGGATAGTTGATTACTGGTAAGGAATTAAAAGTACTGCTGAAAATCTGTTTTGTCTGGAGGTGCTGCACATTTAATAGGCTTTCTTGCCACGTTGATTGGGGCAGAGTTTAATGCATTTAACAGTTCATTTTTTATTGAAGAACTTGATAGGTGAATGAATTGGTGGCTTAGGTCTGACTAATTCATAACATTTTCTAAAAATCTTGCTTTTTATACTTGCATGTAAATAGAAGCTACCTAACAAAAGCTTCTGGGATTGGCCGTTGTCCATTTGAATTTATTTAAATGAACTTGCTCTTTTTGCTATAAGCTGAGTCATGCTTCCTATTTCAGACCAGGAAGGAAGGGAGCAGAGGCTACAGTCTGGGGGATATATGCAGTAATAGCTTCTCCTGTAAATCATTTTTGAACCTGTAAACTCAAGAGTGCAAGCAGGGCGACAGATGAATTTGACCGAGGTATAAAAATGAAATACTGAAAATGGGAATAAAGAAGGGGGGAAGAAATATTGTACAAGAACAATGATGAGACAGTATCAAAGATCAACTGTAGAAGTCATCTTTATCTCAGACAAAAAGCTGGATAAAAATACTGTCCACTAAAGACACCCCTGTGTCTCTGCCACTGCTTCAGAGGTGATTAATTCTTTTGAAACTTCCACTGAGCTGAAGCGTTTGCAAAGATACCTCCAAAGCAGGGGTGAACGAGATATTGCAGGCACATGGGTGTGCTTACACTGTGCTGTTCTGCCGTGGAGGCATGAGTAGCCAGAAGCATCTCATCTAGTAGGTACTTAAATAACTTGGGTGTTTTTCTGACTGACATTAGTCTAATATTTTAAACTTACTGTTCTATAGGTAAAGTAAAATCCTGAGGTGACTGACAGACCCTGAGAGAAAATGCATTTATTTTTTGAGCTTTCCTTGGTCTGTTGTGTACCTCTGACAAACTATGCAGACTTCCATGAAATTCCTCCCATCCCATTATCCCCTGTATCATCAGTCCCTTTTTCCATAAATTTTTAGGGGAGAACATTTTAGATGGTCACAAAGCTTTGGGCGAGTTAAGACTGTGTACTTACTGAGCTAGTGGGGAAGCATAATCCCTCTTGTTTGGAAGTAACCCCAAAAAAATGTGTGCAAGCCCTCCTGGGGAAAGCCAGATCTCTAAACCAAAGGAAACCCAATGTCCTGTGGATCCTGATGCCTGATTTGCTCTGGAACTTTTTGTTGGCAGACATGGGCAGACGACAGGAGAAATGCTTTCACCGCAGCTGCTCCTGTTAAAAAGAAAGGATGTGGTTTGGAGAGTCTTTTTAATTATTGTTGTCTTAATGGCAGGAGTGTCAAAGTCAGGAATGACACTTGTCCTCTTAATTGTGAGAATCCTTCATTGTCCTAGCTGTCATTAGACCAAAGATTTCTCTGAGAAGTGACACTTAATTTCTGTTGTGACTTTTGGAATATGTAAGAACGAAAGGGAAGAATGTATTAACCTTTGTGGAGAGGGTCTGATGACTCCTGCCTTCATTGAGGCTGTCAGTTTTTGGCCCATTTGATTTGATTTTGTGTGACACCTGATAAAGTGTCCTAGTACCCTGTCTCCTTTTAAGTTGTTTTTTTACCTATTCAAAGATGAACTGGGCATTGGTTTTCATAATTAGGACCTTCACGTTTCACACAGGGGAAAAATAGAGGAGGAGGAGAGAATAAGCTGGTTATGATGTGATTAAGATTCATGCGAACTTGAGGTAAACTTAATTTTGTAGCCCTGCTGTTACAGGTTTCCAATGAAGGACCAATATCTAGGCCCAGTGATTAGCTATGAGCTATATTTATTTCTCTGAAACTTTTTGGATCTTTTGTTTTAAGCCAGCATAACATTTTGAAATCAGTTGAATGAGGGTTGTATGAATTGGGTACTCCACCAAGTGAAAATGCTGATTTTTTTTTTTTTTTAAAGTTGAGTTCCATTAAAGTTGAGAGACTTGCCACTAATTTTACTAATTTTTTATTGTATTTAGATTCATCTGGATGTGCACAGATTGTATGTGTTCTTGCCACTGACTTTCCAATTTAATTTCTACAAAACATAATGAGATTTACAGTATGAAATTCGGTAGTCTATTAAAATGGTACTAATTGGTGTCTATTCATCTTAATTTAAGATGGATCTATCAAATTACTTGTTCTAATAGTAGGATATGTAGCAGAATTCTGTTCCATTAGAAAAACAATTTGGGACTTAACGGGAAGGGATTAGTACTCCTTATGTAAAAAGTAGGAGAAAAGAAAAACACACCCTGATTTCTGGGTTGTGAGCTGGCTGCTTTAGGATGCAGAATAACATTGAGTCCTTGCTTCACTGGAAGCAAGGGCTGACCAGTGAGCTAAAGCCTCAGTGCCTCCATCTCAGTGCCTGTTACCATCCCTAAAACCATCTTTTGATATCCCTTTAATTTACACTTGATTTAATTTTTAATATTAAAGCAGGGGAAATCCTGTGTAACTTGTCTTACCATTTTGGGTGGTATGAAATGAGGTAGTTTCTCAGTACTTCTCCCCATTTCTCATTTTTTAAATGAGAGCCTCTAAATTTCACCTCGTAGCCTTTGAATATCACTCTCTTTTTTAGTACTTCAGTAAGCAAAGACAGATTAAAATTTCCTTGCCAGAGTCTGGTAATGGATTCACCATCTTGTTCTTGCAACAGTTTTTGTGAATGCCATGCAGATATCCTTAGTTCCAGTTCTTTGTGCACTTCAGTCACTTGACAGAAAGATCAAATGGAGCTGTTTATGCCAGAAAAACGCTCAGCCTGTGGCTGCTCATTGCTTACTCTTTAGGCAATGATTTGGATTGCCATCGAGCCCTCTCTTGTGACTCCTTGTGGGTCCAGAGCTGATTTCAAGACTTAAGAATGAAATTTGCTAGAAGAATTAGCCAGTGGCTGTAGACACTTATGCTTATAACAAGCAGAACTTAGGAGACCTATAAATGCAGGAAACTTTTCCACCAGCCAGGAGAGGCTCATATAACATGCAGCTGGGAAGGATTTGCTAGCCTTTCCTTGATAAAAATTCTTTTAAAAAGGCTTTGAGGCATAACCACCCGAAGAAACAGTTCATCAGTTGTGTGCACCTTTCTTGTACACACGGGTATGTTCATGTTTGCACATGTGCAAACCCCCAGGACTGTACAGCCATGAAGCTTTTGCTTTGTAACTAGTCCATGTGTGCTTTTGTTTTGAAGGATGTATGTATTTTTCTAATAGTAGATGAAGGGATGTTGGTTTACATGGCTATTGCATATTTCACTTGGTCTGCAAATGAGTGTTAAAAGACCTTTTTTAAAAGAAAGGAAAATAGATGTTATTTGGAGAAAGGAAAGTATTTTATTTTAGGTTTTAAATATTGCTATTTCATAGAATCATAGAATCACAGAATCATAGAATGGTTTGGGTTGGAAGAGACCTTAAACATCATCTAGTTCCACCCCCCTGCCATGGGCAGGGTCACCTTCCACTAGCCCAGGTTGCCCAAAGCCCCGTCCAACCTGGCCTTGAACCCTTCCAGGGAAGGGGCAGCCACAGCTTCTCTGGGCAACCTGTGCCAGTGTCTCACCACCCTCACAATAAAGAATTTTTTCCTTATGTCTAATCTAAATCTTCCCTCTTTTAGTTTAAAGCTGTTACCCCTCATCCCATCCTTACAGTCCCTAATAGAGTCCCTCCCCACCTTTCCTGTAGCCCCTTTCAGTACTGGGAGGCCACTCTAAGGTCTCCCCGGAGCCTTCTCCAGGCTGAACACCCCCAACTCTCTCAGCCTGTCCTCACAGGGGAGGTGCTCCAGCCCCTTGATCATCCTCATGGCCTCCTCTGGACCTGCTCAAGGTCCTTCTGGCATTCTGGCAGGGGGGTCTCACCAGAGTGGAGCAGAGGGAAAGAATCCCCTCCGTCGACCTGCTGGCCACACTGTTCTTGGTGCAGCCCAGGATACTGTTGGCTTTCTGGGCTGTGAGGCACATTGCTACCTCATAGTCATTTCTCCATCCACTAATACCCCCAAGTCCTTCTCCCTGGGGCTGCTCTCCATCCACTCGTCACCCAGCCTGTATTTGTGCTTGGGATTGCCCAGATCCATGGGCAGGACCTTGCACTTGGCCTTGTTGAACTCCATGAGGTTTGCACGGTCCCACCTCTCCAGCCTGTCCAGGTCCCTCTGGATGGCACATCCCTTCCCTCCAGCCTGTCGACCACACCACACAGCTCGGTGTCATCGCAAACTTGCTGAGGGTGCCTCAGTCCTATTGTCAGTGTCACTGACAAAGGTGTTAAGCAGCACTGGTCCCAGCACTGACCCGAGGAACGCCACTCGTCACTGCTCTCCACTTGGACATTGAGCTGTTGACCACAACTCTTTGAGTGTGACCATCGAGGCAATTCCTTTTCCCCCGACTGGTCCATCCATCAAATCCATGTCTTTCCAATTTAGAGCCAAGGATGTCATGTGGGACAACTGCTTTGCATGGGTCGAGGTAGATGATGTCAGTTGCTCTTCCCTTATCCACAAACACTGTAACCTCATTGTAGAAGGCCCCCAGATTCATCAGGCAAGATTTGCTACTGCCAAGCAGATCCCTGAAGAGGCCAAAGTGTGCTCTCCTGAAGTCCAGGGTAGGGAGCTTGCTGCATGTCCTTCTCGCTGTCCTAAAGTTCTTGAACTCCCCTATTTCATGGTGACTGCAGCCAAGACTGCCCTTGAGTTTGGTGAGAACATGGTGCAGCACAGCACCTCTCCTTGTTGGCTCCTCTGTCACTAGGAGAAGGAAGTTATCATCAAGGCATTCCAGGAACCTCCTGGATTGCTTATGCCCAGCTGTGTTGTCCCTCCAGCAGATACTGGGATGGTTGAAGTCCCCCATGACAACTAGGGCTTATGAATGTCCACCCAGTCTTCCTGGTCAGGTGGCCTGTAGCAGATCCCCACTAAAAATGTCTCATGTCCCTGCCTTCCCTTTAATCCTGACCCATAAGCTCTTGGTCAGCTCCTCCTCCATCCACAGCCAGGGCTCCCTGCACTCCAGCTGGTCTCTGACATAGAGGGTGACACCCCCTTCTTGTCTCCCCTGCCTGTCCTTCCTAAAGAACCTGTAACCTTCCATTCCAGCACTCCAGCCACAGGATCCCACCATGTCTCCGTGATGCCAATAAGATCATACCTTGCAGCCATACACATCTCCGGCTCCTCTTGTTTATTGCCCATGCTATGTGCGTTTGCATAGAGGCATTTAAGTTGGGCCCCATGAAGCTGACTTTCTGGCTGGAATGTCTTTGTGCTGCTCTACAGTTGCTCTCCTGCTGCCCTGTGACCCTGCTTCAGGCTCTGGGCATCTATTTCTGGCACTGTCATCAGGCTGGTAGGAGTGGGATGGAACAGGATTCCCCTCCCCTAGCAGTTTGAGTTTAAAGCCCTCTTCACCAGCTTGGCAAGCCTATGGCTGAATATGCTCTTCACCTTCTGACAGTTGGATCCCAACAGCCCCTGGCAGCTCAGGTTTTTCAAAGTGAGTCCCATGGTCTAAGTAGTGGAACCCCTGGCTTTGTATATGCATTCATATGTATGTGTGCTGGTCTGATACCCTGATGCCCTCATAGCTAGTAGGTGTTTGTTGGGGAAATCTTTAAACTAGAAGTGGTGTTGAGCGTATGCTGAAATGCAGGATGGTGCCTCGCTTGGTTTTAGTGAAACTCTAGACTGTAAGCATTGGCTGTTAATGTCAAATGTACCTCAGGGGATGTGAGGACTTTGGAAGTGAAAGTGAAACAGGCGTCTGGATTGGAGGAGCCCTTTAGGATTGTCAGGTTGATTTTGGTGGAAATACTGTTTAATGTGATTTTACTGAATTATAGGGACATGTAAATGCTCAGAATTGTATTCACTCATAAATGGTTCTATGAAATATTTGCATTCCCAATATAACAGTATCAAAACAGTGCCTAAAAACATATGAAATGGTAGATTAGAAAGTACAGGGAAAATGCATATGTCTTCATTTTGCTGCTACAGACCTTAAACACTGCATACGTGAGTTCTTCAGTCCTTAAAGTCAATTTATACACTATGCTAGGTTGATTATAAATCTGGTTTGAATTTCGATAGATCTTAATACGCTAACATGCCTGCCAGTTTTTGAATTTGAATAGTTGGTGTTGAAAGCTAAGCCAAATCACTGAGCACAAAGCTAATCGGCTCTCTCCCTGGCTGAACAGATATTTAGCAAACTGTCTTTTACTGTGTTGTGTCAGCTCTTCAGTGTCCCCCAGTGAGACTGGGGAGATGAAATTTTGCCTATAATACAGCTCATACTTGAACTAGTGCACCACAGTTAGTGGCCCCTTTTATTTAAACAATATTTTACCTCCATAGGAAACTTGAACACATTTATTAAAGTGCATCTTCATAGTGCTTTACTAAATGAGATGACTGTTGGTTGTTAAAAAATTGATTTATCTTAACTGGGGATAGCAGAGAGAAGTGACTGTCACTTGTTGGTGAATTGATTTGTTTAAATTGGTGGATATCAGGGAGAGGTAAATCAATATTCAAATCTTATTTGTTGCTGAAGTCAGGTCATTATCTGTGTAGCTAAGAGATGGATGGACCAATGCTGCCAGATACAAATGAAAGCTCATGCGGAGGTACCCCCAGGTCCTAAGCTGTCAGGTTCCTGTGCCTCAAAACAATGACCCAGTAGCTAGGCAGTAATGAAACCTCAATTAGACTAAGGAATGAAGGGACTGTGGTAGTGAAGTGCCTTTATTTAAATCTCTAGAGAGTTAAGGTGATTAAATACTTGCTTTATAATCAGTTGACTGCCTCAGGTTGACAATGGAGCACAACGCAGCGCCATTGAGTTGAAATGTAATGAAATCTGGCTTGGGGTCACAATGAAACTCCATTCCAAGACGCCTGCTGAATAGCAACATGTCCCCTCAAATAATGATGCTCTCTGACAGATGAGTGTTCAGCAGAGGAGGGTGGGTGTGGGGCAGGAGTGCTGCAGCTGGGGACATCTGAATCACGGGATCCATGGGAGCAGCCAGGGCTCCCTGCCTGGGTTACTGCAGCAATGCTGATAGGAGGTCCCCAGCTTGAGTAAACCATGCTGTAAGCTGCACAGACAGTGGATAGAGCCCTGCGTGGAGTAGATCAGTAGCACAGGATGCGCTTGAGATTAGTGCACCTAGGACTGGGATGGCTGTAGGATTCCTGGCTGGTAGAAATGGTGATGTTGAGCAGTGGAGGCTTGCTGTCGCATCTGGAAAACACAGAGCAGCCCTGCATCTCTTAGATACTGTGTTCACTTTTGGGCCCCTCACTACAAAAAGGACATTGGATGACTTGAGTGTGTCCAGAGAAGGGCAAAGGAGCTGGTGCAGGGTCTGGAGCACAGGTCTGATGGGGAGCGGCTGAGGAACTGGGGGGGTTTAGTCTGGAGAAGAGGAGGCTGAGGGGAGACCTCATGGCCCTCTACAGCTCCCTGACAGGAGGGTGCAGAGAGGGGGGATGAGTCTCTTGAACCAAGTAGTAAGCGATAGGACAAGAGGGGATGGCCTCAAGTTGCACCCTGGAAGGTTTAGACTAGATATTAGGAAGCATTTCTTTCCAGAGGGGGTTGTTGGGCGTTGGAATGGGCTGCTCAGAGCAGGGGGGAGTCCCCGGGATCGCTGGAGGGGTTGAAGAGTCGGGCTGACCCAGTGCTGAGGGATCTGGTGGAGTTGGGAACGGTCAGGGTGAGGGTCATGGTTGGACTGGAGGAGCTTCGAGGTCTTTTCCAACCAAGACAATTCTGTGATTCTGTGAACTGGCATTGAGTGCTAGCACAGACTGAAAGGAATCTGACTCCAGCTAGCGTATTGGGAGTGAGAGGAGAGCTAGTTCAAAAACTTGCCTCTGCTCTGTGGGAACCCTGGAGAGGTTAGCCCTCAACTAGGGTGAGCTTGTACTTTGCGTGGAAATACCAGCGTAGGCTGGGTGTTTATTAACTGTCAGTACTATGGCCTTAACTATAAATCACAAAGTAATTTATTCCAGGGTGTTAATGAAATTTAGATTTATAGAGAAGTACAGTTTTGGCTAAGATGCAGTTAGTAGCACTGGTGCTGAATAAAACCTAAATATGCTTTGTTTCCATTATGAAACAGAGCACTATAAAGCCCATGAATTTGTATTTATATAAGTGGTTTGGCTCTTAATTATGTGACTAGTTTTGTGAAAGTTCTGTACTTAAGTATGGTTTTCAGACTTGGAAACCTCCTCAAAGCTGTGGCTATTGCCCAGCTTTCAATTCCGGCACCTTCTGCGTGGAGTATCACTGCTCTGTGTGCGCAAACTGAGAGCAAATTCTCAAATTCTAACTCTACTTGCTCAGACTTCTGGGTGGGAGTTTGAATAGGAAGTGGATCAGCCTCAAATGTGGAATTCAGTCTGACTGCTTTCTCAGCGGGTTACAGAGGAGACAGACAGGACAGCCATTGCTCCTTAGGCTGGATGCTGGGACAGTGGGATTTTCTAATGTGGAGCTAGAATAGAAGTTACAGACCTCTTCTGAGTCCTCTGGTGTGATCCTGATTTAAAAGTGTGCTTAGCTCATGCAACAGACCTCAGAACAGCTTTGGGTCTAAGCACACGTAGTGGTTGAGGATACCTATTTACATTTCAACAACTAACTTTACTCACCACATCACTCTTTGCAGTTTTGAAGTGACCTGAACTGTTTCCTGAAGGAAACAGTGACAGCAGCAGTCTCAGGAGCATGAGTGGAAGTAATGAAGCAGTAATTAGCAATTAATAAAATGTGGTGAAACTTATAATTTTAATAACTGCTGCACTGGCCTAGAGGTCTGGTGCTGGAGTGAAGCAGTCCCTTGGAAATCTACAACTCTGAAGCTTAATTATCATAATTTCCTTTAGACACCATCTGGTCTTAGAGCCAACTTGTATATTTATCTTTCCCCCGAAGGCAGATGAGGTTTTAAGTACTCCAATTCTGTGGCTTTTCACAGCAGAGATGAAACTGAAACCAGGATTAAGATATGGGGACTGAGATGGCCTTTGTGGCTGATGTATCATGCAGAGACTGGGAGGGCAAGGTTCTGTCAAAATAGCCAGCAGGGTCTCAGAAAGGTGTTTGGATACAGGAGGAACTGGGAAAAACATGGGCAGAACCTCACCTGTAGTTTGCAGAGAGTTTTTTGTCTTGTTTGCAGAGGGAGTACAAATTGAGACTGTGCTGTCTGTATATTATTCTCTTCCCCCCTCAAGCCCTTCTGAACCATGTCTGGAAGATGTCAGGTTCTCACAGATACTGTGATAATGAAAGGCAAAGTTTGCTCAGTAACCACCCTCCTGACCTGAAGTTGCCACTGGGTTACTAACAACAGGCAAACCCCAGAGACCAATACTAACAACAGGCAAACCCCCAGAGGCCAGTAACTCTCTTCTGAGGAAGAAGGACACCTGTAGTGGTGGTGATGCACAGTGGCAAAGCTGCTTGCCCCTCAGCTCTGTTGTATTGCTTTGCTTTATGCATTGGTTTATGCCTTGCTGAGCACTATAAGGTCAGCTCATGTGAGAAGCCAAACTACATCATCACTTCTTGCTCTCCTAAAGATGACCCTGAAAGATGGTCAGATCCCGAAAACAAGGAGCCAGACACCTGCATTCCCTTCAGTGCCCACCATGTTAATCATTGATGGTAGGAGCTAGGAGCAAGTCAGGAGCATCACGTTAGGCTGAATTTTTTTTTTTTTTTTTCCAGCTACTGGAATACCCTATGGGCTTGAACAGAGCAAAACACTTTACAGGCAGCAAAGGTGAGAAAATGGGACATGGGAATTTTGGAAGACGTAAGTGCAATTTTAGACGTCACTCGTTTCCACTGAAGGGTTGTATTAAGGATTCAATTTTATCTTGTGTAAATCAGTTTTAATTAATAGAGCAGATGCACCGACAATGCATCCGGAAATGAAATGGAGGAGAAAAGAAAAGAAGCAGCTGGTGTTAGTAGATGTAAATATTTGCTTTTTGGGAAGTAAAGCTCTGCAGAAACTTCAGAGATTCCATTTCAAATTCAGAAGCCTATTTCTTTCGCCTGTGGAGATATATGGAGCAGAAAAAATTAGTTAAACCATAATGCTTTGTTTGGTTCTAGTGCATGTGATGTAAGAAGCATAAGTTTTTGGAATAGGGCCAACACATGAAATCTTGGTTCCTACTGAAATATTAAAGTCTAGCCTCTGTTGGTGCAAGATGCATTAATTTCAGAGGAGCTGTCTCTATACCAAGAAGCCTTCCCAGGCCTCTGCAATACAGTCTTGGGTGGTAAGCATGGGCAAATCAATATGCTCATTTTTGGCCCACTTGTAGCAGGGAAGGGTGTGGTGATGCTACTTCAGTCGGGCCCTACTGGCAAGCCAAGTGGAAGAGGTACATCTATCTCAAAGCTTCTGTTGAGGAGGTGTGGCAGGCATGGGTAGGAACTCTGATCTTTATGTGAAGCTGAGGGTTTAAAAAAAGCAAGGTATGAATTAAGGCTTTGCAGAACCTCCATGGTTCTGCTGTTATTTTTGAGGACTCTGCTTGAACTGCAGAAAAGCAGTCTTTCAAACCTTCCTCACTTCCTTCCCATATTGGACTTTTCATGAAATCCCTGGCTATTTGTGTTACAATTAGAATAGCTTTTTGTTCTGTTTTGTTTTTTTGGTTAGTGCCTGTAACTGCTTGAAAATGCAAGCCTAGAAGCACGAAGTACTACAGCAAATATAGAATGTAAAACGCAAAACAACGCTAAAAACCACATTTAAAATAAGTCATGGCTAGGGAGCTATGATGTCAAACCTGGAACTGGTGGTGCTGGAGATGGAAGACAATTAGGATGAGATCCTCAGGAGGTATTTTCTACTTAGTGAACTGGGCAGTGGGGATGGAAAGGATTCCTCTAAGTAGGAAAAGTGGTAGCACAAGTATTATTTGTGCTCATTGAAAGCTCTCTGAGGCTAAGACTTTCTTGCTCTGCAGCTTTGGAATGTATGTCTGGATGCTTTGCACCCGACCTTGCATGCATATATGATGGTCTCAAGTTTTGTGCCTTGATACTGAGAATGTTCCACAGCAGAGGAAACACCTCAAAATGGCAGTACAACTCGGAGGTGGGCTGGAGCCGGATCCAGATGAAGCTCCTCTGACCTTAAAACTTCTGAAAGGAAGCTTGCAGGTGTGAGTAGTGCTGCTGCTGCTGCTGAGGGGGTTGGGTTTTCCAGACCCGAGGAGCAGATTATTACCCTGTCTGTACTGCGTTTGCATTGTGAAAGCTTGTGCACAGCAGTGCCTTACTGTCTGTCCCTTCTGTTTCAGAGTTCTGCTGTCAGTTATTTAATACCCTACTCTGGTTACTGTTGTCATTGTCCTGTTTTCCTTCATCCTTCACTGACCTTGGTGAGCAGCAGGCATCTGAAGGTGGTGATGAAAATGTGATGGATCAGGAGAGGCAGCAGGATCACTGGCAGTGAAAGATTTGTCAGGTGTTCAGTGTCACAGGAGAAGCAGCTGAGGTGTTTCAGAATGGTGATCTGTTTGAAGATGGGTCAGACAGGGTCACCAGGACATCATGAAGTTTAATTTTGCGTGATAAAGGGATATTCCACTCTAAACTTCAGGCAAGTAAGCAGTTATTTCTTGGTATAGTAAAAGCAGTTAGAATCTCTTTTACTGCTTTTGTCATTACCAGGTGTTGAATTGGCAGCTGACAACCCCAATGATCTTGCTTCTGTCTCACTATTCTTCCACATCATACATGATAGTCTTGTCTGTTTAGGCTGCGTGCATTTCTAAGTGCCTGCACACATTCCTGTCTATCCCATTGTGTCCTATGGGAAAAGCTGAACTGCAAACAGTCACACTTTCAGGATCCCATCCACAAAAGGTTATGGGATATGCCTGAAACTGTAGATCGATTATATAGGGAGTTATTGCAGAACCAGAGCGTAGGGTTGGAAAGTCAAAATATTTCAACAGCAATGAAGAGAGAAGGATGGAAAGGTTTCAACTACAAACCTGTGCACACTGGGTGTGCATATACTCAAATACACAGCTGCATTGCCCCAAGCTGCAGAAGATATTGTGTAGAAAAGCCCTTGGTTAGTGGAATAATTCTCTTTTGTTGAGGATTCCTGGAAACTAAATGGAAGAGGTGTTATGCTCGCGTCCCACATTTTTGTTCCCTCGCTACAGCCAGGTCACTCTGACTGTGTCCTTAGGGTGTCCTTTTCTAGTCTTGGCCTTTTGTCTGAAGTCAGTCTGCTCAGTTTTTGTGATCCTTAATGATAAAGTAATTCTTGTCAAAACCTAGATGTCTTCTTTTGAGTTCCTGCTGATAACAAGTTCATGATTATTCTAGATTGTCTCTTTTATGCTACCATGGTGCTTGTGGCAGAGTCTGGTACTTGGTCAGGGCAACCCCAACCCTGGAGATCAGTGACACCCTCTGCTGCTGACCCATCCATGAGCCCCAGGGGGACATCCTGTACTATAATCCTGGCATCAGTTTTAACCACGCAGTCCTTGCACAAGGAGTTATTGAGACAGGACATTAAAAGGAAATGAATCTTACCTGGCTCTGATTTTTCTGACCCAGGAAATTGTTCCCAGTGTGATCTGGCAGCAAGTACTGGGAAGTGAGTTAAGTGTAGGTGCTGGTCTGCTGTATAAAAACATACCCCTCCTTGCTAAAAAGAAATGGGAAATATCTGCTCATTTAAGGATTATCCGTTACTACTGTGTGCTGGGGGTACTAGTTGGGGACTAGATACCCACTGTGTTAGCGTAGTACAGACACCTAGTTCTGGATTGTCCCAGCACAGCTGATCCTGTGAAAGGTGTGGGATCACTGCTGGATCTGGGATGCAAATTCTTTCCATAAGAAAATGAGCATAGCTGCATGCTTTTGGCTGAACTCTATGGCAGCTAGAAAAGTGACTGTAGCAAGCTGGGGGGAAGGAGAGGGCTCTCTCAAACAGATGTGAGCCCAGACCTGGTTGGTTACTCAGGGATGCTCGGGCAGTAAAAGGAGGGGAGGGCTGTGTTGCCCCGAATCAGAGGATGGGGCACAGTCCAGGCAGTGAAGGAGGGATTTGAGTGGATAATGATAGTTTCAAATGCTTTGAGCTGCAGAGTGCCACAGCACAGGGAGCTCTGGAGAAAGGAGAGAATGGGAACTTCTGGAGTTTGAGACTTGGAGGGCAATGAAAAATGTGCCTTCAGGCTCAGTGAACTGAGTGTGGGGGCTGTGGTAGGTGGGACGAGGCTGTGCCTGTAGCCACCAGCTTCCAGTAGCACCATAAATTGTTCAGGGCTTAATCTGTACCTGAGCTGACTGTAGAGCGTCAGGTAAACCTGTTCTCTGATGTTTAAATGCTGGGGTAACCTTGCTCTGCAGGGAAAATGGGAAGCTTTGGAGGTAATAATTTGACAACAGGAGTGCTGTAAAGCAACAAGAGGGAGCAGTTTGTTGAATTGCACTGTCAGACACCACAGATGTTTGATGTGACAAAGGGAATTGCTAGAGCACAGAGCAGAGGGCATGGAAATCTGTGTCCTAGGTGGCTTCTTGGGGAAGACTGACTTTTTTTCAAGGACTTCGCTTGCCAGCTTCCTACTGAGCTTTGGGATGCAGATCTCAAAGCTGGCTTTATTTAGATGGAGCTCTGCTTTAGAGCTGCACTTCAAAATGTTGTGGAGAATGTACCCGCAGGGGGGACACTAATTGCCATGTATTTTGACCATAATAATATGGGGGAAAGAACAGGGGCAGCTGTAAGGAATAAATGAGATGTTATGTTTGATGACTCTCAGATCTTATTTTTCCTGGGTGTTAGGTCTGCTGTGGAAGGCAGGAGGAGGGAGTGGGAGCCTGGGTCTCCTCAGCTGTGTGGGTGCCCCTTTTTTGAATCCTGGCTCAGCAATGGGATGCTTGTTAAAAAGCAGGGATCAAGAAGGGAGACCTGGGACACGCTCTTTGCTGTCAGAACTGTGCTGAGCTCTGTGCCCTTGTACCAAGACAGAATTTGCCTCCCAGTGCTGGAGGACTGAGCAAATGCTCCCCGTGGAAGGGAAGCAAGTTGCTTAGTTTCCCCCCTGCCCTTTCCTTTTTACTTAAAGAAAGAGGGAAAACCCTAATGAAGATGAGATCCCTGGCACAAAAGGTGAGTCATGTGGAGTTATTTTCAAAACTTGGATTACCTCTGTGAAACCAGAGCAGAAGAGGAAGGTCAGGGTGGCTGAGCTTTGGGTTTAGCTTCTGCGATGTTTCTGACAAGCCCATGAGCAATTGACCATCCTACCACATGTGGCTGTGAGCAGCACAGCCCACTCCAACACCTGCCAAAGGGAGGGTGTCAGGTTGGGAGGGAGCTCCTCTTCCCATCCTCACCCTGCCTCAGAGCTGTGGCAGTTGCCTTTGGGAAAGAAGTCGTCTTGGTCTGCATCTGGACAGCCAATGGGATGTTTACCCTGTGACACAGAGGTACCTCTAGAGCAAAGCAAAATACTAAGTGATTTTTTTGATGAACGTTAATTTTCATTCTGATTTCATGCTGTCTGAACTGTTTTGTCAAATCCTGACTGTTCTCCCCAACTGTCCATCACCGAGTCTCATGTTTTGACGGCTCTTGTCACAAATAGCCTGGTAAAAAGATCTTGGTTATTTTCTCTTTCCTTTTTTCCCCCTTTGAGAAGTCTCATTTACTTTCTGCAGCTGTCCCGACTCTCTTCCCCCTATCATTACTGGGAAGCAATGTGGCAATTAGAGCCGGCCACCCCCGGGAGGAGGTGTGCTCTGCTGGCTTTTAAAGTTTGCAGTGCTATACTTTTGTGCTCATCTCCAAAGCTTTTCTGTTCTCCCTGTGCAATGGATTTTAGTGTTATGTCATTCCAAGTACAGTTACATCTGTACAGATACAAAAATGTCTAGTTTGTGCACTGGGTTTGTGAAGCCTTGATTCTTTTAATCTCCTTTGAAAGCTATGTTGCCCCAAATTTTCTCTCCTCCTTTTTTGTCAAACTGTTTCACAACTGGCCTTCTTCCCCAGGCTTTGCCTCATCCCCTGGTCAGACTCGAGCTGTTCAGTTCCTGCAGGCCAAGTGGCTGTTGTGGGATTCAAGCTGGTCAGAGACAGCAGGGCCTGATCTCTGAAGGAAGCAGATTTTGTGCTCTAACTCTGATCTCGCTGAAGCTGCTTTTGTTACCCTTTCAGAAATCAGGCCTGGCAGTTTGCTGAAGGTACCAAAGAATGGGGGGTTTAGAAGCCAATGCCTAATCCCGTAGACAGCGTTAATGCTGTTTCTTTGATAACTTGTAGGAGGTGTTTTATTTTGGGGTTTGTGTGAGGTGGTATAAAGCAATCCCATGCAGCTGGAAGCCAGAGGCAAGGCTATTTATTTCAGGGCTTTGAAGATCTCTACTCCTGTGATAGCTGTCTTGCTGCTGCTGCAGAGGTTGGGTTATATTTTGCTTCGGAAAAACTGAACAAAAATGTTCCTTTCATTTCCTTTTCCATGAGGTGGGAGAATTCCTGAAAGTCTCCAAATAGAGTTAAGGGATGGGCTGAGTGAAGCTTCCAGAAAGCTAAGGTTTGGAAGGCTGGGAGTGCTGACCCGACCAGTCCAAGAGGACTCCTGACAGCAGGGCTGGGCTGCAGATGTGGCTGCAGGGAGATGCTGGATGTCTGAATGGGCTGACCTGGTTTGTTGGGGGTTTTTTGAGGGCGTTGTACTCTAAATACCAACTGCTAATAAGCTGCTTTCCGTCAGCAGGGCTGGTGGCCCATCAGTCTGTGTTCTCAGAGATGAGCCCACAGGAGTCCCATACTACTTCACTGCAGCAAGCTTTGTCATACCTTGACAGTGTTTGACATTTTCCAGACAATGCTTAAATCTGCCGGTTGACGACATTTAACACTCTCCTCTGTAAGAGCCTTCCAGCAGTGATGCCTATAAACTCTGGCTTTCCCTTCAAAGAATTGCTACCAAAAGCTGCTGTATTTTTGTCACTTGCCAAATGCTACTAATGAATCATACTTCTGTTGCTTTGGGCTTTTATATGTTGCCTTTAATTAGGATGTGTGCTTTTCTGGCCAGGGGCTGATGGGCAGCTCTCTCGTGACCAAATCCAGAGAAGACAAGAGGGTTTACTGTATTACCTCTTCTACTTGAAGAACCATCCTTTAGCCCAGGTGTCTTTGGACGTGTCTTTTGGGAGGGGGATACCAGACCTCAAAATCCAGCAGTTTATGTCAGCTTATTAATTGTTCTGTTTCTGTCCTGCTTCTGGCCTTTAATTTGCAGAGATAAATTAGGGCTCCGTGATGCACAGGGGTTCAGGACAGGGTTACCTATTCCTCCAGGACAGGATCTGCTGATTCAGCTCAGTATTTTAAGTGGGTGTCACATGCAGGATGGAGCTGAATGAATCCTCCATCTAGAAAGAGCTGGTAGCAAGAATGGATGAGCAGTTCATTCACAGTCACTTAAACACTGAAGGAAATTAGATTTGTATATTTAAAATTGCTTTCTCAACCAGTGTTTAGCATCTTGGGGTCTCAAGGGTTAAAATACTGCTGGCAATTTGGCTCAATCTATGGGGATTTAAAAGTGTTCTAGATTAAGCAGGCAAATGAGTTAAACTGCATTTAGCTAACTCCCTGGCTGTGAATAACCCAGCCAATCCTGTGCTGAAGACATCTGGGGCTTGTCTGGTGTTGATAGTGGAGGTTTCAGACTATTACTCAAAGATGTCATCGGTCTGTAAGTTACTGCTTTACTGACCAGAAGGCAGGAGGCACTTTGGGAGTGGCCTCTTTTGATGGAGACCAGAGACCTCTGCTCTGTCCTGGACTTCCACCAGTGGCTTTCACAGTGGTCCCACGTTTCAGCTCAGGCCTGCTTTCTATCACTAGGATACAGCTTTGTTTTGCCAAGGCTGGGTGAATTAAGGTATCCTCTACTGCAGATCTGTACGTGACATACCCCTCTAGCAAGCTATTTTTGAGTAAGGTACAGGACAACCTCAAAAGTGCAGAAAGCTAAACCTCCCACTAATTACTCAATGGGAATACAAGAAATAGAGCTTTTTGATAGATTGCATCTGTGCTGTTATTAGCTTCAGGAACCCAGTGCTTCCTCCTTGTTCTTCCCCATGTCCTGGACAGATCTTTGTTTCAGGGTTTGGCCCTGCTGTTTCATCAGCTGTACCTTCTAGGTGTGGTTATCATGTGTTAGGACAGACTTTTGTTTTTGTGCTATGTTATTGCAGTGGTTGTGTAAGTCACATGTGGACAAGTCCTAAGCACAGACGTGTGGAGGTGACAAGTCCCCATTATTTGTCCCTGACTCCAGAAAGAAATGAACACCTTCAGTCTTCTAAATTTGGGTGGAAATGAGTGATGGAAAGCAGCTGCATACTTTCAAGGGATGAGTGAAAGAAGGATCCTTTGCTCTGTTCCCTCCATTAAAATGTTCTGCAGCTGTATGAATAGGCAAGCAGCAGCTCTGGTTTTGCCTTGATTTTTGCAGTGAATGCTTGTTGTATTTAATCTGCTGCACCGTTATAAGCAGTCTCCCTGCGAGAAACTTGTGAGTGGCTGAGATTTCCAGGTTCCTAATCGGAGGAAAGGCTGTCCCAGCCAAATTGGAGTTGGACTCCTGATTGCATCCTGATAGAAAAGATTATTCATCCAGTGGGGAAAAAAAAAAAAAAAAGCAACAAACTGCCGTTTTATTGAGTGTTTGGCATATATTAGCTGAGCAAATCTTGGCACTCAGTACGTGTTATGGCTGTGCTTTTCTGAGCCCATGAGCTGGGTTCACTTACAGCTGGCCTGACTCTCAGGAATGTTGCCTGCTTTCTGACTTTTCCTGCCTCGTGGGGCTTGGGTGCTTTTGGGAGCCCTTTTCTTTCTTTCCTTTCCATCAGCCCATTTACCACATGCTCTACTATCAGGTTGTTTGGGACTCTGGCCTCTCTTTACTATTTTCTGGCTGAAACACTTTGGTTTGTACAAGCAACTGTCTGTCTGGATGTCCATCTCTGACTTGCTCTGTTTGTATTCAGGTGATAGATAGAGCAGGAAGTGGAACAGGCATCAGTGCTTCCCAGGTAACCCCCTCCTGTCCCTGCAAGGAGCTGCTGGTGGCGTTGGGGGACCAGACCTAACCATTCCTATAGCGTAGGGGACCCTGAGACTGGGATGTGTCCTTTCTGTGTTACTGTTCCAATGATCACCTTTAGTCTTTCCAGGAAAGGGAAGTACAAAGAGATGTAGCACAACACACCAAAAAAATCAAACTCTTCCTCCTGACTTTGTGACAAGAGCCAGTCAGCAAGAGTCACTGACATGCTGACCTTTTCTCTTCTCACTGGCAGGAGTCTGGAAGCGTGTGTCTTCATGTGCTTCTTACTGAAAAGGTCCTGGGGTTGACATTAGCACTTTAGAGTACCTTATCTACTTGGAGCAGCTAAAAGTCTGTACCAATTTGTTGCAGTCACCGATATTTAAATGCAAGGGGTACCTATTCACCTTGTAGGAGCAACAGGGCTGAATGAAGTACCCTTTCAAAAATTACTGTTGCTATTAGGCTTTAAGGTATGCTAGACACACTCACTGCCCATGTTTAGTGTTTGCCACGGGGATGACCCTTGTACCACCATCACCTGCCTCCCCACCCCAGGGAGTACAGAGCTGTCAGTCTGGACAGTGGTGAAGCTTTGTTTATCTCGTGTGGTGATGTGACCAACTTTTTCAGAGCAAGGTGCAAAGGCTTGTCAAGGCAGCATGTGTAACCCAGTATGTGTAACCCAGCCCATACTCTGTGACCTGATGCTAGTTAGGGATCTAACCATTCCTTAAAACAGTGGCACCTAACTATTCTTTTACCAACTCTATGTTGTTCTTAGTTTTGAGAGCCCTGGTGGTTCTTCCATCTTAACGCTCAGCTTGTTTAACAGGCATGTAACCAGGGTCTTCTTGGTGCTGTTGTATTGCCAGAGACCAGGAAAAAGGGGTAGGTATCTTACTACATTTGCAGGACCAAAGATAAAGGCTGCCTAAAAAGGTTGCTTTTATTTCCATGGGATTATTGGTCCATTGCACATTTTCTGGCACTAGTATGCACAAGGCAGATAACCTCGGTGCCTTTCTGCTGTACAATGGCTTTCCTCTTTGGTATGAAGCAGCTGGCACTTTGGTCTCAGACAATAGTTCAGCAGATGGCTGCTTAAAAACAAAAAAACACCCAAAACAGGAGACTTTTTCTTCTTTTCAAGCCAAGGACTTTGAAGGCATGTGCTGAGGTTAACTTTCAGAACAAAGGCTGCAGGATCACAACACACAGTATCTCCTGGAGCCTGTGCTATAGTTGAGGACAAATATCTGGTAACTTCAAAGGCAGGTAAAGGCTTATTGTGATCCAGAGAGGTGGGGAATCTCCATCCTGGGAGATACTTAACACTGCTGGACACATACCTGCACAATCTGTTTTAACTTTGAAATTGTCTGTTTTGTGTGGAGGGGTTGGACCAGAGACATCCAAAGTCTCTTCCACCTAAATTTTTCCATAGTTCTGTGCCTGATCCTGCTGATGACCCATGCAGTCTGCTTTACGAGGAATGAAAGGAAGAGAAAAAAGCATTATAAACCATGTAGAAATGTAGCAGTATTCCTGTCTTCAGCAAGCTCTGCCAGGGAGCAGATGCTAGCTGCCTTTTCTCTTCTAGATGATTTATTTTACTGAAAAGACAGCTGCTGTTGCTGTGAAATTGCCAGATGGACCCGTACATAGACTTGGGGCAAGTGGGAATGTTGAGGGGGGAATTTGGAAGGTAGGGAGCCCATGCTGGCAGCAGCCCCTGCCCTGCCAAGGGACCAAGCAGGGCTTTGGGAGGGATGTGTTGACGAGGAGGTCCTTGTATTGCTTCTTTCCTCAAGAGCAGCTGTTTCAGGCTTACCTGGATTATGACCATAATGAGAGAGGGTTTCTTGTTGGGCGTACATCCCCAGGAGAGGTTGCAATTGATATCTGACCTTGGTATTCATTTCATGCCAGGTGTTTCTAGGCCTTGAAATTTTGCTGTGGGCTCAAGCGGATGGTTAAGTTGAGGAGGAGGAGCGTAGGATTAGTTCCCAGGGAGACAGGATGTGTGCAAGGGTTGTGCTTTTGTCGTAGCTTTTGTGGGAGACAAACAAGCTTTGTGGGACAAGAATAGCAGGACTAATGATGGGCATTTCTAGAGGGTTTTGTGCTTTCAGAGCTTTCGGAAATGTCAACCAGTTTGTCTGCTGCTGCGCAAATGCTGCTCTCTGGGAAGGAGAAATCCCACTCTCCAAAGGGAATGCTTCTCCCCAACTGCTTTTCAGCTCACTTTGCCAGAGACTAAAAAAAGGGCTGCCCTTATGTGCAGAGACTCTGGATTGCACAGAGATACAGCCCAGCAATCTTGAAAGCATGGAGGGGCCAGTCCATCCTCCCCAGGGCCCTCTTTGGAGTTCAGGGAAGGGAGGGATTGGTGTGTCCAATGAGGCAGAAAAGCTCTGAGCTGTGAAGAGGAACAAAGCTAAGCCCAGGAACTGAAGCTGCCATTATAGACTCAGATGTCCTGTCTGGAGGGAGGTTGGCTACCTCATCTGCTGCCTCTGCCTGGGGAGAGAGGGCTTGCAAACCAGCGCAGGAGGGAGCTGTGTTCTGCCAGCAGCTGGAGCCTCCCAGAGTCAGCCTGCAAAGCTGTCACTGCTCTACCTCATGGAGAAGTGTTACTCACAAGCTGGCTTCCTGACCAGTCTCATTGCTGGGCTAATTATCCAGATCTGCTCCATAAGGAGATTCATCAGTTCCCCTTGCAGCCCAGCTAGTCCTTGGGAAGGTTTAATGTAGCTAGCTTGGTTAATCCCAGATGTATCTCTAATGAGATATCATTTGTAAAAGGAGTTCTCAGTGCTGGTGAGACCAGCCAGGGGAAAAAAAAAAGTTTCCCAACACATTTTGAAACCTCTGTCTTCTAGTCATAAGAAAATTGAACAGAAGCCATCTTTCTGTGTTCAGCTCAGCAAGTTATTGTGAACCTGTCTGGGAGAACTCAGTATCCAGTTCCTAATTAATATGGTGGGAGCAGCAGCCAGGGAGGGTTAAAAGAAGGTACCTGCCTTGAGGCTGTGCTAAAGAGAAACTGTAGGTATTCGTTTCTCAGTTAGAAGTTCAGTGCATGGACGTGTCTATAAGGTCCTGGTGCTTGGGCATAATTTTACTTTCTCTGCTCTGTTTAGAGACAGAGAATGCTGAGGGCTGAAAGCACCAGCTGGGTGCTCGGTGCCCACTTCTCCCTTCAAGGTTTCCAGGTGGGTGGCCAAGGCAGGAGGCAGGTAGCTGTAAGCTGGCTGCAGATGTGCCAGGCATCTGAGCCCACAGCAAAGGCAGAGTGTGACACCTTGTGTTCTGTGGGGCAGGACCCTGCTTGGAGGCAGTAGCTGGAGAAGAGCTGATGCATAATAAACTTACGCCTTAATTTTCCTGTGTAGTATCATCTGCATCGCAGCTCTATCCACAAAGCTGAGAGGCTTTTTATCCCTGCCTTTCAGGAGTGCTGTAGGCACATATTTTAAAGAATGTTGATCTGTCCAGCATGCTGTAAGGATATGGATAAGATCAGGCTTGTCAGTAATACTTTTTGTCCCCATCAAGTTAGTCTGGTAAAAAAATTCCTACTAAGCTTATTATATATGTTGCTAAAAACACTGGGCTTCTCAGGCATTAGAGAGAGAAGTGGATTGCAGAGAGAGGATAGATAAGCCTCTCCATAGTCTTCACAGTACTGTGTTGAATATGAGTTGTTTGCTAGCCCATGTGCCTTCGCCTTTTCCCAAATAAGTATTGCTGGACTTGCCTGGCAGGTAGGAAAGTCAAATCCCTGTGGGATCAAACACCTTGCCTGGTCCCTGGCAGAGCTGTAGTTAGATGAGTACAAATTTGTGACCTTCAGTGTCTCCCTTGATCCATTTTATTGTGCTGCCTCTGCTGAGGGGGGGAATTTTTTTTTCCTGTCTATGGGAAAGAGGAGGACGTTTTGGGTTGGTTAAGGAAATGGGGAAGGTTTCTTCTCTGTGGCCTTGCTGCCCTGGGAGTCCCCATGCTGCTTTGTAAGGGAAAGTTGCAGGGCTGTCTCTGCCATGGAGCCCAAGAAGGATGCTCTGGGGATTAGGAATGAAGAAAACACCTTGAAAAGAAGGGTGATAGATATGTACCTTCTCGCATGCTCTTGCTTATAGGATGTCACCTAGGTCGGCTGAGGCTTCCTAGAATGCTTGACTACCTGAACTAGAGGCTGTGAGGTAGGGGTGTGAGATTTCTGCACACCGTGCTAGGGACCTCAGCTCATGCAATGGGACTTTGCTTCTGGGTTTGCTGGTACGTGGAGGCAGAGACATGCTGGAGAGACTTGAGACATCATGGCTGTTTCAGCCAGCACACCGCTCCTCACTGCTTGCGGGGAGGGAAAGGTTCCCAGACGTTTCACAGTCCTCATATCTTGCCTTTCCTGGTTGCAAATTAATTTCTTCCTGACAAAAGGAGCTCTGATTTACCAAGATGTCATCTGCTCTTGCTGTTTATTGCCCACCTGAAATTCTGCTTGACTCCTGCTGGCCTTGTTGTTGTCCTTCCAAGAGCAGCCAGTTGTGCTTCTTCTGCAGTGGGGAGAGAGATGGAGTCAGATGGGATTGGCAGCTGACAGCTTCTTTTTGTTTCCATCTGCTCCCCCTCTTCCCTTTTAATGAAATCAGGTGCCAGAGTGCACTAGGAAGCACTGGGAGAGGAAGTCACAAATGGGGTACTTAGGTCCTTGCTTTCATCCTTGGCAGAGAGAGGCTGCTCAGATCAAACCTGCACCTTCCTGACCTGCTCCTGTGACAGACCTGGTAATGGGAAACAAAAGCTCTGCCATGAGGCTGACAGCTCTGGCTTGGGTGGGTCTGTCCTGCAACTCTGAGCCTTGAAAGTCAGCAATGCTTGTGCTGGTGGTCACTGAGATGCAAGCCTGGCTGTTTCTGGACCCACTGGCATGCCTTCTTTTATTTTTTTATCCTCATTTTTGTTTAGGGTTTTTTTGTTTGTTTGTGGTTTTTGGTTTTTGTGTTTTTTTTAATGTAGCTACTGTCTTGTCTTCTAAAATCCCAGCTGGTTTACATATCAGTGCCCTGACAGATTCATTCTTTCAGGCCTTCGGTGCTCCCTACACAGACCAATCAGCTTTTTTGGTCAACCACTCTGATGATTTCACGAGTCGCTCCACTCCTGCTTTGTGTTTTGAAGGGGTTTCCCCTCTGCATTTGAGGCCATATCCTTATTACAAAGCTGGTTCTTCATGAGTGGGAAGACTTCTCTCAAGGAGAATCTCCAGGAGATGTTTGGGGCTGATTTTGTTACTGGTTTTTTCATTCATGGTAGTTCTTGGGATGTGTGAAGGATGGGAAGAGGTTCAAAGGAAGAACCTGAGGAGCTTTTTTAGCAGTTCAGCTTGAACAATCTCTATGTGGAAAATGAAAACCTGCCCCTCTGCTCCCACAGCCAAAATGTGATGTGCTGGGAGTCAGCATGGAGACCTCAATCACGTAAAAGCTGTAGAGTCTGACAGTACCTCCATGGCAGAGAGCAGAGGCTCTTTTAAAGGGTGTGCTAGATTCCCTGTTTAAAAATCATAAAGCCCTGGCTTAGGTTCCAGCCCAGGACGGTCCCTGCATGGCTGTTCTTCAACAAAACTCCCAGTCTTTTTGGCAAAAAAACTTTTGAATACAAATGCAGTCAAATATTTGACTTGTCCAGTAGTCCCTTCTTAAGCAAATCAGCAATGGCTTTGGGATTTTGCTTGAGTTGAGGCTCAGTAATTGTGGCTGTTGCATGGTTGTCTTTGGCCTGTGAAGGCAGCTGCCCAGAGCAGGTAAAGCCACATTCCGCTTTTCTTTTTTTCTTGATGCCTGTTCACATTGTAAGTTCCTTGCCCAGCAGAGCTGGTGCCTGCAGGCTGCTCGAACACCTCTTGGCACTGGCCTGGCAGTGGCAAGGAGACCAGCTTGACCCTTCAGTGCTTCACAAAGGATAAATAAAGCAAGCTACTTTCCCAGCACTGCTTCTGAACAGCTGTGGTGCATTGTGGCTGCTGTGACTGTGCCTGGGGCTCCTCTGGGCTGAGGCTGAAGTGCATGTCATGGGCTGGGTTTGTTCCTTCCCTGTGTCCCACTTACAGCTGTTGGTTTTTCTCATCTTCCTCTCCTTTGCTTCAAATCACAGAACCAGATGTTGGTGTTTGACAGTGCCCTGCAGGAGAGGTATTGGACTAGCTGGGGCTTTGGATGACCGACTTGCTGTGAAGCCAGGAGCCAGGGAGACCCGTCCTATTGCAAATGGAGCTGCCAAGTAATGCCCCAAGCTGTAAATTCCAACCAGGCTGTTGTGAACCAGGTAAAGCACATGAGTTTTTTGTTTGTTTTTTTTTTTTTTCTTGGCCTGGAGAAGATGGAGGGAAGGGCTGCTTGTGGCATTTAGTGTGGTCCTTTGGGCTGACCATCTTGCTGGGCTGTGGGTCCTCAGATATTGCCATGGTTTTAAATGCACGTGATGCCAAGCAGTAGAGCTGCCATGTGCTTAGGCTCCACAGGAGGTTCTGTATCCTTCTTGGGTGGAGGAGAGGAAGGCCTGGTGCTCTGCAGCCTGTTGGTGTCCCCTGGCACTGGGTGGGATGGAGAATGCCCTGGCAGGACCCTGCCAGCTGAGAAGAGCTGGGTGTGGAGGAGGAGAGACTGATGAGCCCTGCTCTGCCTCTGTGACTGTGAAAGGCCACTAAGCCCTGCTCCTACAGTGTGCCGGTACTGCAGCATGTTTCTGCCCTCAATATCATGGGGACTTAGGTGGTTTTTAGCTGCCAGAAGAAACACAAGGCCAAGACAGTTGGGATTAAGGTAGTGTCAGCCCCAGGATGGGGTTATGGGGTTATGATTAAATATATTATTCAGTAAATTAAATATAAAAAGAAACTGTGTTAACATCAGATTGTATTGTAACTGAACTTGGTTGTGGTCAGACAGTGTACGGTTCTAAATGTTTTTGCACTTTGCATGTAACCTAAGGTTTAAAAAGAGATAAGGCATTACGTATATAGTTTTTTATGGTTAAATTCAGTTGTTAAAAGGGAGTTAAAATGGCCGCCGTCCTCAGGCCAAACGGTGTTATGTCCAGCCCTGTCTGGCCCATGGATACCCGCACACCTGTGCTGAGCCGTCCCCTCCTCCCCCACGGTGGAAAGCCGCGAACCTTCCCTGGGAAAGAAAAGCCCGCGAAAAGTTGTTGCCGACTTGCAAACCCCTCAGGGAGCACCCCCACCCTCATGAATATTCATGCGGGCTGCACTTTGAAAGGACTCCGTTTCGGGATGTAAGGTGTGTGTCTGGGTGGAGCAGGGACTGCCCGGCACGCCCGGCGCTGTTTCGCTCACTAATACATTTTATTGGCCACTAAAACAAATTTGAAGGTGGTGATTTCACTTTAAATTATGATTAATCCATAACAGGTTCGATCTGGTGAGTGTAGCACTGATGCCAGGACAGATGTTTCTGATGTGCCTGTGTCACCCCCCAGGGCTCTGGTCCTGGTGTTCAGAAGCTGGGCAGTGCCTGTGCTGGGGCTTTGTCTTGGAGCCTGCAGCAGGGCAGTCGGGGGACGCAGGCTGATGTTGCTCTGTGCCCTTCAGGCACTGCAGCAAGAGAGAGGTTAATGCCACATGCCTGCCTGTTGCTCTTGGCTGTATGCTCATTTGTTTCTGCAGAAGGACAAGAGCTGTGTAAACAGTGTTTCCCGGGGGATGGGGGAAGGATTTTCAGCCCTGTAGAGCAGCTCCCTCCATGAATCAACAGTTCCCTGTGCCTCTGAAGAGAGCAGGGCCAGCAGCCTGGTTTGGTCAGACCTTGCTAGGATGGAGAAGGATGGCTTGTCTGAAGTGCTGAGGTGGCTGGCTTGCTTCTGTGCTGGGCTGTGGGCCAGTGTAATCCCCTCTCCACTCCTGGGGTCTAGATGCACTCTGTGCTGCTTGACATATGTCCTATTGGAGTCAGAAACACAGGCGGCCCACTGAGAGCCAAGTGTGAATTGGGAATGATGGCTCCAAGCTGAATCTAATGGTGACAGTTGGATATTGTGCAGGAAAACAGAGGTGAGCTCATGAGGCAGAGAGAATGTTGGAAAAGGAAGAGGGGCTTGTGGGTCCCTGAGGGAGCAGAGATGGGTATGTACAACCCCAGGAATGGAGAGGGGGCAGCCATATAATTCCCTGTGCCTCCTCTGAGTCCATGGTCCTGAGCATCTGTGGTGATGTGAAATTCAGCTTCTGGGCTCTCTTTTTGAAAGTGTGGGTCTCCCCTGGGGGAGATGGCTGTTGCTTCATTTTGTGGCTGGCTTACAAGGTGCCTTTGAACCAATAAGCCCTGTCCTCAGGAAGAAGCCTGGAAGAGACTTGGTCCGGTTCCCTGTTTCAGCTGCACCTGTGTACCTGGGCAGGGAGCTCTGTGAGAGGAGGGGTCTGTCTTAGGACTTTTCCATCCCCAAGCATGGTGAGGTGCAGGACTGGGTCAGAAAGTGGTGGCTGCAGTCTTCTCCATCCTGCAGGTCACCCTGAACCATGTGTGTCAGCTTCCAAAGTAGGTACACCCATACTGATTTTAATTTCAGGTCCATAGCTGTTCCAAACTGGCAGCTTGGTGGGGCTGCCTGTTGTCTGTAGCCATGGAGAGCCTTGGTTATGGTGAAGGAGCTACAGCACAGGCTGGCTGTGGCCTCCCTCTGCTCAGCTGCCAGCAGTCTGGCTGGTAGAGTCCACCTGCAACCTCCCCACAGGGTTGTCTGGGGATGCAGTATATCCCTGTCCCTCGAAGTCCCTGTTAGCTAGAAAAAGTAATAGTCTATAGAAATAGAAATAGAAATTAAGCAGCTTTGGCAGAACGTGTGTGTGTTTGCAAAACACTGAAGGCCCCCAAGGGCTTTGCGTGCAAAAGCGGAGAGAATCCAGTAAAGCTGCTTTTTGCAGGGAGCACCAGTGCCCTTCTGCTTGATCAGCAGGGTCTCTGGAGCTCCATGTTCACAGGGCTACGTCAGCTCTTCCCTGCTGCCGGGGAGGGTTTTGCCTGGGTGTTTCA
The DNA here is from genome assembly GCF_003259725.1 of Athene cunicularia. NCBI lineage: Eukaryota > Metazoa > Chordata > Aves > Strigiformes > Strigidae > Athene > Athene cunicularia. The sequence goes on along the minus strand of NW_020799113.1, from coordinate 18,733,806 downwards.
GGCCCTGGCCAAAGGGCTTTGCCTCCCACCAGGCTGGGAGAAGGTTTTGCAGGGGGGTTACGCAGGCTCTGCCTTGAGTGATGGGCACTGCAGGGAGGCTGAGGAGCCTGTCTGAGGCAGGGACAGAGCTGGGGCCTCGCGGGTGCTGGGCTGCTCCAGCCTGGGTGGCTGAAGTTAGCACCTGCAGACTGTCCTGGGGTGCTCTCAGCAAGTGGTGACCTCTTCAGTGCTGTAATTCGGAATTTCCATAGGGATGAACCATGTTGCCATGTGTGCTGATGTAGTTGCCCTCCTGCTGCATACCAGGGGTGACTTTTTTGTTGCATGCACTTGTATTTTGTTGCTCAGCCCTTAGGAAAGACTGTACACTGAGAATCAGGCATTCCCCTGTGGCCCTTTCCTGTGGCACAGGGTGAGCCCTGCCCAAAGGCTGCTGTGACCCAGGGACACAATGCACTGCTGCCCGGGTGAGCTGCATTAATGACTACAGGTCTTCTTAGGGCTGGTTATTTAGGCAGAAGCTTTTCTGTTTGAGAGGAAATGTGGGGAAGATGAATAGATGACATGTTCTTTTCAGGTAATTATTTCCCACTTTGCAGTCCCATGGCATTTGTCCAAGGCTCGGGGTTGGAAGTGTCCTGGACAGTTCTCAGTGAAATACCAGTGACGGCTGACTATGAAGCAGGAATTAGTCTCCAGATACCTGCTTTGGAAGGGCTCTTGTTTGTCATCTCATGCAATTTCAGTTTTCTACTGTGGTCTGGCCAGCCAGCCAAGCCATCCTATTTTCCTAGTTGCAGAAGCACCTCTGGCCTTGGAATGAAGGTGAAGGATTTGAGCAAAGCTCAGCAAGGTCTGAACCTCCCTATTGTGGTGCAGTGGGGGATGGACTGTGTGCTGCCCCAGGGAAAGTCCAGGGTCTTACCTGAATGTGCCGGTGGAGCCAAGTTAAAGAAATGCACCGGGCAGGTGTTGCACTGGAGTAGCTGAAGCACAAACATGTGCTTCCCTCCATCCTCTTTGCTGTGGTGGCAGTAACATCTTCTGTCACATAGGCATAGGTGCCAGTGCTGCCCTGACTATACCTCTGGGTGGCTGGGCATGAGGTGGGCTGTTCAAACTCACCCCGAAGGCTTGACAGAACATGGTTGGTCGCAGATAGAATAGCTTCTGAAAGAGTTATTTTACTGTATCTCGTATCCTCTGTGGAACACAGATGCAGCCCTGCAAACACCCATGGGTTCAGGGTGATTCCTCCTTGATACCCACAACTGTCCCCTTTCCTGGCTGGGAGCTCCCACTGGAGGTGACCCAGTGCTGAGGCTCTGTCAAGGAGACATCTCTGTATCCTCCTGTGGAGGGGTCTGTGAGGCCAGAACAGAGAGAAAACATGTGCTAATGGAAAAGAAATAACTAACCACCTCATTCTTGGCACAACACTGCTCTTCTGCTTTCCTCTGACTCACCCAGCAGTGCCATCTCCACCTGCATGTTGGTTGTGAGCACTGTGCAAGGGTGGTGTTAGGGGATTTCTGGTAACTCCTCCCCGCTCTCTTCAGAGGTCTCTGGCTCAATCCAGCAAAACTAGAGGGAACAAATATCTGAAGAGCAGAAATGCCCAAACATGTCACATCACATCCTGAAGGAGAAGCTAATGGGACAGAGCTAGTTGCTTAGAGCGTGTGCATTCTGCTCTGTATCATTAATTTACTGGTGTTAAATATTTCAGCAGGTAACTTCCAGGACTTCCAGGACTATCCTAGTGGCTGTGATCACAAATTATTCATCAGTGGCACTTAAACAAGAAAAGCCTTTCTGCACAAAGGCATTTCTGTAGCTCTTGCTGGCGTTTTGCATTTCAGCTGACTCCCTCTGCCTTCCTGAAGGAGATGTCTCTTAGCACCAAGCAGAGCCTGGCCAGCACCTGGGAGAAGAGGCAGCCCCAGATTACTCAGTTTTTAGACGAGAGTGAAACCTCCCATCACAAGGTAGCCTTTCCCTGCTCTTTTCCTTGCTGTTTGATGTGACATTTGAAGAGGGTGTGTGCTTGTGACAGGTGTGCCTCCGTATCATCTGAATACCTCAGTGACTGGGTTCTGTTGTCTTTTTAAACTGCTGGTGGTGGTGGAGTTCCTTCTGCCTTCTGCTGGGGAAAGGTGGAACGTTTTTCCCCGATGAGAGGTTGGAAGTCCTGATCTGTGCTAAGTCAATATAAATAACCTCTGCTGAAGCTGGTGGGTTTTGCTGGAGTGTAGCTACCGCTGCTAAAGCACAATACTGGGGGAAGGCTGGGGCAGGCAGCAGGGGCCTGAGCTTGCCATTTTCCATCCTCCTGGTGAAATAGCCACCTCATGCTTTGGTGTAGCCACTGTCAAATGCTTGGGATCATAGGACTCCCTCAATGGTGGCAGCATTGGCCTTTGAAGGCTGAGGGCCTATAGTAATTACTTAAGATTTAACAAAACTAAGTGCATTAATGTTTTGGGTTGGAACAGTGTGTGAGACCCTTACAGGGTGTTATTTTGCAGGCTGCCAGATATACAGGGGAATCACCCGGGGCAGAGAGGAGTGCCTGTGCTTTATCTGGATCAGTGTTAGATGTATGTTTAAAGCTGCTTTTCTTAGAGGACTGCTCACTTAGAGCACACAGTCCAAACAGGTAGATTGCTAAGGTAGGCTGTTGAGCGGAAAATTGCCAGCAAGAGACCTGTAACAAATTGGTTAAAGATTGCCCTAGACAGCACGGGAGGTTGGGAACGCATCAGATGAGCGCACATATAACTAGCAGTGTGCTGCAGGCATGAGCTGCTGTGTGAGTGTGGCTTCTGTGTGAGTGTGGCTTCTGTGTGAGTGAGTGTGGCTTCTGTGGAGAGGCAGGAGGCCTGCTGGTGCCTTTTCAGTGGGAACAGTGCAGCTGGGAGAGGGGAGACGAAGCAGGGAGGAATTTTCTTAAAATATTGCCTCTGCTCTGTGAACATTTGCTGTTTGTGTACATTTTCAGACATGCTTCTGCAGTGGTATTAAATGAAATGGCAATTATGGAATACAATAAAGCATCTGTTTAAAGCCAGTGGAAAACAGAGATACCAAGTTCAGTCTCATTTGGTTTGCCCAGTAATGCTGAGAAAAGAGCTAAACCTTATCACTATCTGGCATTCACCTCCTTTGTCTTTTCCCAACTACTGTGTTACTTTCTTTTTAGCCTTACCTCTCTTCGGATAGTGTTGTCTTCTAACTGGTTTCTAGGCTCAAAAAAAGATATTTAGGGATGTGGGGGACTCTGTCTCTCTGTCTCAAAGTAAAGATCATCCCAAAATTCTTTCCCATGGAGTCTCGTGTAAATTCTTGGGTTTCACTTGCTCCATATGTGCTCGTGGCTCTTCCAGGAAATGCTCTGACCCGTGTGACCATTAGCACAGGGCTGTGCTGGCGGTAAGGCTGCCTTGCATCCTGGAGAAGGAAACCTGGAGGAACACCTACCAAAAGAGCTTCTTAGCTCAAGCCAGCTCAGTGTGGTCCATGTAATAAAACCTCTATGATATTTGTTATTCAAATCTCAAGTTATGGTTAAATATATTATTCCGTAAATTAAATATAAAAAGAAACTGTGTTAACATCAGATTGTATTGTAACTGAACTTGGTTGTGGTCAGACAGTGTTATGGTTCTAAATGTTTTTGCACTTTGCATGTAACCTAAGGTTTAAAAAGAGATAAGGCATTACGTATATAGTTTTTTATGGTTAAATTCAGTTGTTAAAAGGGAGTTAAAATGGCCGCCGTCTTCAGGCCAGATAGTGTTATGTCCAGCCCTGTCTGGCCCATGGATACCCGCACACCTGTGCTGAGCCGTCCCCTCCTCCCCCACGGTGGAAAGCCGCGAACCTTCCCTGGGAAAGAAAAGCCCGCGAAAAGTTGTTGCCGACTTGCAAACCCCTCAGGGAGCACCCCCACCCTCATGAATATTCATGCGGGCTGCACTTTGAAAGGACTCCGTTTCGGGATGTAAGGTGTGTGTCTGGGTGGAGCAGGGACTGCCCGGCACGCCCGGCGCTGTTTCGCTCACTTTCGCTTGCTAATACATTTTACTGGCCACTAAAACAAATTCGAAGGTGGTGATTTCACTTTAAATTATGATTAATCCATAACAGTCCAGAAACTTTTGATCAGCTCAGAACACTGGTGGGGTCTGTTTCCCTGGTGTGATCTGTGCGGACACACTCACCAAGAGACTGTACTCCACTGGAGATCGGTGTAGGATTCTCATTCATGAATCTTTCTCCCAGCAGCTGACCCTCTTCTCAACACGCTGTCCTGCCTCTCCAGTTCTCAGCAGTTGACCTGGAACAGACCTTGTTTCAGTCTTTTCCTTCAGAGGTGGTATTTCAGAACTACGTCCTCTTCAAGGTCTACGAAGTGCCACTGATTCTGAGGAACACTGACAGGTAAGTGCTGCCATGCGGAGGTTTAACACTGTGAGGGAAGAGGAGAGCAGTGTAATTCATGTGGCTACAGCATAGCAAGTTATCTGCTGCAGCACAGCACATCCAGAATAAAACGTCTCACCATCTTTATTTTGCAGGATGGTGGAAATCTTGCCATGCTGGGGATTCTCCCCCTGATTCTGGCCACGCATTGGTGGTATCTAACGCAAAGGAGCTTTTCTAGTCAGAGTCCTTCCCCTTGAAAGCCCTGGATTGAGGGAACGTTGAGGGTTGTACAGTTCTTACCTTCTCTCCTGCTTTACCACAAGTCTGCATCATGTGCTGGTGGCTCCCTGGTTAATCTCGTTTCTGGCAGGGCACCTCTGCCTCTCACAGCCTGCTTAGCTGCCTCTGTGCAGCTCACTGTCAAAGCCCAGGGGTTGAGCCTTCTCGGCTTTATGCTGGAGGAAATTATGGTTAGTGGCATTAGCACTCCAGAAAAGGTGTTTTGAAGCAGCAGGGGAATGGACTGATTTAGCAGGAGCAGTGGGAGGCCTTAGGTGCCACTTTAGGCTCCTGCTAAGCTTAATGCAGTTCTGCTCAGATTTTTCTAAGACAGTGTGGCTCTCTGCTTTCCCTTTGGAGAACTACAGCACATCCAGAGTAATGTGCCCTTGAAGGTCTCCACCTTCATATTGAGATCATACTGAGATTTCCCAGGAAAGTTGAGAAGGGAGAAGTTGAAAAATGTCAGCAATGTTGTTGCACTGTAAAGAGGAAAATTGAGATCTTTTAAATTTCAGCAGGGGAAACTTTTGCTTGAATGAGGTATGTGCCAAAAGCAAGCTGGTGGGAAAAGACAGGAGGGAGGAAAGGATCTGAGAAGGTGCTCTGGGAGAGAATATTGTACACACAAGGGTTTCTCTCATCACGTAAGAGTAAGTGTGCTGCATGCAGAGTAAGTTAAGAAAAAGAAAGGTGTAATTAAAGATACTGTTCTGTAGTGAAGAGTAAGATGTGTACGCAAGAGGAGAGCAGGATGGGCAGATGGAAGTGTACATGAGAGCATGTGAATTAACCCCCCTCCAAATCTACCTGTTGGAAAACAAACAAGTGGACAAAAAGCTGTCAGGGCATGTTGCAGGTGGAAGAACAGCAAGAGAAGTCAGAGTATATTCTGAGATAACAGGTTTTGACAGGGACATGGTTGAAAATGGAAGACCCTTTGGCAAAGAAAGTTTCAGGTGTGATCCCTCAGTTATTCCTGGAGAGTCCTGTGCCATTCCTGACCTGGCATTTAGCTTGGGAATATTGGAAGGAGCAGTGTGGGTGCCCCTGTCAAAGAGATACCATTCCTGGGGTCCATGCTCATTCTGGGCACTCTTTGCTGTAGGTATCCTCTTTCCTGATTAAAATGTGCCTCAGTTTCTCTTTTTTTCCTACAGCTCTTCTTTTTTCCCATTAAGTCTTTTGGCTTCAGCTGCTCCATTATCCAGGCAGCACTTCAAAATATTTGTCATTGCCAAGTACCAGCCAACAGGCAAACAGTTAATTTGCTCTATTCATGCTTCCTCAAGTGGAAAAGAACATCTGCATCAACATTTCTGCCATTCCCACTGAAAAATAATAAACTTGTACAGCTGCACCTTGGGATTTGTATGCCATGTAAAGGGGAGGCAATGTGTGAGCTGTTGATCTTTTCCAAAATGAATTTGTTTTGAAGCTAGTAAGACCTCAACCATCGGACAGCTCTTGGTGTGAAAGTAAGCTGAGCTCTAAGGAAAATCCCCAAAGATAGAGGTGATAATCCCAAGAGAGGTAGTTATATTCTAATTCTGTTGGCTTTTGGTGATGTCCAGCAACACTGTACTCTGTCTCAAAGTTTCCTGACCCGTTTTGCAGATTGCTCTGAATCAGACTGACCTATATTCCATGGTAACTTGAGGTTATCTGCTCCATAAAAATCCAGCTGACAGCAAAGTATATTCCAAACAGAGGCTCTGTAATCATTCAAATACAGAAGTGCTTTGCTGTATAGTTACTGCTCTTACCTGTGTGTTTTTTGTCTTCAGGCTGCTCCTCACCACCCTCACTGATGTTCTGGGTGGCTTTTGCTGAAGGTCTTAGCCACATGTGCTTATCTCCCAAGGGACTTGGTGACCAAAATGTTTGTCTGCAGTGTGAAATTGGCTCCTGGAACTCACTGTCCCAGGGCACTGCTTCAGGACTGCCTTGGCCGTGGGTTATCAGGCTCGAGTGGGTGGTGAAGAATGAACCTCCATTTTTCCCAAGCCTCGTGGGTTTGTTGCTTATCAGTGAAGCTGCCTGTCAGTCCAAACTGCCCATTTTAGACTTTCTGAGGTGAGATTTGGTGCTCAGGGGTTGATATCAGTGTGCCATCTCTGTGCCTGTGGTATCCCAGAGGGCAGAAACTTGCAGCAGGGTGCCTGCCTGGACCCCGGGGTGTGGGGAAGAATACCCAGAAATGTGTCTTGCCTGCATTGGCAGCTGCCTGGCTGCAGGCACCAGGCAGCAAGAACCTCTGGAGAGCTGAAAGTGGCTTTTAATAATGAAACCACACTGTGAGTCAGTGCTGGTCATGTATCTCGAGGCAGAAAATGCCTTTGAAGACCATAATTGATAGACACAGCCTGGGGGGTCGTCTGGCTTTCCATCATTTTGGCAAATTGTCTGCTCTCATCTATCAGCCTTTCCTGGTAGTGTATTGGGCTTCTCCCTTGGTTCTTTACAGCCCCCTTTAAATTTCTTTAGCTGTCTCCTTGTTTCTTGTTTCTTTTGTCTTCCTATGTTCCTCCTTTTGCTCTTCAGGTTTGCTTTTATTCCCAGTAAGGGCACAGTGTCTGCGGTCTCCTTCTCTTGCTGGTCTGCCTGCATGACTGTAGCACTGCAGCTTTACTGCCCCACTCAAACCCAGTATGTTAGAAGTGACTTTCTTCCTTCCCCCAGTAGAACACATATTGTTTTGCCTTTAAATCTCCCTCCAGAGGCATGACTGCTTGGGTGTGTGCAGACAGAAGCAAGCAGGTTCTTCTTCAACCCAGCAGGGCTGGTTGAGTATGTAGATGACTTGATTTAGGTATTATCTCTCCATACTGCTGGTGTCTCACCTGCTCGGTGATTCCTTCACAGCAGGGCATTCCCTACTGCCTCTGGCCTAGAGCTGTTTTTCCCTGGCAGAATGGATTGAAGTCCGTCCTTTATTATTAGGTACCTCAAGAGTTAGAAGTGCTTTGGAAAGGTGGTTAAGGGAGGATGTCCCCAGGGCCTGACTGGGTATTTTCACCTCATGTTTTCGTATGAGTGGCAAAATCATAGTTTCCTGTCCTTCTGCAGGTTCTTTGGTGAATCACAGAATCCCAGAATCATTCAGGTTGGAAAAGCCCTTTGGGATCATCGAGTCCAAACCTCAGCCCAACTCTGCAGAGTTCTCCCCTACACCACATCCCTCAACATCTCATCCAAACGACCCTTAAACACACCCAGGGATGGGGACTCCACCCCCTCTCTGGGCAGCCTATTCCACTCTCTGACCACTCTTTCTGTGAAAATTTTTTTCCTAACGTCCAGAAGGTGGTCTTGGAGATGTCGCCTTACTTCAAGTTGACCAGCCCCAGTGATGTGTGCTGTAAGGTAGCACCTGGCATGTGTTCAGCTTTCCATATCCTGTTCACCCCTGAGGAGAGCAAGGTGAGACTGGAGGTCCAGAGAGGTTGGTGCCTTCAGTGGAAGCTGAATCTGCAGGGCATTCAGAACAGGGCATCTGGTGTGGGTTTTGAGGAACTGTCTAGGGTTTCCCTGGATGTAGAACTGGGGGAAACTCTTTCCCCATGGTGAAGATTATACCCTAATAGGCTGGAGGCTCTTACATGTTTCAGATTGTTTTTGTCCTTGCCCAGACTGTACTGGGTCTGGCTGAGCTGGAATTGGTTTTCCCCTACAGCAGCCCTCACGGTGCTGTGTTTTATGTCGGGAGCTGGCAGGGTGTTGATAGCACCCTGGTGTTGTGGCTACTGCTGAGCAGTGCTTACACAGCACCAAGACTCTTTCTGACATTTCCCCCAGTGGGACGGGGTGGGCAAGATCTTGGGAGGGGACACAGCCAGGACAGCTGACCCCAACTGACCGAAGGGATATTCCATACCATATGACGTTTGCTCAGTATAAAGCTGGGAGAAAGGAGGAAGGGGGTGGGGTTCACCCTTGGTCCTCTGAGGCAACCACTCCATGTATTGGAGCCCTGCTTCCTGAGAAGGCCCCACATCGCCTGTCCATGGGAAGTAGAGAATAAATCTGTTTGCTTTTGCTTCCGCACGTGGACCTTTGCTTCATTTTGCTTATATTAAAACTGCTTTTGTATTACCCACAAGGGTTGGTTTATCTTCTTTCCCCTCTTTGCCCTGTTGAGAAAACAAGGGGGAAAGGGGGGAGAGGTGATAGAGCGACTTGGTGGATACCTGGAATTTAGCCAAAGCAAAACCACCACACCTTATGTGATGGAACATTTAATGTCATGTCTGTTGGTTTCAGAGATAAGAGTCTGCTGTCTGTGGTGGGGTGGCCTCCTGAGGTGTTGATTTCTGGTATCTGTCCACTGCTTGTGATTATGGGTTTGCTTCACTAATTATAGATACAAAGGTCTGTTTAAAAGTGACCTGTTATTTGGAGGACCTAAATGAGCCTGATCAGAGTGAGGACCACCACCCTTGGAAACTGGAGTCACCTTAATGCCTCATGTGTTGGACATGGTCGTGAGACAGCGGAACATTATGTCTGAAGTCATCACTTTTGTTGTGGGCTGGTTATAGTCCACAGCCTGCTGTGGGATCTGCTCCAGGCTGTGGTCGGGCAGTCTGCAGCTGGTCACATCTTGGTATTGCAGGATGCTGTTAGCTGCTGCAGCAGGGACTGGCAGGCTGTGCTTTCCTTCCCTGTGCTTTCTTGAGTGTTCATGAGGGGAAATGCACATGGAACAGTAGGAAAATGGCAGGTTGGGGTGTTGATAAGTTGTTTAGCCATCTCTCTACCCAATGGTAGGGGTTTAATTATGGAAAATACTAGAGGAACAAAGAGATCCAGAGAGCTTTTCTGTTTCCCATCTGGCAGCCACTTCTCTGCCTCACCGTGGGCTGGAGCAAAGATGATGCTTTCCATCCCCTCTGTTTTCAAGCCTTGCAGCTGGGCTGTCCCTGAGGACACTTATCTGTCTGCGATCCAGCTGCGAGGCTGGGGCAGAGGGAGTGCTGTGCACGTGGCAGGGAGCCAGCCTGGCACAGGCACACTGAGCTCTAGATGTCCCTAACTCGTCAGGAGGTTGTTGGGCTGCAGGTGACTTTGAGACATTTGCCTGAAAGAGCACGTACAGGAATAAACAGGCAGGTACAATCTGCAGGCAGGCACATTACCCAGAGCCTGCGGTGTGGCTGTGTCTTCATGCGTGTTGTTGTGGTTGCTCTGTCAGCTGGCACCTCTTCCATGCCAAACACACTGTGCTTTTGCTTAGTGGTTTGCACATCAGTGCTGTGGCCCTGGCAAGTCTGATTCTCAGTGCTGTGATGTGAAGGGTCAGTGCTGTTATCTGGGGGCTCGTTAGTATAGAAGGATTTAATACCTGGCATAGATGGGAGGAAGAATTGCAGGGAAACAAGGACAGGCAGGCTGAATCCTTCCACCAGCATCCTGCTACCTCTTAGCACTGTTCACATGACTTTATTGGAGAGGTGAGGCTAGGGAATAGTTTTAAGCCAGTAGATGTTTCTGCACCCAGCCAGAGATGCAAGATCTCTTTGGGCGTACCTGCTTTTTCATCTTTCACTTGCTGCTTAGGTTTAGTTTAACGCTTTGTCCTATGCTCAAAGACCGTGGATATAGGAAACATAAGAGGAAATGCCCTGTGATCCCTAGGTCCCCATGCTTGTGAAATAATCTTGTCCTTTGGAGGGCCTGAGAAATTATTTAACATCATTGATATTTAGGGTTAAAATTATGTTGTCATAGGGCAGTTCTCCAAACTACCCAGGTGACACAAGAGCTTAATCTCATTGAGGTAGGCTTTGCAAAGTACACTGGTGCCTTCAAAATGTGATTTTTTCGTATTAATTAGTGTTCATTTTGGGAGTGGTAGAGGCAAATTGGCACCCATGAAGGGCAAAGTGCTGCTCTTCAAGTTTAGAGAGGCAGCAGAGCAACATGTGAACATCACCACAAATACAAGTAGGATGAGAGAACCCTCAAGAACATCGATGTCCAATACTTTGTCCCTTGTCTTGCCCTTGAACTGGTGAGTGTATGGAGCAGGGAGCTCTGCCAGCGAGACGTCCTCTGCACAGCTTCAGTGACACTCCGGTAGTTCCTGCTGCACTGGGGGTTGTGCAGGGCATGGGGAGAGGGATGCATGCTGCTCAGCGAGGAGCATGTGGGGATTTATACAGCAGAATCAGAATTTTGTACAAATCGAACATTTTGTCTCGTACTTGATGGAGTGTGAGTCAGCGAAGTACCAGAGTGCTGTAGCTCAGATAGAAATGCATCAATAGCGCAGTCAGGAGGTGCACGGCACCTTGAAAACCCCTTAGCAAAGAGGCTTTGGGAAATGGTTCTGTAAAGCCACCTGTGTTGGGCTTGCAGTGGCTTGCATGCAGAATACCTGTGTGTTAGTTGTGGAAGGCTGACGAGTGCTGCCTTTGAACAGCCTTTGCCCCTCTGCTGCTCCACGATCCGCAGGGATGGTGGATAACCCGGTGAGCTGGGATGCAGGTACAAACCCCTCTGTCAGGGTTGGAGAGTCCTCCTGTTGTGGAGTTGGTTTATATAATTCTCTGTTCTTCCCCGGGGTAAGTCTGACTTCAGTAAAGACACTCCTGTTTCAAGGGAGTAAAATTGTGGCTAAGCCCTAAATAAAAGGGCCATGTGAGTTGTTAGTAGCTGAAATGCCATGTGCCATGTAGCCCTTTCTTGAAAAATGAGCAGTTTCCTATTGTCTTGCAGTGATTTGGGAATGTGCCACATGATTGGACTGTCAGAAAGTAGATAAATAGCTGACATGTCTCTTTGTTTACTGGCACTTGCATTAGAAATACGAAATGCTAATTTTTCTGTTGGGCAACATTTCCAATTAGTTACTCTTGCTGCTTCTGATGTACACATTTCTGGTTTAGGGCTTCAGCTGCACCGTGTGGGTGTTCTTGTGCGACCCTGTGTTCCTGGTGTCCTTGCATTATGGTCTGACAGTCTCCACCTAATTGGAAACCATGGCAAATACACAGACAGGAACACATACATTTGTATGTCCTTTGGCTTATTAATAGATTATCTTAAAGGAAGAAGGAAGCAAGAAGCCTATGAAAACATAGCACTTACTCTGTTTTGTCCTCTCCCTCTTTTCGCTGTAGCAATACAATATTTTCAAGCAATAGAAGTTCAGTTTGTAAGGTTTGCCAAATTCATTACTGATGCTCAGTAGAGACTGAATTAATGCTCATTGATTAATATGAAATATGACAGGCTGATGAGTTATTGCATTACTGAAATTAACTCCTTTAAAATTCAGTCGGGTGCTGTTAGATGTTTTGTAGCACACAGAAGCAATTCCAAGTATAATTTTAAGATGACTCTTGCAGGGATGAAAGGGGCAGAAAATCAAGGCAAATAGTCCTGTGCAAAATAAACCTGGAGCAAAGTGACTGATTTCAAAGTCTCCTGTGAATTGGTGGCTGAGGGAGGCAGAAGGGCCATCCTTTTTCATGGGAAGCTGTCTTCATCCTCCAGTCCCTCCTCTCTTTTAATGGCCCTTATTTTCCAGCCTTTATGATATACTGGTTTCAGCAGGGAGCTTTCCCTGCTTGACTTGCTACGTTACCTCGTGCTAGAAGTCTGCTGCAAGGAATTTAGTGAAGTATTCAGGATTAGTTATGCAGCAAACCCAACATCTGTGTTTGCTGGTGTACTGGGCACTGAAGTTGGTATCACTGTGACAGTAATTAATGTTAGTCTGAGGTTGCAAAGAGCCTGAAATGCCATCTCTGAGACACAAGAGTTCTTTAATTTCATTGGGTGCCAATTCAAATGCCAGAGCTTGTAACTTATTGCTGCTCAAAGGTGAGTAAGAGAAGAGGAACCATTGTACAGTGACAGGTGTTTTCCTTGAAACTGGGAGAGGAGTTGTATGACGGATGAAGTTGTATTTTCATGAAAATCTGTAGCCTGAAGCTGGTGGGTCTTTAACAATCTTTAAAGCATAAAAGTGATGCAACCCCTCTCTCACCCAGGCATTTTTATTTCAAAACCTAGTTTGAAACACTCTAAGGGTTTGCAGTTGCAAAGTAAAACAAGGCTGTAAACTGATTTCAGCTGTGCCTGTAGACTGTAAGCAAGTGCCCAGCAGAGCTGGTACCACAGGGCAGTGCTGCAGTGGAGAACTGCAGCCTTTATCTCCTCCCGAGGGAGGGTGATCCAGCTTGCAAAAGCTCATGGGACTGTGGGTTCACAGCAGCCTGAGCAGCCAGCTTCTGTCTAGCATCCCTCTTCCCTTGGCTTTCTCCCTGTTTGGCTTGAGACTGTTGAGCTTGGTGCAAGGTCCCATTTTGGTGGAGTCATAGAGTGTGGCTGAAGGGTCAGCACACTCTGGAGAGCTGTGACTCAAGCCTTGTGCAGGGGGCAGCATCCCCAGAGAAGGGGCTCGGCACGCAACATGTGGGTGCATGAATGGTGAGAGGCAACTTTCTCTCTCAAGGTCATGTTTGTCTCTGTGAGGCCAAATCCCTGTTGCTTTATCCTTGCCTTTGTGTACCTGGAGAAGACCCTTTCCCCGTGCAGGCAGTCCCAGTGCCCCTTCCCAACAGCAGAGATAGGAAGGTGGCATGTGCTCGCTTCTGGGGGGTTTACACCTGGGTGAGGCATTTATTCCTTGGGGTCTTACTTACATTGCTGTGGATCCACTTGCTCCTTAGCAGTGACAGTGACTTGAAAATGGTTTCCTGTTTTTTCCCTTAAATACCTCCAATTGTTGAAGTTTCTTTTTTCTTTATCCCTCTGCTGATCTGAACTCCTTGCATCCTCCTTTGTCTACCTGGCATCTGGAAGGGAGAGATAAGTAAATATGGCATGCCAAGACTTAACAGGGCAGGCAGCTTTCAAGTGGATTTACAGTGCCTTTGTTAGAGCAGTGTGGCCAAAGGAACAACCAAAAAAAAAAAAAAAGTAAATAGCATTCTTCATTTGCTAATGCAGTTTCTGAGGACCTAAACAGTCCAGGATGTGAAGTACCCAGATAGTAGGTGCTTTAAATTCACTTGGGCTGCCCATACCTTTTATTTTAGATGGCTTAGGCTTCAAGATTGAGTACAAAATTGCTAGTTCAGAAAGACTTGCTGAAGATGAAACGCTCTCCTGAAATGTGATACTCAATTCTGTAGGTCATTTGCTGCATTTCCCTTCCTGCTATTTTACCTTCCAAATATGAGATGCAAAAGCTCTTCTGCAAGGTCCAGTGTGAATATTTGATATGTCTAGAGAAAAAGATCCTTCTTTGTTTTTTTTACATCTTGGCTGTGACAGCATCTGTTACAGCAACCTTAAACCCCAGCTGGGGGATAGTGCTGGGTGTTAGTTGTTGGGTTAAAGCAGTAGCTCTATGTCTGTGCCTCCTGGCTGCCTTAGGTATCTTTCAGGCTTGGAGGGGATGGGTATGGGAGAGCAGGAAATCCCAGGCACAGAGGGATCTGAATCTGTTCTGGTTAAGAGAGTTTGTTTGTGCAATTCCTAAATCAATTTGTCTGCTTGCTGCTTCAACAATGATAAAAATATCAAACGACTTAAAAGCACCGAGGAAAAAAAGATCAGGACAGCAAGTGAGTGATAAGATGCAGAGCTTTTATCAATTCATCAATAAGAGAGCTGCAGGAGGTAATGGCTTCTGGCCCTGCTGCAGGTTTTACCAGTGATTTCAGCGGGGCAAGGGGATACTTGCAGCACTGCAATGCCACACCGTCCATCTGAAGATGGGTCTGCTCCTCCTTACAGTAAAATGATTTTGATGATTTGATTTGCCTTCCTGCTGCTAAATGCCAGACAGCTGAGGGGGACTGTCTGGCTCTTTTGTGAACGAGCCAATGAGGGGAATAGCACAGCTGAGTTTGCTCTGGCAGGGCTGTCCCAGTGTCTCCCATCTGCAGCTCCTGCTACCACCTGCCTCAGGTAGGCATGCTAACAAGGCATCAACTCTGCAGCAGAGAGGAAGCAAAGCTATCTCCTGTGTCCTCTGAGGCTAGGTGAGCTGGAAAGGGAAATTGAGATTAGACACAGGAAGAACTCTTAGCTTTAGAGTAAAGCTCGAAAAGGCTGCTGAGGGCATGGGTAGCATTGTTAGTGCTTTTACTTGTCAAACATCTTGCAAGAATAGTTTGGGTGTAGAGTTGAGCCAGTTCTGGGGTGGGGAGATGTATCAGATAGCTTTTTAAGGGTGTGTGTCCCCAGCCTTGTCCCTACAATGCTCTGGGAAGGGGTGGGAAATACACAGGTACCCTATGCTCACCTGACATTAAAACAATTACCATGTCCAGCCTGTGAAGTGTTTCACTGGAGACCAAGTGTTGATCATGCATGTGGCAAAGTCCCTTTTGAAAATGCACCTGAGCATCCCCTGGCCAGCGTCAGTGAGGTCGCTGCATTGCTGGGATTGCAGTCGGTGCTTGGCACAACAGAGTTCTTGGTGGACCCTTTGATCATCTGCAGTGGTGATCGAAACAGGTTCTTGTTACTGCTGAAATCCCTTGCATGAAATTGCTCTATTTTGGTGCCTCTGAATCAAAGTATCGAATAATTTGTCTGGTTCTGGCAGCTTGCTGTGAAAGCTGGTGAATCAATGGTGGTGTTTCTTTGCAAGTTAACGGCCCTGTTCAAGTCATGCTATCAGAATGAAAGGTCATTAAGGTAGAAAGTACTATGACATTATTGGATGCTGCTGTTAGTTATAGAAAACAGCAGTTTTTCTTCTGCTGTGGGATGGTACTAATGCACTGTGCTGAGACTGTTTCTTTCCCTTCAGGATTATTTCCGCCAGCTCACCTGCATCACAGAAAGTTTATTATGCCAATCTGAGCTATAGGTGCCTGAGCTATCCTGGACTTCCCTGACCAGCTGAACTTCTCCGTCTGTCCAGTCAAGTACAGCTCCCAGAAAACTGCTGGTTCGCAACATCGGTAACTGGGAGGCTCACTACCGCATCAGCACTGAGAGGTAAAGGAGCTCATTGTCTTTGTGCAAAACACTGTTGCATGATGTTACTGTTTACCAACCATATTAAGAAGGAACCAGAGCATCTGAGCTGCTGTATTGCAGCAGTAGCTGGAAATGGGCGGTACACGTGGGTTTTGCTGTTGCATATAGTGTTTTAAGCGTGATGCAGCCTTTGATAAAACTCTGCATGCTGCAGCGAGGTTTTGTACTGCAGTGGTGTCTCCAACACAGCATCTTGCAAGACTGATTCTATTAGATTGAAAGAGCAAACATAGGAAGGCAACTTGGGCTGTGTAAGATGCTGCATGGCAGGCAGGTGACAGCTCTAGAAGCTCGGTTCCTGTAGATCAAACATGGTGTTAAGAAATGGGTGAGCTGAGAGCTGGTGAAAGAGACATTTAAGAATTTATCAAACATGGTGTTAAGAAATGGGTGAGCTGAGAGCTGGTGAAAGAGACATTTAAGAATTTATCAGCAGCTGTGTCTATATTAGCAAGTGCAATTAGAGATCGTAGATCAAAGCAATTGGTATTGAGGCCCTGAGAAGAACACTGTGTGGTCCAGGAACTTTATTATCTGGTAGATTTGGTCTGGTCCCTGGGACCATACGCTAAGTAGAATGAGTTCTTAAGTGGAGATGAGCAGACACTGACTTTAAAACTGCACCATAGCCCCAAAGCTAATGAGGACACAGGCAAAAGATGCAGCAAGTGTCTGGTGCATGGGTTGGGGGCCTTTTTCTTCTAGAGCTTTATCTCACTCAGATTTTCTGGAGAGTGATAGAATCTGTAAGTATACAGCTTGCAACCTCCTGATCATGAATACCTTCTGAAATGGTTACATACCAGTGTTGGCCAAAGACACCCATTCTCTGGGAGGCTGCTAGCATGTGGTGGTCCCCTAATCAAAAGCCTGACATGAGCTGTGTTGTGGACAGCCTGTACTGTTCCTTTTGGTCTCAGAAGACAGTCACTGGTTTTCCAATTTGCTGAATCAGAGAGGGTAGTGTCTTTTTGACATCACAGCTGCAAGGAAATTGGTTCAGTTGCCAGATGCTTAGTTGTGAGTTGCTTGGTCCCAGAGGTCTGAGGTCAAGAATGCAGCAAAGACCAGCGGTCTGACTTGGTGCACCTGAGTTTCTTCGACTTTTTCCCCAGGAAAACAGGGCTCAAAAGACAACTTTTTACTTTTCTCCTGTGAAACGTGAGGGTTCAGGAGGAGCTGCCACCAAAGCCTGGCGAAGCTATTTAAGCAGGCTTCTAGGATGCTATTTAAGGAGGCTGCTTCTTTTCACTGTGGAAACACTTAGGCAGGAACTTGCAAATCACTGCACAGTTTTTCTCTGGGATCTCTAGATCTAGATGTCACCACCAAAATACTCAGTGAGGTCTAGCATCTTTCTGCAATGTACTTTCCAACTCTTCTATTGAGTGATACAGCACATGTTGAATCCTGCTTGATATAGGTTTGAAGAGTTTCTTCAGCAATTAAATATTTCACTCCTGATTTGCAATAAAGAAATGGTAAGCACTGCAAATGTTTTATTTTAAACTATACCAAAAAATATTCTGAATAACTGGATTGCATGTGTACAGAGATCGAAAGCTGATATGGTTTCCCTTGTCATCTGAGGGCATCTGTCATCTCCATTTCATTATGAACTTTTGAAAGCCAGTTTAAAATTTCAAACAGATTATTTAAATCTTTGAATATAAGCAGCATTTTATTCTAATTAAGTTGCCCTGACTTTGTCAGATTTCTTTTTAAATACTCTGAAGTTTAAGTTTTCAGCAGCATGTCATAATGAATTCTTCACTGGGAACTTTCTTTAAAGGTTGAAATCTAAAGCCTTTCTATCTATCATCTGCCTATACATATACACAAGATGTATAGGAAATATGAGAGATTTAGGGAATATGTGAAATGGAATTGGGTTGAATTAGAAGATAAAAATCATAGAATAACTTTGGTTGGAAGTGACCTCTGGAGATCATCTGAGCAAACACACTGCTTGAAGCAAAGATCAGTGTCAAAGTTGGATCAGGCTTGCAAGTACCACAAGCAGTAAGTAAGATCAAGTAAGATCAACTTTCATCTTTCCTTCTCAAGACCATACAGACCCATTTATCTCAGCATCTCCCTGTGTGTCCTGTGCTCCAGCCCCTAAGGTTCTCTTCTGTAGAAATGCTTTCTGTCCCATCAGTGCCCGCCCTGTACTAGGAGCTATTCCACTCCAAATACAGGATTTCACTTTTTCTATCCCTGAAGTACGTGAAGTTCACATCAGCCTATTTCTCTAGCCCGTTGTCCCTCTGAATAACAGCCCAGCCCTCCAATGCATCAACTGTGCCCCCCAGTTTGGTATCCTCCACCAAATTGTGTGTTCCCTCCCCTTGAGCAGGTCAGGGTGTCCTCTTACAGCCCAAGACCAGAACAACCATGTTCTCTCTATGTGATGAGGCCATGGTGTGCCAGAAGTGGTTATTCCAGTCAGCGCTGGGGGACCATATGGAGTGACATATCCTGACTGCACTGCACCAGCTCTTTTCTTGATTATTTTCTCTGCCATACCTGTGAGTTTTCAGACTAATGACTGACTCTCTTGATAGCAGCCATCAATAGTTGGTTCCTTACTGCCTTTGCTCAGCTACTAACCACGGAGCTGCCAGGTGAGCCCTGTGGTTCTAGCAATCCCAGCAGAAGAGAATTGGCCTCCCAGCTGGCATGACAAGTTGGCTTGAGAATCAGACCAACAGACCACTCCACAGGCCTTGCAGATCATTAGCTGGCAACTGTCTTTGTAGGAATATTTTTACAGAGGTTTTCACAAGAGAGGCCCTTCTCCTGCTAGTTTTAGGGGATTCATTTCCTTGTTATAGAGGCTATAACAAAAGCTGCATCATTATTAACAGAGGTAGTGAAGCTTAATGTCACTAATTCTTTGGAAAGACTTCCATAATAACTTGATGATGAATTATTATCACAGAACACTTGAAACTGTACTTTGGAAATGAATGAGCTATGTTCCCTGTCCTGGAGAGCTTAAAGTGTAAATATGAGATGCAGTAATCAAGAGTTATGGCATAGGTGTGAGGGGAAAGGAGTGCCAGCCTTACAGACTTAAATTCAGGACTGTTTTAGTCTCTTCTTATTCTCATTCTTAAGGATATGGTGTTCTGTTAAGGCCAGTCTTAATACTGCAAAACAGCTTTGGTGTGTGTCGATATGTAGAAGCATGCTTGCATGTGATAGGAGGAGGAGGAGCATGATTAGAGGGGGAGAATGAAACGAGAGACCTGTCTAAGCTTATAGACCCATCAGGTGACCTCTGTATGCTTTATTCTCTATCTATACAATTTAAACCTCTCTTTCCTGGCTGAAGCAAGTTCAGGCTCTTGCCCATTCAAGTCAGCTGCAGATGCCACCATTTCCTAGTCCATCGTGCTGCTCATATTGCTTTTCCTTGCTTCCTTTCCCTGGATTCCCTTCTCTGTGGCATGAAGCATTAGCTGTCTGCTTTCACCTTCAGTGCATTTTTCAGCCCATCTCCAACCCTAACCTTTCCTCTCAGTCAGTACCGAGAGCTCAGCTCTTACATCTGGTCACTTCACGATGATGATGACGTTCCCTGCCTGTTACTCGTTTATCTAAAGACTTTGATGTTTTCTGTTGTGCATTTCCCTCCAGGGAAGAGCTCTTAAGTGAATCCATGGGACCAATTCAGCATCCTTCTGCTGTTCCCCATTCAGAGCTCTCCCTTGCTACATGGCTGCATTTTGACCACTTCTTCATGGAGGGTGAAAACACCAAAGCACTCCCCATTACGCAGTCTGGCTTTGTGCCTCTTCTCCCTCTGCAGGTTCATACTCAGCTCTTAACTGCATAGCATGGTAATAAAAAATAATAATAGTCTAAATAGAAAATGTCTCTTCCTGTTGTCTCATTGTTAAGGCAGGATAATGAGTTTCTGTTCCATGACATTCACGGAGATAAATGTCATTCCAATACATTCAAGTTGAAAGTGGTGTCTGGAAGCAGATTTCAGTGCAGCTCTGCCTTTCCCTGACACTGCCAACGTTGTGCTATGCCATGCTATGGGGCCAGAGGGGATCAGTCCGAGATAAGATCCATTTAGGAATGTCCCCACCAAGCTCTGAAAGCTCAGGAAATGATCCTACAAGGCACAGTACCTTGATCCCCCTTGCATCCCTCCCTGTAGTACCCATACACTACATGGAGGTATGAGATTAGAGAGTTACCATAGGGTGTACAAAGGCTATCCAAGGATGTGAAAATAGATCCTAGCTGCAGTGGAAGAGGGAAATATAGAGCTGGCGAGATGCTGACTCCATACAGGATTTTTCAGCACCAAAATGCAGTCCTGGATGCTTTGACTGTAACAGTCTGGGTTTACTGGAATAGTTACACTGCTTGACTTTGGCTGTTATACCATTACTAAAAAAAACATATGCTAAGATTAAATGATCTTTGCTTTTTTTCCTGCGATAGATCCTAGTGGACAGATGAGGCAATTCAGTCACCAATAATTTTACTGTCTTGGCTTTGAAGGTACCTTGTAATGAAATCGATTCTCCCAAACTCCAGTGATTTTATAATGCACATTAAGGCACCAGTAGACCAAGGAAAGGTTGGTTGCTGAAGATAAACATGCCATGGCACTTGGAAGTATGTTGCAGCCTCCTTGCACACCGCATTTACAAAGGTGTGGTTGCAGGAGAAAAGGTGGTGTGGTGGTTTGGGAGCCTGAGCCACAGAACTGCCAGCTTTGTTCACTTGTCAGTCGTTTTTCTCAATTATATCAGGAGTATTTGACCCTTGGTATCATCACAGGACATACCTTTTGCCCAACTCTGTCAGGATAGGGAGCTGTTGCCTGGTGATCTGTTGCTTGGTGAAAGTAAGCAAGATGTAAATGCCAACGTATATCATTATGAAATTGCTTACGAATCTAGTGTTGCTTTCTTTCTGAAGGGCAAGAATAGGCAAGATCTCAGCAAGTACTAATGGGCAGGTCTCTTCTAAATTGGTGTGGTTAGAGAAGTTTATACAAGCTGGGGATTGCAAGGTGCCATTGGGAGATCTGGACCTGTGAAAGTTTAGATGTTGTACAACAAAGCAAACATGCAAATGGACATAGTTAAAAAGCATGTCAGAAGAAAACAAGCTATTAAAAAACCTCCAAACCTTATCTTTTCTGTCTTTCAGGAGCAGTGGTGATTCATTAAAAGGGTAGATCTAACAAGATGAAAATTATCTTAAAGAGCAGCTCACAATTAGTGGATAAAAAGCCAAAGTTTAGCCTGCCAGAATCATCTCTTGGCAGTGGTTTTCGTTTGGCTATTACAGTGTATCAGGGATGTCTCCTTAGCATCTCTTCTTATCTGTAGGCTCCAGGCAACCGCTTAGTGATGTTGACTGAAATTCAGGGGAGTTAAGCTTAACCATGGATCTTGCATCTTTGGGTCTTGGAGAATCAGGTCTGTGTGAGGGATAACGATCTTACTGCCAAAGCAGTAAGAGAGTTGTCCTGTGAGTACAGCATGGGGTGGGATGTAGGACAGGCAGTGTCTGATTTGTACTCTGTTTCTTAGTCCTGAATTTGGTTGGATCCTCTTCTGGTAATTTGAAAACATGAAGATACCTTCTTTCTCAGGCATCCCCTGAAGTCACCCCCAGGAGTGTTATTCCCATCCCATCCATCTGGGGACAGGAGTATGTAGACATGGGGAAGGAGTAGGAAGGTGGTGGGATGGGAGTTAGTGCTGAAGCGCTGTCCGGGATGCCCCTTAACTAGCAGCTTTTCTGTTCTGGCAACATCTCTGGCAAAAGAAAAGGGAAAAAAACCAAGATCTGTGCCTTTGCCACACCAGGCAGTGATCCCACTCAAGCACCAGCAGAGACCTGTAGCAGTCCTGGCATAACCATCAGTGCAGATGCAGGACCATGCAGAGCAGCCCAGTTCTGAGGCTGGTGGTGTCCTGTCTTCCCTCCTCTCTCTCGAAAGCCTCAGGTCCAGCACATAAACATTGCAGGCCCAGTGCTTTGGTAGCAGTGTCCTCACTAACTGTAATGGGAACAGGTCAGGCCCCTAATTGCAGCAACATCTCCTTAATGAACAGAAACTCCAGCAATTTCATCAGCTGTCACTACTTACATGAACAAAGTTCAGTTTGCACATGGCTCCAGTTGTTCTCATTATTTTTGTGTGTGTTGCATTCTCTAATCATAGTAAAACTCTTCATGGTAAAACATGTTTTTAAGGTGAGAAATTGACCACCAGCAAAGCACTAAAACCAGTAACTTTTGCTTCTAAGTGGAGCTGTAGAAGAGCCACAAAGCCCAGCTGCCATATGGCAGAAGCACGTTTCACCTGACTTGTCCCTTTGCGTTACAGCACAGGGACACAGAGTTTTGTGTCTGTCAGCCAGGAGCCATTTACCTGGCAACAAACCATAATTGCACATATTAAATCCAAAGTACCTCAACACATTATTGTCATTATTTCCAACGCATTGCACAGATTTTTTTTTGGTGGGCCAAGCAAAAAGTTACTGAGCTTGGGTTACAACCCAGAGTCCCAGATTGCAGTGCTTGTGAATACACAGAAAACCTCCTGTTAAAACTCACCTTGAAATCCTTCTGGTAATGGCACTTCCTTTAGCCAGGGATTTAATCGTTCAGGCTGTAAATGGGATCCTCCTTTTGTGTCCTGTTTCCATGTCATTGCATTTGCACTCATTCAGCTTTTTCTGATTGTTCCTTTTCTTAGAGCAGCTTTCATTGTAATGCTGATGAAACCTGCCCTTTCTTAGGCTAAACCAGGATGTTTTCAAGGTTAAAAAAAAAATAAAAAATTCTGCAAATTAAACTGTAATTATTCTCTGGTCTTCCAGAAAGATTTTTATTCTCTCTGTCTGATTCCTAGGCTTGTAGTCTTACTGGGACAGGTAATGCCCTGACATTTGCATCTCTTGAGGTGGGGTTATAGGTGTCAGGAAAATACAAGATTCCTGAGGAAGTCAGTGTCAAGTTGTCCATGCAGGTAGCTCTCGCCATCTCTGTGCTCCTCAAAAACCATCCTCTGGTTGTAGTGGTCAGACTCTTTAACCTCCCTGCAGAGAAGGGGATGCAGAGTATGGGGGAGATAAGGTCGTTTGATACCACAGGGTGTTTGGAGAGCTGGATCTCTTCAGAAGTGAGAGTCAGTAGCGTTGTTTCTGATCTTCTACGTTCTGTGCACAAGTGAGCTGAAGTGGAGTGGACTGCAAAAGCAGTATAGTCCACAAATCTCCCACAATAGCCCTGATGTGTCTCCTTCTCTGCGTTGCAGCCCCTTCTCTGTCAATCCCTCCACCGGGAATCTTGATGACACCATGCAAGTGACAGTGGAGTTTCACTCGCTGAAGACTGGGGATCCCTCCAGTTCACTGGTAGTTCACTATGACACAGGTAAGTGCTGGGCACCAGGTGGTGCACACTCTCTGCATCCTTCAGAACAGAGCCTTTTCTAAGCAGAATAATGTTAAGCTTGCTTTGCAAACTACGTTTAAAAGCTTTTCTTTCAAAACCTCTGCATGTTTCAGTGCTTAGAAGGGAGCAGATAAGGGACAAAGGCTGAGTCTGTTCTGTGTCGTGTGTGGCTGTGTGCTGGTCCATCCCTGGTGTCAGCACGGTGTTCTCCACCCAGCACACCCCCATGACAGTCATTTACCATCATTTCCCATTGTGGCAGCCACCTTAATTCCCTCTCAAGGTGTACCTCCCCTGTCCTTTACCTTAGGGAACAGTGACAAATAGTTGGTGTTTAGGGGGTTGTTAAAGTGGATCCCCTCAAGCAGGAATGAGATTTTTGGCATGCTGCTTTCCTGGGAGTTGCTGAGTGGAGGAAGGAGGAACCTTGATTCTCCATTGCAGCGTGCACATGCAGGTGCAAAGTGTTATTCCTAGACAATGCTCTGTTTGAAGTGTAACGTGGGGAATGCATGTCTCTGTCGGACTCTCTCTGAATGCCCCCTGTCTCTTACACACCTCTGTCCCCTATACCACTTCTCTGTTGTCTTGCCACAGACCTTTTTTTAATCTTGCTCTCTATCCACCTACATCCCACTCTTCACAGCATCAGAACTAAAGCATCCGGGACTTGAGGGCTCTTGGGATTTGGCAGGGAGTGCTTGCTGCCTCCTGAGATAGGTATAAAATTTATATTAGGGTACGAGAAGCCAAGCTCAGGTGACAGAAATGCTGTCAGCTTTGTAAGTCACTTTAAGTGGGAAAAACTCAAGAAAAAGGTGTGATGTTAAAATGCTTCTGTCTTCCTTGGTTCAGCAGAGGTATCTTGTGATGCTGATTGAGGCACTTCCTCAGTTGCCTGAATGCGTTTTGTGTGCATTTTCTCTTGCCTGGAAGAGAGGTTTGTTTTGTCCCTATTTCTGAACTTCAGTCCTAGGAAGTGTGATGTCCTCACCTAGGTGCTGCTGTGATGCTTTTGCCCAGCAATGAGCATTTTAGTTGTCTTGAGTTTGTACAAGTTCTAGAAATGCTCCTATATTTATCATAAGCTCTTTGTAGCCTTCTGAGTTACCACAGCTTTGTTTAATATTTTTCAGTTAATGATATATTCACAGTGAATGGTTTACACTCGCTCAGAGTAGCTCATGGATTTGAGTAACACTTTCTTGAAAGAACTACTGAAATTTCAGAGAGAGAACGACAAAAGGTGCCTCGTTTGTATGGATATAGAGAACCTATAGGATAAACTTCAGAGGAATAGATCTTTTCCTGGGCTAGATCAGCCCAGCTCTAACTACACTAGAGGTTAGGGCTGTGGGGTTTATACCATGTGAAATGAAAAGACCAAGTGAAGAATCCAGGGCCAGGATCTTCATGGCTTGCTTTGAAAACCTGCGTCTTGTTCTTACTGAAACACCTGATTCCTCTGTGGTTAATCTTTACAAAAGTGATTTTCATGGATAGGCCACAGGGATCAAACTGTCTGCTGGCTCTGAGGTGGGCAGCCTCCCTGGAACATGGTGCAGCTACCTGGGAGATGAAGCCAGGATTTGTTCCTGCCTGTCAGTACGGCGCTGTGGTTATTTTTCAATAAACCACAGACTGAGGAGGAGAGCGAGGGAATAATTAAGGGATTATCTCTCAAGCTTTGAAGCATACAAATAAGTAAAAGCTTGCTGAGATTAATTGCTGAAGTGAAACCGAAACATTTAATCAATCAGTCTTAAAAGCTGCTTATTGCAGGTGTAGTGCAGAGCACCAGACAATATTACCCAACCTGGCGGGGCAAGCCCTGGCTAATTTGTCCTGCGTGAAGTCAGACTCCCTGTGACTCGCATACAAAAAGCAGCTGGGTTGCTCTTTCAGAGCCACCAACAGACTGTTTCTTATGATACAGAGGCAGTAAGAGCAAAATAGCAGCTTAGGGTGTTGGGAGGCATTTTCCTCGCTTTACTGTGTATCTGTCTTGACTTGCTCACAAGTGGCAGTAGTTCTCAGTGAATCACACTGTTGTTAGTGTGACTGATGCAGGATCAGGTGCATGTGGCGTGGCTTTAATTTTTGCTGAACTCGAGTCAAATCTGTCTCTAGCATTGCTTAAGCAAACATGGAGCTTCTTGGTGTGAATAAGTCACAATTTTGCCTTTGCCTATTCTTTGATTGATTTGAATTGAGCATCCTTTAGGAGAACGGGTACTGTCCCCTGGATAGACTGTATATGTGGTGGTAGTAGTCCTGTTGCTAAAAACTTTACAGATGAGTGTGAAGAAAATGTCTTTGCTGCTAAGACCATAATGATTTACAATGAAAATTTGACCTTCACTGCTTTCTTTACATGTCTTAACTCCCTCATTTCCCCCATGTACATGGGCCTGGGTGTGAAAACTCCCAGCTCATACTGAAATGAGAGTGACTTTGGATGTTCTGGACTATGGCACATCAGGTTATGGTATCAGAAGGGGTTTCTGAAACCTGCATGCCAAGCACACATACAGGTTTGGAAAGGGTTTGGCACTCAGTGCCACTAAAAATTGTGTTGGTGGCTTGGACCTTCCCAGAAGGCTTTTAGCCCACCCCATGTGGATGTGGGAAAATAAGTCTGTGGAGTTAAGTCTAGTCTCAACCCAGTCAGTCTTCATAAAGCTTAGATATTCTTACAGCTCTCAAGAGGAGCTCAAGTGAGATGCCCAAGCTGGTTGCCCTTAGTGCTGCTGTTTGTACATCAGACCCGTTTTCCTTCAGTCATGATGTTTATTGCAACCTGACGGTGTAGCACCAGCTTGGCGTGGGAGGGTGAGCTTTGCTCAGGGGCACGTGGTTAAGGAGATGTGTGACTGCTTCCCAGAGCTGTGCTGGAAGTGCAAAACAAACTCGGCAGTCCCGTAGCACCCAGAAACAAGAACGTCTGCTTCAGGTGCTCCATGCGAGTAAAGGAGGCTGCCAGAGACAGGAGATGCTGGGAGTTGTGGAAGGAGGATCACTTCTCTGCTCAGGCCTCTCTAAATCCTGACTCATATTAGACTCCTGTCTCCAAGAAGTACCTACTATGGTCTGATGAGTGGTCTTCAGGGTGTAGGACCAGATTCTGTGCTTGTATGTGGGTGCCTGCAGCGCCCACAGGACCTTGTGGCAAGGTGCTAAAATGTGCTTCTAGTCCAGGAGATCTGTTATGTGGTGCTGAAATTCTTCTGTACAGTTTTTTTCCATTGGTTGCTACATCCCTGGGGATCTCTTTGTCAGCGCAGGAAACTTCAGTAATTAGCAAAGTCCCTGCGAGCTTGTACATGGCTGACAGACACCATATACTGAAACACTTTTATTGCTGCCAGTAGTAAGAGTAATTATGCAGATCATTTTCCTTTGCTGGCTCTGTGAGACTAACACAGAAGCAAAAGTCTGGGGTCAGGGTCTCACCCTCTTTGAGGGGAGAGATCAGAGCCAGTACTTGTATGTGAGTGTTAGAAGACAGCGTGTCCAAGAAGAGCCAGCCCTCAGGGAGGAATGTCTGCTCCATTACTGTCCTGTCTCCTCTTCTTGGTGCGGAGACCCAGAAAGCAGCTTCCCCCGAAGAGATGGGCGGAGGAATAGTTCTCAGTGGTTTTAGTCCTGCTGGAAGCCTCTAGCCTCGTGCTAAAAGCCTGCTGATGAACTATCTGGGTATCTGGCAGATTAATACCCTGTTTTCCATCAAAATTCCTACATGACTTACGGGAGGGCTGACAATTCCTGAGCAGGAGCTCTCCTCAAGCAAATCTCAGCTTGTTTGCTGTGGATCACAGACCCAGGCTCAGAGCCTCCTTTGTGGCTCTGCATACCCAGGGCAAGGAAGGGAGCGCTCAGCTTCAGCTATTGGATTAATTACTTCAAGGGCAGGTCGAAGATGCAGGCAGTGTCTGCCTCCGGCTCTGTAGTTGTCAATCAGAGTGAGTTTTCCTGCACTGGGTTAGTTACAGTCCCTATGGGAAGTGGATGAAGTAATGTCTCCCCTCCTGAGCCCTGGGGAGCAAAACTTGCTCTCTGCCAAAATCAGGTTATTTGTGTTTGGGAGAAGAGAGCAGCTAAATATGTTTCCCCAGTGCAGCACAGTAGGAGCTGGAAATGATGTGGAGCTGAGTTTGCCCTGCCCTGGCTCAGGGAAGGCTCTGGCTGCCTCATTCCCCTGCCTCTGAGTTTTGCTGGCCCAGACCGTACGGGGTCCCCAGCATCACTTCCCTCATTGCTGCTGGCTGGATGCAGGGCAAAACCGGATCAGCCTCATGTTACACAGCACTAGGCTGCAGCCTAGAGAAGCAAGCCCTGACCCTAAATGTCTCCTCCCTGGCAGTGTGCCTCTAGTAGTCCTCTCCAATCCCAAAGGCTGGCTGACAGCCAGGTGCTTAGGCTGGCCATGAGAAGGGATTGCTGCAGGGAATTTTGGTACTGAGCACTGGAGAGCTACAGTGAGGTCTGGTTGGGGTTGATCAGTACCTGCCTGTGGGAACTGGCTCTAGAGCTGCCAGCTCTCTGGGTGTCTGGGGTGAGCGTGATGAGGAGGTCAGTGATCCTCCCCATCCTCTGAGCCTGTGTGGATGCCTGTAGGATAGATACGATTTCCTTGGGGTGATGCAAGAAACAAAAGTAGCAATAAAAAATTTCCAGGTAGATCTCAACTGAATGGTAATCGCTGTCCTTAGTGTGGCAGCAACACTCAGGGTTACAGGGGGGGTGTCAGAGGTGGATCTAGGTCTTTATCCTACACAGGATGCCCTGAGCCACTGCCCTGAGTGGCCTCTGCCCTTCTTGATCTAACCACAGACAGCTTTTCTGTGCTGGAACCATGAGTGAGAAAACACTGATGTTTCATCTCCAGTGGGGAAAATGAGGCAGGAGATCACAGGAAAAATGAAGGCATGTTTACAAATGCTGCTGTGGAGCTCTGTAGTCACCTGTGGAATGACAGTGAGTTTGCCATGATGTATTAGAGCCATTTGGGTTTGGTGAAGAAGATGGGTGACTGCAGAGCTGAGTGTGCTTGGCTGGCAGCAGGGAAAGCAAAGTCTGTGCATTTTGGCCGCAGTGACGAACTGGAGTAGGAGCTACATCACACTGCAAATGGACCAGGGGGAATTGTCAGCTGTTAGTGACAGTGCAGCTCCGGCCTGGATCAGTGTGGGCTTGCCAGCTGGGAATGTAAATGTGTTGGGATGCTGAATCCCTTTCTTCAGGTAAAGTTGGTGCTGGGTTTGTCTGAATTGGTTTACTTCAGTAAACGAGGCCACCCGTGCTTGGCAGTGTGTTAGTGGTCACTGTACACATGCAGGAAATTAATGAAATCCCAGCCCTGGCTGTTTATTGCTGTTTGAGGCTGAACAAGTAACTCTAGCATGGATGTGCCAGCACCTCTGAACATCTCAGCTACCCACAAGGATAAAGCATCTGAGAAAATCACTGCCTTGATGTGATATTCATCTGTGGTTTTATGTAGGCTTTGGAGAAAACAGCCACCTTGTAGAGCTCTGTTCTCTTTCCTTTAAGAACCCCCTTTTGACCAAGGGTCTTGTCATCTGACTTGCAAGGCTTGCATTGCAATCAATGGCTTCCAGGAACTTGTTTGAAAATGAAATGAAAATCCTATTGATTTAGTCTCTAGCTCTTTCTTCTTCTTTGTAAATCCACTGATGGATGTTGACAAGCAGCAGGGTTTAACTGAGGTTTAGCCCTTGTTGTGTTGCATTTTCCATTCCTGAGATCACTCAAACGAGTTGCTGAGTGCTCTCAATTTGCACTGACTTCAGCCAGAATGGAGGAGGCTCAGTACTTGCCTACTCTACTACAAACTCCCTACCTTGTTACATACTCGTTACATCCCTGTGTTGTGCAGGATGCCAGGGTGGGAATACCAAAACCATTTTCTAGTTTTAATCTTAGCCTTGTGCCACTGTTTACAGGGGCTCTGCCATTGCTGTGAGCAGTGTTAAGTTACTGTTGAGCTGAATTCATGGCAACAGACCGTGAGCTTCTGATGGCCACCGCTGTGTGCCACTGCCACTCCAGTCTGCAGTTGTTCAACTTCATGCACTTCTCCATTCCTTCCACACCAGGCACATTTATAGTAGCCACTTATGAGTGCTAAGAGGTGGGGAAATCTTCCACTTCCTAAGCAGCAGCCCCTTTTGACTCCAAAGCTTCACTGTAGTGCACTAACTGATGTAATTCTTTTTCATTTGTGTGTAGTGCTGGCAGATGGTTAGAAACTTACTTTATTCTGTGAGTTTTTCAAGGAGATCTTGTTGCTATCCTAAGGTGTAAGCCAGATTGCCACTGTAGTTATTACAAGAGGCACCTCTAGATTTTCTTTCGACTATCAGGCACTTAAAAACTTTGCAAAGGGATTTTTCTTTCTGCCTGTTGTAGGTGGTGAGTACACATTGTGCTTTTTTTCCTTCCCTTGTGAGAATTCCCAGCAGTATGGCTGTTTTCTGTCAGACTTTTATGCTCCTGTACGTCTGTTGCGAAGTGAGTGGAGGGAGTCGTATATTGTAGGCAAAAAAAAGGTGTAAATAGGAGTTTGTGCGATTATATATTGACTTTGCATCTTAATAGTAGCAGCACTGCAACAGACCGAGGTTTGGTAACTAGTACTTTATACAACTGATTGGTTATATGCTTTTATAGTTCAAATCACTTAGATTGATGGCTGAGTCTAATTGGTCTCCAGTGTTCGTTTTTGTCAAAACAGCTGATAGGTAACAACTGTTTCCTGTCTTTGTTCCCATTTTCTAGAAATGCTTGTAATAATGAATTATTTTTTTATACTGTTTTAGATAAGGTCGTGCTGCTTCTTGCAAACAGAGTATGGCCTTTGCCCCTCTCCAGGGCCTTGTGTTTCAAGACAGATGGTCTGTCACTCTGAGGGTAGATGAAGGGGAATTAAGTTTGTGCTTCATTTGCCTGAGGTTTTTTTGCACAGCTTCGTAGCTCCACAACTTCATAACACCCCTCTGAACAAAAACCCTGCTCCAGCAACACACACTTGACTGCATGAGCACAGACTGGGATGTATGTACTACGAGGGTCGTTTGGAAGTTAAAAATCTTCTTTTGGCTGTTTTGTTCATCCTCAGGCAGGCATAGAAACAGACTTCCATGTGACACCGCATATCCCTTTATTAGCACATGAAAGACTTCTGGAAGAATGTGGTTTCATCTGTGGGTCATCCTTGACTGCAGCTTGTCTACTCTATCATCAGTGGAAATCACTAATGTGTTCTGAAGTGTCATTAACAGTCGATGTGTTTTAGGGCAGAACTGACCATTCATTAGCCTCCTTTCCTTGTGGATCAGTCAGCATCTGCTGAGAAGCAGAAGAGCAGCTTGAAGGGTGACTGATTAAGTGGTCTGCTGGGCATGTCTTTGCCAGGCAATCAGAATGAAAGTTCTTGCACCATTTTCCCCATGGGCCAAAAGCAATGTTTCAGCCAGTCAGGTACCCCAGCGTATCATTACTGGAGTAGCAATAATGATTAAAAATAGCCCGCAGCATCCCGGATACGCGGCAGCGCTGTCTTTCATCATCCAACGGTTTCATTGTCCTTTTCAATACATTCTGCGAAGCTCCTTCATGCTGGGCAGGACAAAGCCTCCGTGCTGGCACGCAGATATTCCTGTGCTGGAGCATTTCATCCTGGAACAAGGCAAGCAGACCTTCCTAAGCACGGTGCAGAGGAGGTAATGGGGAATGCTGTGGGTGCTCCGTTACAGACAGATGCATAATGAGGAGCATGACTGAAAGTGAGAAGACTTAATGTGCAGGAGAGATGTCTGAAGAGCCTGCAACCTGTCCTGTAGAGCACTGCTGGCTGGTCATGGCTTTCCACCTCCCTTTTCATCCCCATCTGTTGTTTTATGGCTCCTTGCAATGCCTTTAGGGTAGAAGCCCTCTTCTTGCACTGTGCTGTGTGGGCTCAGTGGGTGCTTTGCTGATGCCTGGGCCGTGCTGGAGACTTTGACCACTAACAGCAGTAACTGTGGCAACAGTTATGATGAGGATACTCTGAGCTTTGTTGTAGCCTGGGAATGGTTATTTAGAAACACCTGTGCAGCAGTTATTTAGTGGTAAGGTTTATAAACGTCTGGAGTAAATAATGTGATGGTTTAATGATGTCTGAAGGCAGCTTGTGAACATTGCCTCAGAGAAGCACTTTAAAATGACTGTTGCTGCTCTACGCTTTGCTCTGGGGCTGGAAATGCAAGCGTGGGGATGGACGGTGGCATTTCTCAGGCCTCCGGAGGCTCAGCACACCTCGTAGGTGAAGCCATCAGCCTCCTGACAGTGAAACAGCTGAGAGCAGCGCTCCTGACTCTGATCTAGGGGTAGCTCTGTGGGAGATGCAGCAAAAAGGGGGGGGGGGCTGGATCAGGCTGTAGGTGACTTCTCCAGCTTTCCAGAGATCACTCAGCCTGGTGAAGTGACTTGCTTCTCCAGTGGTGAAGTGGTAACAGAGACCTCTGCATGCCATTTGAAAAACAAAGATATGGTGGCAGTGGGGAGGCAGTTGGGTATGATAGTAGCAGGAGCAAAAGAATTACTTCTTATAGAGCGATATGGAGGTAGAGTAACATCCTTTTGATTGAAGAGCTTTGCTTTCATTGCATTTCTGCTTGTATTTTCAGTGGAAAAGTAGCAAGACCTGCCTCTCTCCAGCTGTGTTCATAGAAGAGATGAGAGCATGGCAGAGTCTTCTGACAAACTGGACAAATGAAATTACACTTGTTTTCCATGCTGCCTAAATATTCCAAATTTGACTGTCATTCACACCTATAAAGATTTAAAATCCAAATTCAGCAAAGAGGGAGACACAGGGATAGAGGAAGAATATGTCTCAGTGAAGAAGAAATGCAGCAAGGTGCTGTTTTGTTTCTACTTAGCCTAATCAATCTGGCTACCAGCTTCCTAATGTTAGAGCAGTAATCAATGTAAGAAAGTACTAGCTGTTGAATACTAAGCAAAGCATTCTTCATAAAACCTGAAATTTGTTTTGAAATCTTATTCAAGGGTTTGCTCACCCATTCCTTGAGCCATTATTTCAGGCTAAACAAACTGTCTTTCTATTTAAGCACAATTTGTACTGCTCTGACAACTATTCCCTCTGGCACCAGGATATCATGTAGCATTAGAAGAATTCAGAAAGATATTTTAGCTCTTCTGTAAATTCTCTCTTTGTCTGTTTTCCTGCACAAGAGGAGCCCCACAGAGGATGACCCAATGCTAGATTTCTCACTTCAAGATAGTGAAAAGTTATCGTGATGTGCTTAGATATCTGTGTCTGTAGCCATGTGGATGGATGCTGGGATAAAACACAGTGGTTTTTCTGCTGTGTCAAAGAGCACCGCTCAGGAGTGCACAACCCAAAGCATCTCCTCTACTGCTCTATAAAAAGTCTAGCTTTTAATTTCAAGTTCAGACATTGCTTTGTTCGGGGTGCAGAGTGAAAACTGTGTCCTGCCACCTGTAGGAAACGTCTCAAAAGCATGTAAGAATGAGAGATTTGACAGCCTGTAATAAGATTGTGTTGCGTAAATAACAATGGGGCAGACGCATCTAGATTCAGTAAATGTGCTTTCACGGCAGCCAGGCATCCCAAACCACACGCCACGGACATTACCCTGTCAAGTGCTTCATTGATGTTACAGTTCGGGGGGGTGTGTATTCTTTTAAACTTATATATTAAACAACCAAAAGTCTTAACTGAAATGTCACATCTAATTTGACACCCAGGACATGAAGCCTGCAGCCGCCTGTGGCCAACCTGGCAGGGCTGCTCTCCGTGTCAGCTCATCGGCCTGGCAGACAGATCCGTGGCTTCCTCCTGACTCACTGGCAGCTGTGCAGGTTCTCCTGTACCCCAGCAATTTGTGGGTTTCTGTATTCAGCACGATGCCAAATGCTCTCTGTGGTAGAAGGTGCTCCGGAAAACCCTCCAGCCTTCAGATGAGTCCTCGGTGCCTGCAGCTGGGAGCGCGGGGTGGCTGTGTCCCCAGCTCCTCCCTGGGAGAGCAGCAATAGGGGATGTATCGCAAATTGTGTAGAAACAGGCAGTGCATATGCTTTTTCCCTCGTGGGCTCTAGAGTTAGCATTTTTCTGTGCTGGAGGCTTTATTCTCATCACTGCTTAATAGCTTCTGATGGCTTTATCTTCTAAGAATTTGTCCAGTTGCTCTCTGGATTTACAGCTGTTAGCCACTACGGCCTCCTGTGGTAGTGTGTTCCAAAGGAAGGAATGCTCCCTGGAAAAGTATTACCACTTTTGTGTAGTTTCTAACAGCATTGTTTCAGGCCCTCAGGTTCCTGTTTTATGACAAATCGTGACCAATTTTTCCTTATTCACATTTCCCAGGCCATTCACGCTTTTACAAACCTCTCCCATCTATCTCTCATGTGATTTCTAGAATGAGGAATCCTATTCAGTCTTCATACAAAAGCTGCTTCATACTTTTAATTGTTCTTTCTGCCTTTCTCTATTTAATTACAAATGCTTCAGCTTTTTTTTTCTGAGATCAGAACTATACCAAATATTTCAAGACCCATGTGGCTGTAGGTTTAGACAGTTTTAGATAGTTTTCATGCTGTTTATTTTGTAGTAGTTTGTTTTCTTGATCACTGTAGAGCATTAGCTCTTGTTTCCATAAACCTGAGCTCAAAGCACTGTGCGCGTCTCCCATTCTTGGGTCCTGGCTCCTGTGCTTGCCAATGTATGCCAAGGATTCAGTGGAGGGAGAGGCAATGCTTATAAAGCATACCTGCCTCTGTAACTCTCATGAATGTCAGTTATTTTTGTATGCTAAGTTGTCCAGTATAGAAAGTAGATTGTCCAGTCATTGTAAGCATTGCTGCTGTCCTCACAACGTAACTCATCTTTGGCCACAATCCCTACCACTCCAAACTCCCTTAAGAGCAGAGAAATTGAGGCTATACAGGCATGAAGGCTGAATTCTCCATGTGTGGAGATGAATGAATGACTCTAGGCATGTACTGTTTTAAGGGTGAGTCTTGCTTCATTCCCCAGTACCACTTCAAAGAGGGGGCTTTCTTTTTTTTTCTTTTTTTTTTTTTTTTTTTTTTTTTTTTTTTTTTTTTTTTTTCCCCAGAATGAATGCAATTCTGTGTTGTGTCTGGTTTAGGATTTCAGGAGTGCACCAGCACACATCCAGCGGTCTCCCTGTGTTGTTGCACAGTAGCACTTTAAGGGCAGGTTCATCGACTGGCTGCTTTGCTGTGACCTGTGTGGTGAGGAGGAGGCTCTGCCTTTTGCAGAGGGATGCTCTCCAGGGTATGGCTGAGTTGCTGCACTTGTCTGTTGGGGCTGGCTCTGAGGCTTTAACCACCGCTCCATAGAAATGCCATTTCTAGAGAGCGTGTCTGATGTTTGCTGTTTGCATCTCACCTGGGAAACACTTGCCTGCAAGAGCAAGAGTGGGCTTCGTACTGAAGTTTGAACTCAGTTGACTGCCAGGAGTTACTTGGTTGGGAATAATGAAGGTTTGAAAGCTCTGGAAATGAGGGAGCCTTTGGCGGGAGTCTGTTTGGGAGGGTGATGTGCTGGCATGTACTGTAGCAAGGCCCCAGGCATTGGTCAGTTGATGTGCACAGCCAGGGATACGCCTCTTCAGCTGGGTCTGAGGTGGAAAGCAAAGACACTCTCACTCTGGTCGTTGAATGGCTTGGGAAGATGCAGTGTAGACTTGCAGACTCAGGTATAAGCAACAGGGTCCTGGCTGAGGAAATGGACTTGCAGGGCTGTAATGGGCAGATTGGGGTAGGCTGTGCCCCACCAGTCTCGTTTTGACACGTCTTCACAAACACACAGCAAGTGAGGATACTGCTTCTACAGCACACTGAAGTTCTCTTCTGTGTCCCATCCTGCCCTGAGCTGTCACTTGTTCCTCCCAACCTCTCTTTTCTGTTCACATGCCCCCAGGCATCTTTGCTTGTCAGCAGCAAGGGATCAGGAGAGACACAATGCTGGTGGTGTGTCTATAGGAGACCCTGGGCAAGCTGTGACTGAGGTGGGACTCCTCAGAGTCACCTGAATGACATGGATGCAGACTTCCCTGTGACCTGAGTGGAATGGCAACCCAAAGGCCACCTGGGCACATCTGAAAAATCTCACTTGGGGATAAATCTCTACAAACACACTCAGAAATAAGGTGCTGAAGGTGGTGCCTAGGACATCCTCATTCTGTACACAAGCAACTATCAGGATGCGTTAAATGTGCTGCTCTGTGGGACTGCTAATACAGCTAAAAGCTGTAACACTTTGTTACTTGGTGGTTTGCTTTGTTCCTCGTACTCCCATTAGCAAGTGAGATGAGCAAAGACTCCCCTTTGGTTTTTTTCCAGGTGAAGACACTCACACAAGCCTTTATGGAGCAGCTGTAGATGTCAGCGTCAGGCTGGCCAGGATTACCTCACGCTGTCAAACCACAGATCTGTGGTGATTCACAATCGGAGTGAAAACATAGTCCAGTGGACTTTTGTTGTTGGCTTCTGTTACTCAGGAAGAGGGAGGATCATGAGAAGCTGAGGTTCATTTGAAGCATTCATTTCAGTAAGATACAGTGCTCAAGGGTAAAAGTAATGTATGGTCTCAAGGGGTGTTGGTGCTTTTGAATGGTTTAGGACAAGTAAACCATCCATGGCATCAGGTTATGTGTCCTGGGCTTTAGGGTAATGGAGCCCAGTGCCTCCCATTCCAGTTCCATCCATACTCCAGCTGAGGATTGTGTTTTGGGGAGGAAAGGTTGATTGCAATGACTGCATTTCCTCAGAGAGCAAATTTGCATTTGTGGGAGCCCCAAACAGCTTATCCTCCTGTAAGATGTTGAATTGCCTTGTGCTGTTCTGGTTTCCAGCAAAACAAGGTACTTCTGCCCTTCCTCAGAGACTGGGGAGAATTTGGAGGTGAAGGGTTCTGCAGGGAAGGTAGGGCAGCACAGGACAGAGCACGTTTGGGCTGCAGCAGCCTGTGTCTTCATGGTGCTGAGAGATATGGGGCAGGTTCTTCAAAGGGTGAAGCTTTGAAATTCCCATTTCAAGCAGCAGAGAAACACTTAGAACCCGGGGGGATGAATTGGAAATGACACCTAAAAGTTTGGGTGGTTTAGGGAATCCTTGTGGGACTTCTCAGACTTGCATGGGTATATAGGTGTATAGGAGTTAGCGTGAACCCATAGCTGATCAGGAAACTGCCTTAAACTGGAGCGCTTTTTAGGGGCTTTTGAGCAAATAAAGTTCAATGTAATTAGGTTAGAAATGCCTTGAAGGCGAAAACTAGTTTTCCACTGTTCTCTATTTTTAATTACAGTGTGTGACTTCCGTGCAAGCTCAGTGTGTTAAATCTCATTACCTTCTCTTGGCACTTGCCTGAACCATTCCTTTACTGTCTCTTCCCACCTGCCTGTCTCAGATTGGTCCCTGAGTGATTCTCTTTCCCATCAGAACAAACCAGGTTTTCACACAGTTACCTTCAGTCTGATTCTTTTCCAATTACATTTGATCCGATGCCAGTTTGTGTCCTAGACTCTGACCAGGACGTTTTGTTCTTCCTACTTGCAATCTCAGGGATGGTCATAGCTCCAAGGCCACTGTCCTGCTGTCAGAGAAGCTTTTGAGATCTCAGAGCAGAGAGGACTTTTTCCATGAGAGGAGGCAGTCCAGGACCCTGCTCTGGGCTGTGACCCCAGAAGACCTGGATCATTAGAAAGTCTATCCAGGGGTTTGCTGTGTCTCCCTCCTGCAGGACTTTCTGGGATGTAATGGTGGAATTATTGTCCGCTGATGGAGGTTGAGTTGGGGGTCGCTCATCTTGGTGGCTGGAAGAATGCACAGCGTTGTAGGTCAGCTATGGAGAAATATTTCCCACTGCACTCCAGGGGGGGTGAGCCAAAGCAAGTATTTTTGGTGCTGGTGCCAGCCTTTGCCCGAGGCTCTGTCTGTGTACAGCTAGTAATGTCCATGACTGTATTTCCTTTCGAACTGTATTTGAATTTAGCTGGGTGATGATCACTATCTTGTTTATACTCCATTGCCTCAATTTGCTACATATGGAGCCTTCTTCTCATCCCCCCAGAGTTGTCACTTGCTGGTTCTTCATAGCTGGGGACTGGAGCGTGAAGGGGGGACAGCAATATGCCAGTTAAGAAGCAACTGCTCTGTAGCA
Organism: Athene cunicularia; assembly: GCF_003259725.1. Classification (NCBI taxonomy): domain Eukaryota; kingdom Metazoa; phylum Chordata; class Aves; order Strigiformes; family Strigidae; genus Athene; species Athene cunicularia. Next base: position 18,696,404 of record NW_020799113.1, on the reverse strand, counting down.
GTGCTCCCTTATCTCCTGGTTGTGATCTTTAAATGCTAGAATGATTTCTGCTACAGCTACCAAGTAAGGGAGAGATTAACTGCATTAAAGCCCTACAGAGAAGGCCAAAAAGAGGAAGAACAGAAAGTGGTTCAAGGCTAGACGAAAGGGTTTGGATTCAGAGATGCTGGTCCAGACTTCTTTAGTGGGTGATGCCAGGCAACGTCCCTTCTCTCTCAGGGCCTCTGTTTTCATGCATATAAAGCCCTTAATTTCATCAAAGTGATGTGCTGCCTGAATTCATTAGTTTGCTTCTACAGTGCTCTGGGATCCTCTGGTGGAAGGCAGCATAGGGCACAGGGAGCATATTTAGCTTGCTTATCCCTGCAGGTCCAAAAGGGAAGAAAAAAAGAGTGATGCCAGTAGCCTGCAGCTGAAACCCAGCTGTGTTTTCCCCTTGCCAGTGAAGCCCTGCAGTAGGTGCTCCTTCATCTTGATCTGCCTCCCCCAAGCATCTCTGTGGTAGGAAAAGCCAGTTGGGGTGGTTGGTGAATTCTCCATCATTTGTGGCAGAGGCTTTGAGCCAGGGTTTTAGGGCTGCTGGCTTGCACAAACTTTTCTGAGCTTGTAAACATGGAGTAAAACTACATGCTGTGCCAGCGAACAACAAGTGATAATCTGATCCATGTGGGACCCTGTGGCTTGAGGTCAGCCCCTTGCTGAGCAGCTGCTATTCCTCCCCGCGCACTTTGCTGCCCCTGCGCTTACACGGTGGTCTCTGCAGATATGTTGCTCATTAAATATCTGCTTGGTTTGTCTCTCCCCGTGGCTGCAGGCTGCAGAGGCAGAAAGAGGACGAGCTTGATCTTTGTCTGAAGGAGTGCAAGGTGTACCCCGCTCTCCCAGAAGACCTTTCCCTTCTTTCCCACACCTTCCAGAACCAACAGGCAAAGGCGCCAGGAGACTCCATGCTTTTCTCCAGTGATGTGTTCACCTTTAGGTTGCTGATAAGCGATAGCTGAGAACCTCCCTTCCTTCTCCTCCCTGGCTGAGGTCACTTGGCAGGTCCCTGCATCAGCTGGCTTGATGTGCCGAAAGAAAACACCAGGTTTCTAGTGAGGCTGGGAGAGCTTGTTGCAAAAAGTATTTCTGTGGGCTTCTAACAGAGAGCAAGAGCCTGCCTAAAGCTGAGCTCTGCTGCAAGGACTATAAATTAAGGCACTTAATAAGTGTCCTTACACTGTTCAGAGCTATCAATTATTATGAGTAAGGGCACACCTCACATGTAGCATGTGGGGATTAACAAAGGATATTAGAGCACTGTCAGTTTGCATATTGACCTGAGGAATGAAACAGTTCTCTGTGGAAAGGAGGCCAAACTCAGCCCGGGTTTGATCACAGACATACCATGGCTTATGCCATCGCTGAATCTCCCTTCCAGTGTCATTGGTGAGCCTGGACACAAGACTGGCAGATTTAAACAGACTTTCTGAGTTCTATTGCACATAGGTACAGAAATTTTGTTGCTTTTCTGTTTATGCAAGCAAAACCCCATGTCCTTCAATCAACCAGAGCCCTGTTTGCGTGGCCTGAGATGAAGAATGCTCACTGTCCGAGCAATGTAAAATCCCTTTTCATCTTGGACTAAATCATAGAATAATTTCAACTTCTTCTTTCTTTTAAAATAGGTGAAACTAATGATTTTTTTTTTTAAGGAAGGGAATCATGTTCTTGGTTACTCCTGTATCTCATATAAGGCTGAGAGCCACTAGTGTCAGCACAACTGCAGTTTCACACCACTGTAGCTGACAGCAGCATGATGTGACCAAGAGACTCTGTCAGAGCAGTAGCAATATTGTAGAGAGTGGGAGCTGATCAGCTGAGCATTAAGAGCACCCTGTGGTGTGTCAGAGCTGGCTTTGGAGTGTGTCCTGCTTCTTTACATTTGGACTATGTCTCCACAACGAGCTTAACCTGCTCTTGAGCTCCTGAAGCGTGCTAAGGTGAGGTCCAGAAGCCTGGCTGCCCACAGCACTGAGTCCTGGTACTCCACGTAGTTATGTACAGACATAAAGTGTAGCCTGGCCTCAAGTCTTGAGTGGAATCCTTTCGTAAATAACTATGTTCATGTTAGGCAGTTTGCTCTAGGACTGAATATAAGTGGACTACTGCATGAGTCTCTCCCCTTCTGTGTTGTCTAGCATTATCAGTCTTTGATTTCCATTAATTTTGTTATGTATGGAACAATCAGTTTCATATTCAGAGTTTTGCTTGTGTCTATCTTCCCCCTGGCATATGGGTGTCTACATCAAATGGTAGTAAGTAGAAGAAGAAAAGGATCTGGGGGTTCTAACTGACAAGCAGCTGAATATGAGCCAGCAGTGTTCCCCGGGTGGCCAAGAAAGCCAACAGCATCCTGGCTTGTATCAGAAATAGTGTGACCAGCAGAAGTAGGGAGGTGACAGTCCCCTGTGCTCTGCACTGGTGAGGCCACACCTGGGGTGTTGTGTCCAGTTTTGGGCACCTCAATACAAGAGAGATCTTGAGGGGCTGGAGCAAGTGCAGAGGAGGGCAACGAGGCTGGGGAAGGGCCTGGAGAGTAAATCCTGTGAGGAGCCATTGAAGGAGCTGGGAGTGTTCAGTGTGAGGAGGAGAAGGCTGAGGGGAGACCTCATCACTCTCTGCAGCTCCCTGAAAGGACACTGTAAAGAGGTTGGTGCTGGTCGCTTCTCACAGGTGATTAGTGACAGAACAAGGGAGAACAGCTTGAAACTGCAACAGGGGAGGGTCAGACTGGACATGAGGAAAAAAATTGTTCACAGAAAGAGTGGTCAGAGAGTGGAACAGGCTGCCCAGGGAGGGGTGGAGTCCCCATCCCTGGGTGTCTTTAAGGGTTGTTTGGAGGAGCTGTGGGGGGATGTGGGGTCGGGGAGAGCTTTGTAGAGTTGGGCTCAGGGTTGAACTCAGTGATCCCGAGGGTCTTTTCCAACCTGAATGATTCTGTGATTTTTCTCCTCATTATCAAATGTAGAATCAAAAAAATCCACTGCTGCTGGCTTCCACAACCTTCTCTCCGGTGACGGCCCTGTGACTTTTAGCTTGGGCAGACACCCTTGTGGCACTGCCATGTAAATCTGCTGGAGAGGCTTCCCAGAGATGGGACCTTGCTGCCTCAGACCAAAAGTGGCTGCTCTCTTCTTCCCACTTCTCACCCATGATGTGTGGGAGCACGCTGCAGAAGTAATGGAACCCTTGTAAAAAGTGACTGGAGGAAATAATTGCTTCCAGAGGTTAGGAAGCTGGTGGAGGGAGAGTAGTCTTGGAAACGCCTTCTGGGCAGGATGGCTTTGCGGGGTTTGTGCAGAAGCTTTGCTGTGCCAGTGGACCATTAGCTGCCAGTATTTTCAGATGTTGCAATCTGTAGAAGCTGCAACAGGTCACTTCAGTCTGTATAGGGTTAACTTACTAATGAAAATAACAACAGAAAAGAGGAGGCAATGATTTTGGTGTTACCATGTGACCATGAACATTTTGAGCAGCCATCCAAGCCTGTGGGAAACAAGCTGTTATGTAACTCTGACTTTCTGAGCACATCTCAAATTTGGTTTATTTTTGCAACTACACATGATATGTCAGCAGAGGCAGCTGTGATAGAGGCCCAGGTGGCTACCAAAGGACAAAGTCCTTGCTTTTTGCTGCATCCTCCTCACCACAGCTTAGCTGTAAGTCACATTGCAGACACGTGGGAGCTGACTCCTTGGAAATGGAAACCAGAGGAAAGGGAGGACAAGGATTTGTTACTGTTGTGCTGACCTTGGCAAGTCATCACTGTCCTGTAGTTGCCTGGTAGTGACTCCTCAGTCTCACATGTGAACTCTGAGCCCGTGGAGGTGGTTGTCAAGATATCCAGGTTATGAAGCTGCTACTGTTGCTGATCCAGAGGTTGGCCCAGGAGGTATCAGTGGTGTTTGTTGCTGCAAATCTGCACCTCAGCTGGGGAACCAAGCGGGTCCCCATCCAAATGAGAGGCTACTGCAGAGCACTTTGGTTTTTGGCAGAAGGCACCATCTCCAGCGGGAGCCGTGGTCCATCCCACAGCTCCCTGTGGGTTCAGTTATTTATGGAAAAAGGCAGATGTTAGCTCTGGCACTGCCTTTCTTTTAAGTGCTCTGAGCTGACAGGATGCAATTTGAGCGTCATTTTAGTATTTCTGTTGCCAGCTCTGTCTTTGACTGCTTTGAGCAGTGATTTCTTTTCCATGAGTTGCCTTCCCCCTCTGCAAATCAAAGCAGGTGATATGGCCACTCAGTTGGTGGTGCCTGGCTTTTCAAGACCAGCTTTTTCTTATTCAGGCTGGTGGAGATCTAGCAGATTCTCATTATTTAGGGGCTGAGAGAGGAGAAATAGGATCTGCATGTATTTGTGATTGGGTTCTTGCAGAGTGATCACTTCTGTAGCTGTGAGTCCTGGTGTGCCATCCCCTCCCATATCACCTTGCTTTATGCTGTAGCAAAGCCAGGGTAGGACAGCTGGAGTGGTTGTGCTGTATCATCATACATCCACCGTCTGTATTTTATGCCACCTGCCAGTTGCAGCCTGTCTGTGGCCAGAAGTGTTGCAGTATCATGTTCACAGTACTGCATGGTTTTATATCTGTCCTGGTTACTGTCCAGGGTAGTCTTCCATGCTCTGACTCAACTGTCATCCCATAGAGAACACACTAGCCCAGGCAGACCACTGGCTCCTGAGGTGCCCTGAGGCTCGCACACATGTAGCAGTAGCCTGCAAGGGTGAGTAATGAAGCATTTCCTTTTAAGCAGCGGTTCTTTTATCCCCTGTGGGGTAGCAGGAACGTGAAGAACCTCTTCAACAGCCTATTTTAATTTCCCAGGAGAAATAACTCAGAATATTTTCTAGTTTTATAGTCTGACATACAATGGTAACGACAGGAGAAATGACAAATGTTTTTCAGAATAGTTGCATCTTTAAAGAATTTGTTTTAGCCATGGAATAGTAGAATAATATGTAACTGATTATTTCTTCTTGCCCTCCACCTTTGGAGTCAAATGTTCTGGCTTCTAGCTTCACTGACAATACAGGGAAGCTGTCTGTGGACTTACTGCCAAAAGTTTGTGTCCAAATACACTGAAGCCTGCAGCATGGTGATTTCGTATCAGGAGCTCAAGAGACTTGAGTCTATTAACTGCTGGTGCAGGTTTTCTTGGGAGTGAGGATATGAGTGCATGGCTCCAGTAATAATGCTGCATTAGGATTGTTCCAGAGGGCTGTACTGATCCATAGAAGAGGATGGGTTTTATTACTAGTTTGTAGGCTTGTTTCCTCTGGTGCCATAGAGGAGTCTCATCTGTCTGTGCCTTGGGCTCCAGCGGCACTTGAGATGTATGGAGATATGTCCCTTGTCGGGGTCTTGGTGCATCACTGAATGGCTTTCTGGAGCATGGCAAGACCCATCCCTGGCAAGGGTGTTTGTGTGCTGCAGCCTCGTCTGTTTAGGTTGTAAAAGAAGAAATGAGACTGGCTCAAAGCTTTAGGCTCCCTCACGCACTGTACAGAGAGATCCCAGCAACACCACAGCAATCATTGTGGTCTCAGCAGTGTTGAGCAAATTGTCTCACCAGGCACTTGGCTGCTCTGAATAATGGCTGCAGGGACTCATTTCCCTCCCTCGCTGTTTGGAGGGGTACACTTGCCGTGTTCTCCCGGAAGCTGGTTTTTGTGCAGTGGAAGTTCACTGTTTTGATGTTCAGTTTGGATTATCTTGGGCCAAGATCAAATTCTAGTGTCAGACAAACACCACGCAGGCACTGACCCAGCTTTGGTTCCCTTTCTGACAGCAGTGGTGATGCGGGAGTGGCAGAAGGCCAGGCCAACTAGGGCTTTCTGTGCCATGAGCAGTGTCTCATACCCCACGTGAAGAGCAGCAGGCAGCTGGAGCAGGTTGCAAAGCTGTGATACTGCTCTCTTGCCTTCTGTGCCACCCGCCTGTAAGCAGAGGGAGCCTTGGACAGTGGGTCCTGGCTGGGGTGACAGGGCCTTGCCTTTGTTTGCGAGCTGTTTTCCAAATGTATTCTGCAACGATGAAGGCAGGCATGGTTTTCTCTCCAGGAGCTGCTCCGAGATGTCCTGCTGGGCGCAAGTCCTGGCACCCAGCAGCAGGCAGGGTGTCACTGCTGCCTCTGCCAGGGTCCAGCTACCTGTTGCCTGTTAGATGTGTAGGGGCTGCTGGGGACAGGGCTTAGCTGGGGACACGGGCTTCATGGGGACGGGTCCCAGGGTGGAGAGAGAAAGGATATTGAAGCAGACTTGCTTGCACAAGGCAGTTTTGTGGCAAGAGAAATTGTCCCCTGAGGACAGGATAAATGTAGGCATTGTTGTCCCAAATCCCAAACCAGGTTAATCCAAAGGTTGGAAGGGATTGCTCCATGAGGCAGATCTTGGTATGCAACTCAGTGTCTGCAGAGAGCCTTGGGCATGTACAGAGGCATCTCTCTGGACTAGGAGATGGCATGTAGCCTCGCACTTCTGGGAGTAGTACACCATGGTTGGGGTGGGAGGACTATCAAAGGTTTTTTAGGTTACTTGGGGGAGGAGGGGTATCCTCACTTTGACACAGAACTCAGGTGTCCCAGGTCAGTGGAGAAACTGGGATGTTCAGCTTCTGCATTCAAGGGGAATGTTGGCTTTGTAGCCCAAGGCTCTGTGTGGATGACCCAAATTAGGTCCCTAAAGTTTAAAATTGTGAATACTCCCACATCTCTGTGTTTAGTGCCCTGAACACTTGGGTATTCAGGCCTTGAAGATTCAGCCCTTATTCCTTCTGTCCATCAGGACCTCCTTGGAGAAGCTGGGGCTAACAGTGCTGCTTTGCCACCGAGGAGCTCCTGGAAGGTTTTCACTGTTCTGAGAGGAGCGCTGGAAGTACCACAGAAGCCTGGATGGACTCTGTGGTGGGTGGAAGCCTTGATGTGCCTCCATTTCTGTGAGCTGTAAAACAGGGAAGTGGAACTTACTGAAATGTTTCTTCATGAATTCTCTATTACCTCCTCCCTGCTGTAGTTACAACACCTCCCTGTGTGTGTTCACCCCTGCAGTCGAGATCGTTGCTGTGCAAGTCACGTTAGGAGCTCAGGCATGCAGAGGATCAGTCTGGCTGGCTGCCAGAGCTTAGTGGGGAAACAGGAATGTTTGCCATCCTAGTCCTGTTCACCCAAAGCCGGACAGTGACCAGAGCATGGCAGGTGGTGTGGGTGCAGCTCGTAGCAAGACGGAGCTGCCACGAGTGTCAAGCACTGACTGTTTCTGATCTCCCACTCTTGTCCCTGCCTTCTGGCTCTGCACCACCTTTCTAGGTCCCCTGCCCTGTCAAGTCTGTCCCTGTCCCTGCTGCGGTGATGTATTGCTGTTCCTGTGCTCCAGAACAGTGGGGTAGGATCACCGTGTCGGTTGTATTTCTGTTGCAGATGTGCTGGCCTTGGAGTTCATTGAATTCCAAAGTCAGCTAAACTCACTCAGCTAGAAAAGTGTGCTGTTGTTAGCAGATACATATTCATCAGGCCAACAGTTCTTTTTAATTTTCTTCCTTTCCTGCTTAGTTTCATTTTTGCTTATGAATTGTGTTACACTCGCCTCTGTTAACAGAAGATATATTGCCTCTGTCAACCTCTGAGTCATATAACCAAACTGCCCCAAGTGGCTGGAGGGCCAGCATATATCTGACTGTGGCATGTCAAATAGACCAGTGAATGCCATTGGCATGTGGTCCAGCAAAAGCCAGTGGCAAAACAGTACTTTGTTAAATAGATAATCTGAAAGACTCATACCGCTGTGTTAGGCTCAAAGTTGTTTGTTTTCTGGCCTTGGTGGAAGGAAGGATGCTCTCTGAGTTTCCTGGGAATGATTTGGCTCTGAGATCTTGTTCTGGTTCGTATGAACTCTGTTGTAGAGCAGTGTTGTGGTAAATGATGACATGGTGTAAATTCTGACTGATTTTTCAGATAGATCTCAAAGTCTTGCAAGAAATAACACAGTCCCACCAAATCAGATGCTCGGTTTATGGTGGGCATTGTCTGTCTGACCCAGCGCAAACTCTAAGCTGCCTACCCTTGGTAATCCGGCTGTGCACAGCCCTCGTAAGCCTGATGGCAGAACTACAGTCAAATCCTGGCATCAGTTTTCATCCTTGGCCTTGCTGGTCCTGTCCTATTTCTCTCAAATACCTTCTCCCCAGTTTGCTGTCTGGCATGTGGAGGCTCTACAGAGTGAATGGAGTGATCTGGGTGGCCGTTCTGAAATGGGGCTTTTTCATTCCCATGGGTTGCTGAACTTCCCTCCCTTTCACTGCCCTGCTGTGTTTTGGTTTTAAGGCTCAGGATGTGCTCTCCTCCCCTGTTTTACACCCCTGTGTAAAATGAAGACCTGGAGCATGACCACTGCTCTCAACATCTCAGCAGGGAGTGTTTGTGTAGCTGATGGTGCTGGTAAGCCTGGCGAGGCATCGTTTGCCATGCAGGAACTGAATGGGGTCTGTCTGCAGCTCTCAGGGCAGAGGAGCACAGCAGCTGGAGGATCAAACGGCACCGCTGGGCAGCTCAGCCCATGCTGCACCCTTTGAGGAGGAGCGCAGAATGCGGCTGAGTGAGCTGTGTGCTCAGCTACAGCTGTGGGGCTCGGAGCAAAGGCAAGCAGCTGCCCCTCACCAGGGACGGTCTGCCCAGGGTGAGACCACTGAATTCAGTCTGCTGAACACACAGCAAGCAGCTGGGTGATGGGCACCGGTGAGTTTTTAGACTCTAATTAGCCAAGCTAGGGAAATCTGTCATCGGAGTGTTTCTTCTCAGTGGCTCGGCTTAGGGAAGCTCCAGGTGTCATAGCAGAGCTCATGTTGTTCAGCACACCCAAACGCTTTTATTCCTGTCAATCCAAGATAACTCTCCGGGTGCTTGTGAGTCTGTGCAGCATCCCTATGAGAGCCGAAGGGTCTGGTGTCTGGCACGCTGCCTGGGGGTTGCGGGTCAATGTCCCTGGTTTGCTTCCTCAAGCACGTGTGTTGTGATGCATCAAGGCTCCATCCCATTGCTTGCTGGATAGAAACACGAAGTACATTTGATCTGGCAAATGTGTTTGCTCTAGGTTTTGAGAAGAATCCAAGTGACTTTATTCTTTCACACTTGCCTTTTCCTATTATTGGTTTATTGGGTTTTGCAACAGTTTTCTCTACCTGTTCTTCTCTCTGTTCTGTTGACTCTGAGCAGGCTGTGCATTAGGGAATTAATTGCAGCCGCAGTCCAATAACTCACCATGTCATAGCTCTTTAATTTTTGTGGGGGCTGCCCTTTGAGCTATAAGGGCTAAGTCGATGGGAAGTATTATAGTTATTTAATATTTATGCTGCAGGAGTGCCAGAGGCTCCACTCAGTTCAAGGCTCTTCTGGGCAGAGTAGTGAGGATACCCAGCAGCAAGCAGAATCAAAGCCTCACTTCGTCGATAGAAAAATAACTCTGTTCTTTCTGTCTTCTATAAGCTGAATTTTTCATTCATTATAGAGTATTATTATAGTTGTCAGAGGTGCCTATATTTATGTCAACAAATACACAAAGAAAAATTTGTAATGCTAGGGGTTCAGGGGGGTGTAATTGATGTCTTTGTTTAAACCCATTGCAAGAAGTGAGAGCCTTTAGAAACCAGGCATGCCTCCAAAAACGTGCAACGAGGCTCCCTGGGACTGAGCGCCAGTGCCAGGACTCTTTGGGTGAGAACCAGAGAGAGAAGACCTCGAGGAAGCAGCAGAGAGTTGCAGACACACTGGTAGCATGGCCCAGACTTAAATCCCTGAGCAAGAGCACAACATGGGAAAGAGCCTGTTGGTTGAAAGAGGTGTGGAGCTGTAAGCAAATCCTCTCTCTTCTTGTCTGCGCCTGAGTTCAGGGAAACAGGAGTGTGTGCACCTTGCAGAGAGAAACAGGGTGCATCTGTCTCTCGACTCCTTTACCAGATCATACATGAGCTGGAGGAGCCTGCGTGCTGGCTGGCTGCTCACGGCTTGGGGCAGAGCAGCCGCCAGTGGGCAGGAGCCTGTTCTTTCATCCCCAGGCAGGAGGGCTCGCTCTGCTTGGTGCTGAGTGCCCCACTCACCAGAGTACGTTAAATACTTACGTGCATGCGCAGCTGAAGGATGTAAGAGGCAGCACCTTTGTAACTAAGAATGGAAAATTCTATTTGATTTGCTAAATCTCTCCTGATCTGAGTAAAAGTGCTCATGTAGCCATAGTGCTACATGGGTATGTGGGAAGGTTTGGAGGAGACAGGTACCTTTTCCTTAAACTGGCTGGTACCTCTGAAGAAATCTTACTTGATTCACTGGAGTGTGAGCCAGCTTGTTTTCTTCATTATAGTCCTAGTTTAACAAAATGCCTCTACCAGGTGCCAGTAAAGGTAATGGACTTAGGTTTTTTGCAGCTGCTTCTAAACTCTCTTACAAATTTTGTTGGTAAGTGTTTGCTCCGCACTTTTCATTGGTGCTCTAAATAAAGGCTACAGGGCTGTGGTTGAAAACAAGAAAGGTAATGTTTGAGGATAAATGGTTTGCTGTCTCCTTCTGTTTTAGGAGGGAGATATCTGGCCAAATTCTTCAGCTGAAATTAATGTGATCTTTAAACCCTGAGAAGCCAGAGTCTTATCAACAGTCAGTCTACTGTGACATCTCAGGTACAGCTCCATTCTCCTGCTTCTGTTACCCACAGTGAAGGCACAAATAGTCTTCCAGACCACTTGGTTCTTGTGTAGTTGTTAGGAAGGGTCAGTGGTCTGCAGGGTGCTGGCATGTGCCCACTGCCCCTGTGGTTTCCAGGTGGTCTCCTGTCCAAGGCCAGCCCTCAGGGTGTGTGGCTACAAGCTTGGATCATTGATACCAGAACAACCAAGGCAGTGAAGGGATAAGTTTTCATGTTGTAGGTTTGCCAGCATTTGCTCTGCTGCAAGGTGTCTGTAGAGGCCAAAGAGCTACAGAGCTAAATAGCTTCAGCGGACGAGCACCAAGTCCCTATAGACCAATTTTCTCCAAGAGGAGTCAATTACACAGATGCGTCATCAGACTCCTGAGGCAGTAGGAGCTGCTTCCAGACCCTGGATCCCCTCTCGCTATCCTGACACTGCCAGACCTTGGGTGGCTGAGCCCTGCTGTCTGCAGAAGGACCACCTCTGGCCAGCACGTGGGAATTGTCACCTTGTGGTTCTGAGTCTGTGGTGCCTCTGGGTACGTTGCTCAGGGCTTGCTGTGCTTAGCAGGGTGAGCACCCTCCCTGGAAATCAGAGTCCGAGCAGTCTGCTAGGCAAGCTTTATGCTCATCCTGTCTTACAGAAGTGCCATCTCGTCTTTTGCTGGCAGCAGTTGTCTCTGGCGCACCTGAGCGGCACCATCTCTGCCCTGGGAGAGGTGATGGCTTTGCTGTGCTAGCACGGGGCAGGGAGTGCCTGCAGCAGGCTGCAGGGTTCGGGTGATCTCATCCTTCCTCCATCTCTGCACGGTGCTACTTAAGGTGTTTTTCAAGACTAGAGAGTGCTGTCAGGCTTCCATAAAGGGAACATCATGGTTTTTCCCCATATAAGAGGAAGAGGTGTGAGGCCCATAGTCCCCCAGCAGCCAGGCGCCTGTTCTGGAGTGTGCCGAAGTCACTAACCCAGCTGCTTTGTTGCTTTCCTTACTGCTCTGCGCTGAAGGATACGAATGTCATGAAACAGCTTTTTATTTATACTGTAATTGCACAGGGTTTACTTGGCAAATGCCACCTACAGTCATTACCCAGGGCTTGTGTAAACAGTCTTCCTGCCTGCCAGCTGCAGTTGCTAGAGCTGTGGAAGGAAAGCATTGATTTAAAAAGTTGCTCCTGAGGGATTCCTCGCTCAGTGCTGTGCTCCTGGCTTTGGGATTTTTGCTCTGGTGATGGGAGTGTCCATCATTTTGCTGCAAGTGTCTCCAGGGGTTGTGCCAGGAGAGCGTTTTTGTTGCAGGGAGACAGGAAACCTATTTGGATGCAACCCTTGAGTTGGTCTGGGAGTTCTAGGAAACAGAGCTGGTCAAATGATCTGTGTTTAGAAAGAGAAGCCTGCTCTTGAAAAGATCCCGATGGACACTCGGGAGAACTTAACTCTTCCAGTGGCTTCTTGGAAGAGGACCTCAAGGAGGTAATTTAAATGATGCACCTAGCCCCCTCCCTTACAAACCAGAGCTCATCTGCTCTATTATCAGTGTGGAAACCATCCCAGAGTCAAGGCCCCTGAGTGCAAGAAGAGTTTAAAGAAGAAAACGATGATCTTTAACTAGGGAGTCAATTAACTTTGCTTCTTGATTCCTCTAAGAAGCGTGACTGCCTTCCTCATGCATTTGCATGCCAGTCACAGATCCCTTTAGAGGATCGTTTGCAGACGGTGTGTGCCCCTTCTGGGAACACTTGGAAGCTTTGCTCCAGTGCAGCCCCATGAGTTGTGCAGCTGGATCTCATGCCCCACTTTTTTTTGCAGGTGCAAAAAGGAAAGGGGCTTTGCCTGCCCCCACTTTTATGGAAGCACCTGCAAAAAATTGCTTAGCAGATGCTTCTGGATCAGGTGTTTTACAGAAGTAATCGGCACTGTGCAACTTGCCAAGCTGGGAGTTAAGAAGTGGTTTGAAATTTGCCCTCAGCAAATATTTAATCTCAAAATGAACTTTCTTAGTTATTCATGCAAATAAAGCTGTGGCTCTCGAGTCCTGGAAGGAAGCATGTGCTGGGGGGCTCTGACACGTAAAATTAAGTTTTAGGTTTGTCTGCACACAGAACTGTACTGGGTTACACCTTGCAAAACCCTTTCTTAAGCCAGGGTCGTCTTGCAGGGAGAAGCAAAATCCCACGTGATGATCACTCCCTTACCTCGTGACAGAACTGTCTTGCATCATGTAAAACTGTTTATTGACATGACGAGATGGGAACTGTATTCAAAACCAGTCACAAAGGATGGGGATGTTCTGTGAACAAGGAACTGAGTGTCAGAAAGCAGCAGAAGTTAAAGACTTTGGCAGAAAAGCCCCGTGCTGTTGGGCCACCTACACCCCTATGTATTTGAAAGCAAGGCAGCAGTGCCGAACTGCACACCCTGTGTGACATGCTACTGCATTTTCCTACAGACGTCCCGTTTCTCGCTCCACAGCACCAGGTGTGGATTTGGGGCTGAGGACAAGGAGGCTGTAGCCCCTCCATGCCCTTGGCCTGTGTGCTCTGGGACATGTTACAGTGGGAGCATCACAGGGCCACAGCCCAGCTGTAGCCAGGCCTTGGGCAAAGGCTGGATGCTCCTGGAAGCCCCAGCTCCCAGCAAACAGGAGGACATACTCTCTTTTTCCTTCTCAGCTCTCCTGAATGCTGCCTGCAGTTTAGTCTGCTTCTCCTCCTTTGGGAAAAAACCTGCTCTGCGGTTCACCTCGAAAGGCAAAAGAGCAACTTTTCTGGGATTTCCTGAAGTTTCAAGTTCAGCGTAGGGTTAGAAGAAAGAATGGTTTCCAGAGATGACCTGGAGAGGATGAGGACATACTGCAGAAGGGGAAGAGCTGCCACTAATGTTTTGACTGCAGTGGCCATGGGATGTGTTTCTCAGCATAATCGTGGACAAAAGCTTGTCACTTGGAAATCTTTACCATTTCCTAAGAACTTTGATGGTTTAGACCTGGAGTTTTTAAAGAAAATTAAGCCACACGTGATTCAAGGGAGAGAAATTTCTTGACAGTGAGCACCCAATACTGCCTCTTTTGTCTATAAAATAGAAATGGCTCTCCAATTAATGCCTGAGCTGTGCAACCTAATTCTCATCTCTGCTGTGAGCTGGGCTTTGGCTGGATCCACTTTAAAATGTTAAATTCAAAAGCTCCCTCACTCTTCCTTTCTGGCTTTGGACATTATCAAACATCCTCATCCCATGGTTGCAAGATCAAAAAGTCAGCAGTCATTGAAAAGGCTGTTCCAGGAGAGTTTTTTTGAGTTGTGATCTAGTCACTGTGTTGTCCCACCTGGGCTATCCTTTGCAATAGGAAGTAATTTTGCAACAGAATTAAAAAAAAAAAAAATCAACCTTCAATCCCTAATCTTTAATTAATGGTGAGCATCGTACAAAAGGACAGAGGAATATTTTTGCATAAAAGCTACAGTGAAGGTTAGATACAACCTCTGGGCCTTTCTTTTCATCCTTGTGCTACTCACTTTCTGTGCGGAGTAGGACGGGATGGCAGGGAGACCCAAGCTGAGATTGGAACCAGGATTCGGGCACTTGAGGCTGCTGCAGTGGTTCGGAACAGCCTTCAGACTGAAAGATCCCATACTATGTCATCTTAGCAGGCTTATGGAAGTAAATGATCCCCTTAGAGTTTAGCTATAAGACCTGCAGTCTCAGTTCCTTTGCAGCAAGGGCTGTGTGTATTAGCAATATATTTATGGCTTCTTTGACCTCAGTAGTGAGGTTTTTCATAACTGTTCAGCTTGCTTCAGGTAAGGTGTCTTTACAAAGCTGAGCTCTCGGTATCACGGTGGGCACAGGTGAGTGCTGCTCGCTGTCTCATTTGGGTGCCGCTGCAGGAAGTGTGCCCTGTAGCCCTGGGCACAGAGCTCTGTCAGGCACGAGCAGTGGCTGAGATGCTCTGCCTGCTCTAGGCAGCACTCAGATGTGCATAGCAGGGAGATTTGCCTTGCCAGGGCTCGTACTTCTCAGCTCCTGTGCTGTTGTCTCCGATTGCATCAGTACAGATGGCATATTTTCATCCTCAGTTCTGTTTCATAAGCTTTGTGCCTTCACTGAAAGGATTTCAGAGCTCATCTAAGCACATGGGAAGAAATTCAGAGATTGTGTTTTAAGATCAGCATCACTTTTTCAGGGTGCAAACTGATGGCTAAATGAGAAACCAGCCCAAGGGGTTAGTTAGAAATTAGAAGCCAGCCCCAAGGCATATCTCCTGAGCAAAGAGAAGGGTCCTGTATCTCCTGCTGGAGCACCTAGAGCTGGTCCCATCCAGCCCAGAGTTAGGAAGTCGCACTGAGGCAGCCTGGGCAATCCAGGATAACAGAGGGAATTACTGTACTGAAGCTGAAATCTCTGCCCAGGCCATGAGACCGGGCTTCCCCTGCGCATCAAAGGGGAAGGCATAGGGCCTCGGCTTCGCTTCAGCTGTGAGCAGCTGGACATCGGGAAGGTTTTTGTTGGATCAGACTACAGTTATGAGGTGAGCAGTTGGGATTCTGAGGGCCTGGGGGGGATCCTGATGGCTCCCAGGGCAGCAGTGAGCCTTGTGGATCTGTGGAATTTCTGGGAACTTGGGTAATTGTGAGCAGGTAATATTTGACATGCTAGTCAAATCTGGGGGGTTTCACAGAATCTGGATACTTTTGATGGGATATGAAAGGTGCATATGTTGTTTGTGAAGCCTTAATCCCTGCTTTTTGGCAACCTTCCTTGGAGATCAGCTGGGAGGCTTCATGTGAAATAATACCCCCTTGACACATGAAAGCAACACTGGGTCAAAAAGATAAATATTCAGAGGCTTCTGTTTCAGCCCTAGATGTAATGCACCTTTGTACTCAGGCTGTTAAAAAGCAGCTGGAACAAATTTGCTGTGTTTGAAATCCAGTCCATTGCAAAGTTTTTGGTTAAGTGCATCCTGCTGGTTTCCTGGGAGCTGGAGGAAAGCCTGTCCAGCCTCTGGCTCTGCGCTGGGTCTTGCAGTGAAATTGGGAGTGCTTTCCCTTGCTGACCAGTCCCTCACCACTCTTCAGATTTGCTGCATCTCTATGAAGAACAAAGCATTTCTGGAGATGAAGTGAAAGAACTTTCTACATATTTGCCTCCCCCTGCCAATGGTGTCAAGTCTTCTGCAAAAAAAAATAAGATAGAGCAACTGAAAGAGGTAGAAAATGAGGCAATACATCATGCCAGACACTTTCAAAAGCTTGGCTGTGGCAGGGAAGGACACATTAAGGTGTTTTCTTACCAAAATATTGTGCTCTCTTTGCATTTTTAATGGTGATACTTTATTGATTCTTTCTCTTTCAATTTATTATTTTCATTACTTGAGAAAATGTGACTAAGTAGATGATACCGTTAGTGCTGTACTAAGCAGCTAGGCTGGAGGTAAACCTCAGCTCAGTGTTGGATCCTTAAGTGCAATTTGTAGCTGAGGTGTAAAAGACATGAGAGGAGAGAGCAGTTTTCAGGTTACCTTTGCAGAGTTTGCATACATGAATATTTTCAACAGCAGCTGGAAAATTAAAAAATAAGGGACATCTCTCTGCTTCTGTCTCAGTTTTTCTAACAGGTTTTGCAAGGACAAAAATTAGGAAAAAGAAATCCAAGATGAGTAGTTAAGTCCATGGAAATGGCAGGATTTCACCCTGCAACAATCAGAACCTTTACAGCTTTGCTTTGGGTGGGTTTGTTGGTGATTGACAGCGTGCTGGTACTCGCAACAGCTGTGGGCATTTCTCACCCAACATGAAAAGAGCTGAATCTCAACAAGTGCTGTGGGATTGTGTCACTTGTTTGAGGCAATAGATTTCTTGAGTGTTCGACAAATATGGCTTAGTTCTAAATTTGCAGTTTATTCTGATAATGGTAAAGCCTTAGATGGTGGCTGTGAATATTTAGGAAAGATAAATTCTTTGGCATAGATGGAGCTGCTGTGCACTGCACACTCATCCTTTCCTGACACGTGTGAGCAAAACTAAGAAAGTATCCCATTAAAGAACAACCTAAATTACATACCGTAGCAGAGTTGGGGAGTGCTTCTGAAGTTGGTTCTAGTGCTGTTCTGAGGTGTCTCCTACGTTCAGTAAACTTGTTGACTGCAATGGAAGCTGAACATGTTCTGCCCTTGGCAGGATTGGACTCGTTGGAAGCAGGATTGGTTGTGTGATGATTCACTAGTAATGCTGCAACTGCCCTTTGTTGCTCTGAATCAACCTGGTGATGCTGAGCAGCTCCTCTACACTGCAAGTTGTAGTGGGCTGCTCTGTGTCAGTGGAATAAACCCTGAGTGTCCTGGTTCAGCTAGGATAGAGTCAAGTTTTCCCCAGCAGAGAGGGAGAGGGAAGGGATCTCCAGCCGGGTTATTCATACCATGCTGACGTCAGGTCCAGGGGCGGAACCTTTTTCTTGCTCTTTGGTGGGCTCGGTGGGGAACCTTTCTTTCCGTAAACCAGCTAGCGGTATTTCTCTCTATATCGTTTTGTCTTGTTCATTGTTATTGCTGTTTATTGTTGTTACCATTGATACTGTTGTTGTTGATTGTTCTATCACTCTGTTGTATTAAATTTCTTGTTATTTTAGCCGGGGTCTGTGTCTAACTTCCAGCCCAACCGGTGCGGGTGGGGGAGGGGCAACGGCAACGTGCTCTCTGATCCCGGCAAGGCTTAAACCAGCACACTGAGTGACTCTGTTTCTATGAAGCTGTCACTGCTTTGCATGAAAAACCCAAAGGCAGAACTTGTCCTGTTGTATTTTCTTTGGCTTCTGCCAAGTAACAGCACACAGCCTCTTCTGCTTTTTACAAACGTTAACTGGTTAATCAGAAAACGAATCAGCCTTCTGTAAGAAAGGAAGATTCCTTATGTACTTGCACTTTGCTTTCTTGCTGCTGTAGGTGGTTCTGTTCAGCAAAGGAGCCATCGATGCTGTCTTTGACTTGGTCCCCCCAGCTACAGCTCTGGGCTCCCCCCCAGCTACAGCTCTGGGCTCCTGCTTCACTTTCCTCCCCCAGAAGGGCATAATTTTGCCAGATGGGCTCCAAGTCATCTGAATTTCCTTCAGTCCCACCATCCTGGGGGAGTTCACAGAAGAATTCAGGTTCAGTGTGAATGGATCCCCTGAGCCTGTGACCTTGACTATTAGGTGAGGAGGGTTATAGGAGCTTGGTGGGCATATCTGTAGCTATGTCTGGGCAATCATCTCCCACCTACCTCATTTTAGGATGAAACAGAGAAAAAAAGGTGTTGTCTAAGGTCTTAGTCTTGGCTTGGATCCTAGCATCCCCACATTAAGAGCCAGGGCTTTTTAATCTTGATTCCAGTTTGAACCTTGCAGTTGCAGCAGCAAATGAAGTGTAATTGTCTGCAAGAGGAAATCGTAGAATGGTTTGGGTTGGCAGGACCTTTAAAGGTCATTTGGTCCAACCCCCCTGCAGCGGGCAGGGACATCTTCAACTCAATCTGATTGCTCAGAGCCCCGTCCACCCTGACCTTTAATGTTTCCAGGGATGGGGCATCTACCACCGATCTGGGCAACCTGCTTCAGTGTTCCATCACCCTTATCATAAAAAATTTCTTCCCTGTATCTAGTCTGAATCTGCCCTCTTTTTAGTTTAAAACCATCACTCCTTGTCCTATCACAACAGGCTCTACTAAGAAGTCTGTCCCCATCTTTCTTACAAGCCCCCCTGAAGTACTGAAAGGCCATGATAAGATCTCCCTGGAGCTTTCTTTTCTCCAGACTGTACAACCCCAACTCTCTCAGCCTGCCCTCACAGGGAAGGTGTTTCATCCCTCTTACTATTTTTGTGTCCCTCCTCTGGATCCACTCCAGCAGGCCCATGTCCTTCTTGTGCTGAGGACCCCAGAGCTGGACACAGCACTGCAGGGGGGGTCTCATCAGAGCAGAGTAGAGGGGCAGGATCGCCTCCCTTGACCTGCTGGCCTTGGTGACCATGCCTCTTATGCTCTCAATACCCAGTTTAACTTTCAAAGTCTTGGGTTCCTCTGGGAAGCAGCTTTGCTTTCATGGTTGGGGTGGGTGGCTCTGTGACTTTCCAGGATGCTGTTTGCACAGAATTTGGCAGCAGCAGGTTCTCACACATCTCTGTGAGGGCCCCCAGAGCTTTAAGTGACTACCCATGCTGGTAAACAGTTTGAGTGAGGCTATTCAGGAAAGGTGTGGAGATGTCTGCTGCCCAGTCCGGGTACCCAGGAGCTGGAGTGACTCCTTCCTACAGGTAGCTCACTCCCCCTTGAGCCATGGCAGACAGTGGGATGGCATCAGCTTTGGGCGGTAGCTCATCTGGGCCACCCCCCCCTGAACACACAGCAAGGCCAGCAGGGCTTTGGAGATGGGCCAGCCTGAGTGACTGCAGTCAGAAGCAAGTGTTTTTAATTTCCTCTGTTAATAATCCATCCCAAATGGGTAGCAGCAGCCTCAGCATCATCTCTCATGCTAATGTGTTGGGACAAGCTGTCCTCCCGGCTCTTGTGCTATGGTACCTCCTTTCTGCAGCCAAAAAAGTGCTGATGCAGGAGATGGGGAGCTCTGCAGCAAGTTCTGTCACACAGACTTGGGCACCATCCCGTGGGCTGGTGCCACAGCAAAAGATAATCCTCACCAAGCAAAGGGGAGAAGGGAGGAAAAAATGCTGATGATAGGAGAGGCAAAGCTCACTTGTCAGGACCACAGCAGCATGCAAACTTATCCCAGCTGGTCTTAAACATTGGTTGGTGGGATAACATGGTGTAGGCAGGAAAGCTGGTGCTGGGTGCTCTGGAACTGTGGGGCTGGCTGTGCCTCTTCGGCAACCAGCCTCCTGGGCTGCTGTTGCTGGGAGGCACTAGATCAAGGTAGTAAAACAATGAAAGGAATCTGCAGCTGATTTTACCAGTAAGGTGAGGGAAATGGATAAAAAAGAACAAAAAGGTTATTACTTCGCAAGAGAAGAGTGGTGAGTAGGTCTGTTGACCTCTGTAGAGAAACAATTATGTTTGCTTTGTGTTTGGAGGGAAAGTGCTGCTTTTTTTGGAAATCAAGAGGGAACATTTCACAATCAAATAATTTATTCTCCTCTGTCCCTCCCCCAAATTGGTCACGGGGTGTTATTGCATAAGCAGCTTTCTCCTTGAGCAAGGGCAGGTTTTGCTGGTAAGGCTGCACTTACCACAGGTAGAATACAGTACTGCTTGGACAGTGCCCGCTGCCTCTGCCCTGCAGTGGTCTTGCTCCTGGGGAAGGAAGGAAGGAGCTGTCAGAGGGACGGTTGTGTCTTGGCTTCCCCACAGCCAGATGAAGTGGTCCTTTTTTCCTCAGTGATGCCCTGGCTCCCAGTGCCCAGCACGCACTCCCCTTCTCTGTGACCACTCTCTGCCCTGTTCAGCCTGTACCCTGCTGGGCTCAGTGCAGACTTTCTGTCTCAGTGAAAATGGACTGCTGGTCTTTTTTTCTTTATTTCTTCCCCGTCCTTGCACTCCTCCTCGCTGGATGGTGGCTCCTGTGCAGCCCATCTGATGGCACCCCAGCACACCCGCCTGCTCCCATGCAGCTGTCCCTCAGCAGCAATTCCCACTGCAGTCCTCTCCTCCTTGAGATGGCATCTGCCTCCTCGAGCTCTGTCTTGCCTTTTTCAAGGATCCCTCTCCAGCCCCACAACTCAAGCTGTTTGTTTTCAAATGCCTTTGAGATGTCCACCCACTAGGTCAAGCTGAGCCTCCCTCTTCAGGAGGTTTTGTGCACGGGATTTCATCCTCCATGGAAAAAAGGTCCCATTTCTTTTGAATGGAGGTGAGCTGGCTGTAAAGGAAAGAATAGGGATGAGAGTTCAAGGAGTTCATCTCCCACCTTGTGTTATCCTTCCTGCTCTGCCAGGACCCTGATCTCCCTTCTCATGTGCATTACTTAATGCTACTGTAAAAGAGTTGTTGCCAAAACCACTGCCTTTTCCCCCATTCTCTTGCAAGCTGTACTGTTATGAGCTGTGGTGCACAGAGCTCTGGGTTGGCTCCTTGCCTGATCCTTCTGGGCAGTCATTCCGGTTTAACTTCCTTGAGCACAGATACAGTGCACTCAGCACAAGTGGTGGTCATTTCCCCACTTGACTGGCAAGGCTCATCCTTGGCAGTTTCCCAGTGTCATCCCCAGTCGTGGCTGGTTTGGAGGTAGTTTTCTATCGTCTCCTGGCAAGTGTTGTGACAGAAAGCATGTCTGTACCCTTTGCTTCATCTAAAGTAAGGCGTCAGGGCTTGGGAGGTCAAATCTGGTTATGTGAGGTCCCTGGAGAGGGAACTTCACCATCAGAAGGGATTTTCTACCTGGCTGATTCAGTTCCAAGAACCAAGAATTAGTGTTGGATTGAAACTCCTGAAAGTCAGTTTTTGAGTGCTTTTTGACTGTGCAGTCAGAAGATGCTAAGACTATAGGTGATTAGTCTTTACTTGGAAACCAACTTAACGATGTCCTGAATGCTTGTTTCTTTGCTGTTTAGAAGGGCATGCTGGACATGGGACACCACGGATGAACGCAGGTCCCTCCTGTGGGATGCTGGGGTCTGTTCATGTGCAGAACATGTGGGTAATGACAGTGGCAGTCCTGCGAATAAAAGTAGATAAATAAAGACTGTTCACTTTGGCCCTTGATTTTTAACTAAGAGGCAAAGATGGCATTGATTGGCATCAAGCTTGAAATAAATTAATGAATGTTGTGAAGCTTCAAGTGCTGATTTCAGTGGGTGTTAGTCATTTTTGGAGTTTGGATCCTGTCTGCTGAGTTTAAGGACGGGTGAGGTGGATTCAGGACACCCATGTTTGGCTGTTTAAGGCATGTTGCTCTTGGATGTGTCAGCTGGTGACAAGCTGATACTTCGCTCCAAGATTCAGCTGTTCACTGTGTAGAACTGCTGCTGCTCTTCTCAGTGGATGTTTGGGGCTCCCCTGGATTCATGCCTCAAAATCCTGCATGCATAATGATTGTGTGGATCAAGGTCTTTGGAGAAAGGTGTTTGTTTACTCCATGTACACACCAGTTCCAGCTAAGAAATACCAAAGCAGGGAACCTGTGGCTGGGAAGGCTAGTTATAATGAGCCCACTTTTGTGTGGACATCTCTGTGCCCATCACATTATGGATGGGAAACTGAGGCACAGAGCCATCCCTTGCTCAGGGACATTCATGGGGCCAGCAGCAGTGTGGGAGCACACCCTGGCATGGTGCCCTGAGCCTCAGCAGCAGCTGTCGGCTGCTGACCACTTTGCTTTGGCTGTCTGCTGTCCACACAGATGCTGTGCTGTGCACTGGAGTGACAGGTTGATTTGAAACCCACCCTGGTTCTGACAGCAGCTTTTACCCACCCGAGCAGTAAGGAAAGCTGAAGGCTTTGCCTTTCTCTTTGACCAAGCCAATGCCTCCTCTGCCTGTCTTTGTCCTTGCAGGGGCTGTGTCACTGGACTGACTTTTCATTTCAATGTCCCTGCCCTCCACTTCGGTGATGTCTCCTTTGGTGAGTGTGCCCTGGGCTTGGGCCGCAAGTTGAGAGCTCTCTGAATTACCGAACTGGAGCACTTTAACATAAGATCATCCATCACTTGTGCTCCTCCATTTCAGCCTTCAGGGTGTTAAAGCCAGGGCTGCTGGTTGCTTAGGAGGTCTTGTGCCATTGTGAGATCGACCAAAGGAATAGAAAGTCAGTATTTTCTGGTGTCCTTGTAGTCTGTTCAGTCCCAACCTCCCAGTCCTGGGCAGCAGAATGACTGTGAAAGTCCTTGTCCCAGACGGGCCCAGAGGATGAGACTGTGGGAGAAGGGAGTTTAAGCCTGTAGCTGCTCTGGGTAAATGTTCCTGTGGCAAGGCAAGGATACCATTTACCCACCTGACCTTTAGTGACAGATGTTAATTAACGCTGTGAGGGCCCCTCGTTGTCACCTACCAGGTAACACGCCCAAGTAATAGCTCTGAATCGGGCACTGATGTCCTTGGACCATGGTCTCCTCCTTCCCCACCACAGGCCCAGCTCTGCTGACAGAGCCAGTGGCTGAGCATCCAGAGTATCTCCATCGAAATGCAGATTCTGGTTCTCCATCTCAGTCTCACAAAAGGCTTTTTACTGAGATGATCTACAGTTTAAATGTGAAATCAATTGCGGACTGATTGAAGGGCCATTATCATTCTGCGCCCAGGATGTCTCTGTGTTTTCATGCTGTTCATGGACTTTGTAAGAAAACTCATTACCTTTCCTGAGCCGCTTTTCCCCTCCCTCCATCACCGCTCTGCCACTTCTTTATTTCCTTTTGTATAAATAAAACAACAAGAAACACGCCAGGCAGAAATGTGGTTATGCAATAGGAGATTCATCTTCCTTAATCTCATTTCATTAATAAGGGCTTTTCAGCTGAAGGCAGCTATTGTATTTTTGCTTCTTTTAACTGTGCTGCTGACTGTTGGCCTGCATCTGGTGACTTTGGTCTTGTTTGGGATTGTGAAGTCTGTGTTTGTGTTTTTTATGCCTGTCCTGCCTCCCTGCTGGAGTAACTGCTGGAGGTGGGCAGTGGTGACTGTTATTGGACATGGAGACACCCCCCCACCCCCCCGTGGCTGCAGTTGGTTTTCCTCCCCGTCTGCATTCAAACGATGCTTGGTGAGCAGGCCACGGGAGATGTCTCCTTCTCACAGAGCTGGCCAGCCGAGCCAGATGTCCAGGCCAGAGCAGGTTGTGGGCTGTTATCTGCAGAACACCCCCACCAAGTGGTTGTATCACTAGCTTTCCATGATGGAAGGTGAGTATCACAGCTAAAGTGGCCTTGCGGGCCAGTGTGGCAGTGATGTTCCCATTTGTTAGGTAAGGTGAAACATGATGCCGATTTCTAAGCAAGCATCAGGTTTGCCTCCAGTGCAGTGGGCAGTGAGTTGTCACATGCTCAGTCTGGTTGCTCCAGATAGGAGATGCCTTAAGGATCCTGCCTAGAGAATCTGTGTTAGAGCACTTTGCATCATGCTATCATTCCCAATTTCATCCTTCCTTTCTTTTACTGTAGCTTCTCCTCGATGACAATACACTGCTTTTATATATTGAAAACTGTGGGAGTGTTCTCAGAGTTCACATGGGCATTTTACGGATTGAATTTTCCGAATAAATGGTCTGTCTGGATGCGCACTTGTAAGTGAGAAATAATTGGTGCTGGTTTAGGGGCAGGTTGAGAGAGCTCCTCACAGTTAGAGAAACTTGTGGTGTTCAGTATCACTAAGAGTGGGCATTTCCAAGGAAGCAATCTCTGTGATCGCATAAAAGGGACCTTAAGTGACAATTAATTCCTTGCGTAGCTTCTCAGCTGTACTTCAGATTGAAAAGAGCTAAACCCCAAGTGTGCTTTTATCATAACAGGCCATTCACACCAAGAATCACGGGATAATTGGTGCATAAATTCATAGTTGTATTATTTTCCTAGACTTTCCTCACATCTTCTTGTGTTGCCTCACTAACACCTCCTCAGTGCCCCCGACCTTCAACCTTCACATTCCTGGGGACGGCTTGGGAGAGCCCAGTGTCAGAAGCTTTGTTCTGCTGTCAGACAACACTCACCCACCCCAGAGAAAGGGAGCCCAATGGCTTTACCATAAAGCCCTGCAGAGGGACCATCTGCCCCCTGGGACTCCTGGGTATCCAGGTATGGGAAGAGTCTGGCCGCCCATGCTTCGGTGGGTGGAGCTGGAGTTTCACTGGGAGTTGAGAGGGCTTTAGCACTTTTGGCTTTGAACATAACACGGGTAGGATATCTGCACTAGTGTTGGGCTTTTGTTAGCTGCGTTTCTCTGGGACTGTTCTGAAGGAGCACTGTTTTGTTTCCAGAATCGTAAGATGAAGATCATATACCATATGGTCAAGTACAGAAGCCATTCATGTGTTTTGAGAGCTGCTTTGAGCAATTTCTTTGATTTAAAGTGGGCAGAGGAAGGATGAGGACAGAAGGTGGCTGTTAAAAAGAGAGATGTCATTGTATAAAGCAGTTTGCTTTTCTTCTCATTCTTATTTCTCCTCTCCTGTTGAGCAGAATGAGTCGTATTCGCTGCGTGATCTCCATTGGGGACTGAAAAAACTCTTGGCAGCTATGAACTGCACAGCATCTGCTGAGCCACATTTTGCCCTCGGCTTCCCAATATAAAGCTGAATCTGTTGAAGTCAACAGATTGCCTCTGCATTTATGCTATTGTAGTTGAGATTAAAAATTAGTCCCTTAATTTTAATACAGTGGTGAGTAGACCATTAGTCTAATTGTGCTTTAATTTAGCTTACATATGCCCTGATAACAGCAAGGTGATTTAAAAAAGCAGATAATGTCAGAAGACTTCTGTTACTCCCAGCAACTGTGCTCTGTACACAGGCCAGCAGAAGAATTAGGGCAAAGTCCTCCCTTACTGTGGAACGAGAACCAGAGGACGGCACACGTGGACAATGGCTTTTAGGAGCAATAAAATGCTCTTCTTTTCCACCAGGTCACCCTGTGTTCCAACAGTGTGGAAGAGCTACTAGCTGGCACTGGTTGTGGGCGTGTGTGGTATTGGCAAGGAGGTGTTGGCGCTGCTCCTCACAGCCAGGTATCAGCACTTTCCTTGCAGCTTGTCATCTCTCCTCATGCATCCATCACAACGCTGCCCTGCACGTGGTTTGATGGCTTCATCTCCAAATGAGAAGTGCTGCTTAATGAGCTACTTCTGCCCAGCTAGATATGAGATCGGCAGTGTTTTGAAAGCAGCATGTGTCGAGAAGCACCTGTGCTCAACGAACAGGCATGGCCCTGAGCATTTTTCTAAAGGGAGCAGTAATTATATTCATTATTGGCCTGTTTTTTGGTGCTTGAGGTATAATAAATTTCCCAAAGGGACATCTTTCCTCCTTCCTGCAAGTGGTGGACTTATGCTGGGATGCAACCAAAATTCATTTGGGCCTCAGTGAGCAGCCTGCTGAGAGCTGCTGTCTGGTTCAGTTAACGAAGGCACATGCAAATGGGAAAGGGACTTATGGCAGCACTGGTAAGGGAAAGCTAAAAGCAAGATCTTAGGAAGGGAAAAATAGTCCTTGGTGTGGAAGGTGAGCTCAGGTTTCTTTGCTTCCCTCTGGTTCTTTTGAGCAATAATGTTCTCAGTCTTAAGCCAAAAGTTCTTGCCGCAGCCAGATTCAATCGTGTTGTGCTGCAGTGAGTGTCGGTTTAATTACAAGAGAGATGCAGTTCACTGATGCTGTTTTCTCTTGCAGGCAGAGTCATCCAGTCAGTGCCTGGGCTGCAGCTCTGTAAAACAACTGCAAGTGGGAACAGACTGTGCACGGAGCTGTGGAGGTGCAGGACCAGGCAGCTGTAGGAACTGGGAGAGGGTGATTCCCCACTGCCTAAGGCAGGGGGTGGCTTGTGCCCTCCATTGCTGGGGCAAAGGGCTGAGTTCTCAGGGAGGGCAACAGCGGTATGAAAGAGGAGGGAGTAATTTTTACTGAAACACTGGAGTCTTGTGTGTCTTGAGCCTTGGTGAGCGCTACTGGCTGAATATGAGCCAGCAGTGTGCCCAGGTGGCCAAGAAGGCCAATGGCATCCTGGCTTGTGTCAGCAATAGCGTGGCCAGCAGGGACAGGGAAGGGATCTTACCCCTGTACTCGGCACTGGTGAGGCTGCACCTCGATCCCTGTGTTCACTTTTGGGCCCCTCACTCCAAAAAGGCCATTGAATGACTCGAGCATGTCCAGAGAAGGACAACGGAGCTGGTCAAGGGTCTGGAGCACAGGTCTGATGGGGAGCGGCTGAGGGAACTGGGGGAGTTTAGTCTGGAGAAGAGGAGGCTGAGGGGAGACCTCCTGGCCCTCTACAGCTACCTGAAAGGAGGGTGCAGAGAGGGGGGATGAGTCTCTTGAACCAAGGAACAAGCAATAGGACAAGAGGGAATGGCCTCAAGCTGCCCAGGGCAGGGTCAGGCTGGCTCTGAGGAAGGATTTCTGTGCAGAAGGGGTTGTTGAGCGTTGGAATGGGCTGCCCAGGGCAGGGGGGAGTCCCCATCCCTGGAGGGGTTGAAGAGTCGGGCTGACCCAGCGCTGAGGGTTCTGGGGGAGTTGGGAACGGTCAGGGTGAGGTTCATGGTTGGACTGGAGGAGCTTCAAGGTCTTTTCCAACCAAGATGATTCTGTGATTCTGTGCTCCTCGGTGGGAAGGCTCCCCCAGAGCTCACGCCTTGCTGGGATTGTTGGGAGGATCCTTGCGAGCCTCCTGTGGCAAAGAGAGGGGAAAGTGGATCAGGCAGCTCTAGGACAGAGCACCATATGCTGCCTGGGCACTTGGTGGCCTCTGCGAAGCTGAGTCCCAGGGTTTGCTCCATCTTTAGAGGAGGTTGTTGAGTCAAAAGAAGTTAAAGGTGATTTATTGCTGTAGGGGTATTAACTGTCTGACAAAAGTGTTATGCTCCATTTCATGCTACTTGGGGAGTAAACAAACTCTTACCTTCTCTCAGTATGTCCAATTCCCTTTTGGTCATCTCTCTGCCTAGATGCATAGTTCCTCCACTGTGAATGCTCAACCCCATCATGACGTTTGGATGGTGCTTTCTAAAATTACTTTATCAGCAGATGCTGACCCTTGTGAGTGACAGTGATCTTCCAGGCTGCTACAGGGTTCTTCCTCAGGTTTGGCATTGCATCTACCTCCTGCCCTCAAATGTTATCAAGGGGTTTATTAGGGAAAAAAAGGGGTTTGGATAAGACCTTGATGGTTTATATTCAAACCTAAATATTGCTGAGAACAGGAACCTACGTGAATATAAACTTCAGGAAGTAGTTCAGTTGGAACCTACCTGAATATAAACTTTAGGAAGCAGTTTAAACTTTTGAGGAAGCAGTTTATATTCTAGGATTTGGGGTGCTTTCATGCAGGAGAGCTTAGAGGTTTGTGAAAAGCTGCTGCAAGGAGGCTGCCAGCACAGGAGTGGGTGTTTGTGGTGCAGCAGCTTTTGGACCCCCCGAGGATGCTAAGCCCATACAAGTCGTGTATCTTGCTTTGTGCCTTTCTACTTTCTCTGAGGGATTTTGGAAAATGTGTGTGAATTGCCATCGTGGTAGATGTTGAGGAGTTCAAAGTTTCCTCAAAGGTCACTCCAGTGTGTTGCGTTTGACTCTGTCCCTTAACAGAAACACAAGGAGGATGCTTCTGTGCGATACTCCAGCCCTGTGCTGTGGGGGATTGTCCAGCTTTGCAGCTCGGTGGAGGTCCCGTTGACGCTGGAGGCCCAGGTGACCGGAGAGCAGGACACTGTTGCTCATGTTGTGGTGTTTGGAAGTGAAGGGTCCCCTCTGGTGAGCTCCAGGGGATGTGGGCCTTGGTGCGACTCCTCTTGGTGGGGTGTGAAGTGTACAGGCAGGGTTGCTAATTCTGGGGATCCTTCCCGGGAAAACAAGAACTTGTAATATATGGCTGGTGTGGACAAGGAAAGAAGGAATTTGTGGCACAGCTAATGCCTAGAGAAGAGGAAGGATGGTATCCTTCTAGGTGGTAATCTAAGTGTCTGACACAGCATTTAATTATGGCGCGGTGAGACAGGATAAGAAGGCCAGTCTGAAACCCAGAACAACCCCTGGGTGTTGTACTCTGCTGTGTTATTAGATGAATAGCAATTGCTGCTTCATTAGGCCTTTTGTTCAGGACCACACAGAGGCCACGCTGAAAGTCAGGCCCATCACGTCTGAGAAACACCCGCCATAGCTCTTTGCCAAGAGCCCCAGACAAAGACTCATGAGTCTCCACACCACTTGCACCTGGAGCACAGAGAACTTTTTTTTCCTACCAAGATTGGAAATGGATATGGCAAAGCATTCCTGGCTAAAGCCTCCTGAAAGATGGTGTTCACATTCAGGCATACACAACAGCAGCAATGACAACAAAATGTAGGAAGAGATTGTTGTAGGTAGTGTCCTGGCTTCATCTAGCTGAAATTGAGAACCAGTTTAGTTAATTAAACTTTAAAATGTTATTCAATTTTGAAGCAGCTGTTTTAAAATGTCTTGTCATGTCTCTGAGCACGAAGAGGATGTCAGAGGAATCCTGGGAACCTTAAGCTTTCTGTAACAGAAAGAAAGGCTGACATTTCAAAAGTAGTCACAGGGATTTAAACTTTTAATAAAACAAATGGAAATGATGCTGCTAAATCTTCTGGATGCCTCTGAACATCTCCATCCAGGCCACTGTGGATGTGCATGTAAAGCAGTCAACAGGAAAGCCAATGCAGGCCTTGCAGGGAAGTCTGAAGACTGACAAAACAGTTACTCATAAATACACGGCATGCTTCCCCTAAAAAGGAGGGGTTTTCCCTGTGAGAATAACTACTTGTTTAACTGCCAGCTTGGTTTTTAACTAGAGATTTCTTGCAAAGTTTTTACCCTTGGGTTAACAATTTGTAGTTTCAAATTCTACCTTACCTTAATCTTCTTTATCTGGAGACGAATATGTCAGTCTTTCACCCAGAGGATGAGCATTTCAGCTGGAGAGGCCTAGCTGTCCCTAAAGAAACGACTAGCACGAGACTGAGCGAGTGTGTCTCCCATTAAGTTGCTCTTTAACATGCAGCGTTTGTGCTCGGTTGTTGCTGCACCCTGCAAATGCTGGTAGAAACCACACTGGGTCTATCGACAGCACAGACCTGAGTTTCTGGCTGTTGGGCGAGACTGTGGGCATTTTCTGTAGTTCTGCCTTATAGCTGGAGTGTGGTTTCAGTAGTTCCCTAGTAGCCGGCTCCTCCAGAGCTTTCTGGGCTAGCAGAACAGCCAGTGGTCTTGTTCTACCTCCTGCACTGGTGGCACGTCCTACCCGTATGGATCATACGATGCAAATCTGACCTCAGGAGTGGCTGCAGTGTACTCCAATAATGACAGATAGGAGCTTGCTCTTGTTGTCTTAGATTATGCTGCCTGGTCTTGATTCCAAGTCTTTACACTGTTTCAGGTGAAACGTGGTACAGATCTTTCATCTAGGTTGAGCAGAGGTAGAGTCCCTCCATGGCTCTGCTGCCTGGTATTTTGTTTGCAGGTGGCTGCATGCCAGCTTCAGTGTGGTGTCTGTAATATCCTGCATTAAGGAGCTGGTAAAACCCAAGCCTGGGGTTGCCGGTGGCGAGGCAGCCCCATGTGCCGCGGGCAGGGGATTTGGCAGCTGGCTGCTCTCAAAATAAGTGGTCACTCAAAGCACAGCAGTCTGCCAGGGACAGACACTTCATTCCTAAACGATCAGATGTGACATTATATACCCATCGACAGAGCCAGCAGTGCTGTGTGCGTGGCAATATCATTGATGGCAAAGTTGCCATCTCCTTTTACTGCCTTTCCCCATATGTTGCGTTGCCTGGGGTTTTGTCCCTTTTAAGAAGACTTTAGAGGAAGGTATGTTTCTCTTTTATAAGCCCTTTTCTTTGTGAGGATATATCATGTCAGTACACATTCTAATTGAAGCCAGGTAGCCTGGGCATCCCCCAGATGTTTTCTGCTCATCTCCAAAGGGTTCTGCCCTGCCTTTGCTGCTTCTGCCCCGCTGTCACCTGGAAGCAAAGCTGACTTGGTGAGGCACAGCAATTCCCTCCAGCTCCTCCTTCCTGGCAGCTTTGGGCAGCATCACCCACTCTGCAGTTCTCATTGCCTCCCTTTTCCCAGAGGGAAAAAAGGTCCATGATCATGCATGGCTTCAGCTCCTGATTTTTGATGTACCAGCCCTGGTACGTGATTTTTGGCTCGCTCTTGCAGTGTCCTGTCAAGAGATGAGCATTTCTGGATGCTGCGCCTTCTGGCTGAGTTGGACTAGTGATTCTGACAGCTGTCAATGCCATTTCCTTGAGTCAGACATCATTAAAGGTTTTACATCATGGAGGCTGGTTTCTTTTGTGGTTAAATCATACTCCGTGCCCTCCAGCAAATCATAGAGCATCTTGTCAGTGTTGGATGTTTTCTGCATTCAGGTCTTGTTTAAGAGTTGGGGTGTTTAGAACTAGTGAAACCCAGCTTCTCATTGTTTTTAATGTGAGAAGGTGGTTTAGCAAAGGGATCCACATTTCTCCTCTAGTAGTCTGTGCCAGTTCTGCAAAAACAAAACTTTTGGGTCTCAGCCTGTCAGAATAAAAAATACTACTTGACTGATGTAATTAGTAATTAATGCCCATTATTCATATAATACCAGGAATACATGTATGCACAAATCAGAGGCAATTAACTTGCGTGATCTTTACTCTAAAGAGCCTGATTTGCTTCTGACTTCTGCTGACTTTCGCAGGTGTAGCTTTGGGAATGTTAAAGAAGTTACTGTCCAAGTGTGCTGTGCAGCAGCAGAAGTCAGGGAGGGTGGTTTGGGGCAAAATTGAGCAGTAAAAGAAGTGGGAACAGGCACAAGGTAGAGAAAGAGGAGTTAACAGTGTGGAGGAGGTGTGAAAAAGCAAGCATGGGTTTCTTTACCCCCTGAAAACGGGAGCTTGTGGCTTTCAGATGGGATCAGTCCAGGTCCCACACTTGCTCCAGGCCTTCTTTTTCAGTCTTACAGCACTGAAAACTTCAAACAGCCATAATTATCCCCCAGTCTTAGAGTACCCTTAGAGCTGTCTAATCTTTTTAAACTTTCCCTGTTGTTTTTTTTGATCTTTCCTACCTGCTTCCTGGAGCAGAAAATCCATTTAGTGAGCACTGGAGAAGGACCAGTTATCTATGTGCATCGAAGTAAGATAAATTTCGGCTGTATTCAAGTTCTACAAGATGCTTCCCAACCTCTCCACCTCTCCAATCAGACTGTCATCTCTGCATCCTTTGGGGCAGAGATGGTAAGTATCTGTGGGGCTGTTTTCCAACAAAAAGTGAGTTACAAGCAACCTGTGACTTGACTTTTATATGCACCATTTGCATATCACTGTGTGATTGAGAAAGCAATGTATTCTGTCACAGTGCAGCAAGAGGATTCTACCCCCTGGTTCTGGGGGCAGTTTTAGTTGGGGGAGCCCTCAGTAAAACAGAATTTGCATAGATGTTTGAGCAAAAATGAGTCTGGATCATTTTTGCAAATCCTCCCTTTATTTTGTGGAAGGTATTTAGCTGTAAAAGTCATGGGTTTGGAGCTCTGAGATCAAGAGAACCCTGTGGCCCTTTGCTCCTGAAAGGGCATGGATTTCCCTATGGTTTCCCTGTTAGATCTGCATTTGCTTTGTGTCAGATTGCTGTTAATGATAGAGACTAGGGTGTGAGGTTTGTCCTCAAACTGCTCACAGTGAGGTGAGTTTCACACCTACTGGGGGTCAAACCAGGTGGGTTGTTGCACAAAAATATGCTTGTAAGGGTTGTGTACCTACAGAGTTTGTGGACTCCGTCGCATCGCACTGCAGAGCATCTCTGGAGACTCTTCTGCAGAAAAAGGCTCTTTAATTCATGGAGGCCGCATAGTGTGACAAGCTGCATAGCTGAGGGAGGTTGGGTTGCTCCCTGACAGGGGGAGCAGGGCTGGTGCAGCCAGGGCAGGCTGGTGTGCTGAAGCTGGGTGGGGTGTGCTTCCCACTGGAGGGGGGGATCTGTGAGGGGCTTGAAACAGGGTTCGGTGGAGGTTTGTTCTTTTCCATGCTAGGTGGGTTGAACTTCCAGGGCTGGATAGCCCAGACCTGCCACTGTGGATTTGGTCGTGTCTGTGGATGGAGCATCAGGCAGTGTGTGAGAGTACAGGCTCAGCCTCCTGGGCCACAAGGAGGAGGCTGACTTTACCTCTTGATACTTTTCCATCTGTCTGGGGGGATAAATGTAACCTCAAAGTGGGGGATTCCCCGGGCAGCTTGCTTTGATTCTACAATGAAAACCTGCTTTCCATCTCTGCAGAGAGCAAGCCACCTTGGATGGGTGGTACTGGTGTATAAATGATGGGTTTTGCATGCTCATACCAGGCACTGACCCACAGAGCTGTTTAGGCACTGCTGCCCTGGTCTCACGCCTTTCCTCCCTCCCTAGGCAGCTTGTGGTGTACCCAGGGGGGCTCACAGGGTATCTCAGGACCCTAAGTATGGGACTAGGCAATAAATCCTGTCCTGCTTCATTGCAATCTCTGCAAATATTGTGGCTAATCAATAAATAGAACAATAATACAAGGTGTTTCAGGGATGGTTTCTTTCCCTGCAGGAAGGATGGGCTCTGCTGCTCCACAGTCCCCCCTGCTGACCCCACAGGCTTGACTTACCCCATAATGAGCACCTCAGCTTCTCAGGACAGCTGCTGATCTCACAGAGGTGTCAAAGGCAGCAGGTCCTGAGAACCTGCTGGATCAGTCGTTTCAACAAGGGATCTTCAGACTCTTCAACAGGGCAGTGCTGAGCTGCCGGGGGGGAGCAGCACTGCGGCAGGTGAGGTGTGCTCCAGCTGCTCCCCTGCCCTTAGCAGCTGCCTCCTTTGGTGCTACTTTGCTGCCTCAGTTGAAGATTTTCCCTTTGCCTGCTGCGTTAGGCTGCCTGGCAGTTTGTTGATGGGAAGAAGAGAGGACTGAATAATTTTGGAGATAAAATTTGAGATGCAGTCAGGCTTCAGGGAGAACTGCACACGTACATCTGAGAGCAGATACTGTCCTTTAGCTTAGCTGGTGAGTGACTTGGGCATCCTTCATCCAGTTGTGCCCCTGAACTCAACTTGTGTTCTCTAAGATGCCAAAGCTGCTGCTTTGATTTCCTGCTTGGAGACTGCTGCAGGATGGTGAGCTGTGATTTCCCTGTCTCCCATTTGATGGCTAATCTTGAAACCGTGGCTGTTTGCAGTTAGGCTTATAGATCACGGTCCCTGCTCAAAGGAAAGAGGTATTGATTGAAATTTTCACAGCGGTATTGGATCAGCAATGCTACAGCACGCTGACTGGCAGCTCAACAAACTGAATGAGACTAAATTAAGGGGCAGCAACAGGGCAAGTAAAAGGTTGGTATCTTGTTTGAAACAGGAAAGGAAAATGCTGTAATGCAGATGGCCATGGTGCCACCTTGGTGGTGGTATCAACCATCACATGCAAATTGCTGTTCCTGTCAAGTCAAGATTTCTTTTTGCTCTGTGGGAGAAAAGAGCATTATCTGAGCAAGCCAAGATGCTTTTTTGTGGATAACTTCACTTTGGGGTGGTGACTTAAGGAATTACCTGGAGTACCCCTCATGCACAGGCTTCCCCATACTGTCTCCTCTTCTCTCTGTTGGATGAGTTGAGTCTGTTGTGTTCTGTGAGTTGCAGGGAGTAGCACTGAACATCTCTGCCACCATAAAGAAAGAAATAAAACCCCTCCGAAGCTGTGCATTGAGATGGGACTTTTATGGGTTTGAAGAGGAGTGTATGGATGTCATGGCCTAGTCCTCTGCTGGCTTATCCCTGTGTGCCAGGGTGTCTGCAGGTCTGTGACCCCTGGGACCAGTGTGTCATCCTGTGCTGAATCCTCTGCATGTCTGATGTGCTTCTCCTTGTCAGATTGCTTTCCCAGCTGCCAGGCAGCCCTGTTAGAGGATCCTCTGGATCCAGCAAGGGGAGAGTTTGCTCCTTTTTGGGTAGAAAAAAGTGGAGGAACAGGTCAGCATGAAGGGGCTGTTACAGCTTAGCTGGGAACTGATGCAACCTGCTGAAAAAGGTGGCTGTTTCTCCTCCGTGCTGCCACTGTCATCATCTTTTCCTGTTTCCCTAAGTGTCTGATTTTTTTTTCCATATTGACAAGTGCAAAAGAGTTGTATTGGTTAATGGAAGTGTTTGCTCTCCCTGCAGAAAGGCAGAGAGGAAACAGCATCTTTCTTTGATCGTTTCCTACTTGTTCTTTGTCACTCTGTCTCCTTGGGGAACTTTTATTTGGCTCCTAAGAATGACATCTCTTGGCCTCACAGAAGGCAGCTGCATATCACGTGTGTGTGATCAGGAAAGACAAGACAGACCTAGGGTGTAATTTTTGTTAATCAGTGGCAGCTTTCTTCTGCCTGCGTAAGCACCATGCTGGGACTGTCATGTGCTACCGCAGGGAGGCAAACAGTGGTTTCCTGGTGCCTTGTAATGAGGGAGGAGAGCGAAAACCTTTCTTGGGATTTCCTCTTCTCATGACAGTCCTAGTTTGGGGTCCTGTCTCCTTTGACCTGATCCTTGACCTCCCTAATCCAGAGCCCTGTGCTGCTGGCGGAGCTCACTGCTGCCTGTTTTCCAGCAGTGGTCATACAGCCAGATGTGTTGTCTTCTTCAGGAGGGTGCCTGGTGAGTAGATCCCCTTCCACCTTCCCAGGGGTGAGTTGCCATCAGATTCAACTGGAGCCTGCAATGCAGAAGAGACCCAGTTTTGTTTATTTAAAAAAACCCCAAAGCTTTAATTCTTTACCTTCTCAGTAGGATTCACTGGAGAAATGTCAGCTGATTTTCAGGCAGCGTATAAAGGCCCATGGTCAAATGCAGTGTAAGCAAGGAGACAACACGCAGTTCCCATTCCTGTACTTGTTTCTCTCCTCATTAGTGCAGGATTTGTTTCATTTACTAATTTCATTGCTTACTATCTCAAGCTTTTGACAGCGTTCCCTTTATTAAAGAAACAGCCATATGGAGAGACAGCAAAACATGGAGATAAACTTAAAGCCAGTGCTGATAAAAGGATGCTGCTTTAGTGATTCTGTTTCCTGTTCTGGCTGATGGGTGATTTTGTTGATATCCAAGCAAATTGTTCAGGCTGTGGGGAGGGAAGGCTTTGAAGAGCGCGTTGGCAGTGTTTGTAGCTCTCTCCAACTGCTCTTACTGAAGTCGGAGCAGACTTGAATTGGCAAGAGGGGCTGGTTTTCAAATCTACTGTAAATTGCTTTTTTTTTTTTTTTCCCCCCAAGCATCTGAATAATTAACCAGCCCGTCAGTGTTTGCTCAAAGCAAGACACAGGCAGACAGACAGTG
The DNA here is from genome assembly GCF_003259725.1 of Athene cunicularia. Taxonomy (NCBI): domain Eukaryota; kingdom Metazoa; phylum Chordata; class Aves; order Strigiformes; family Strigidae; genus Athene; species Athene cunicularia. Next base: position 18,660,752 of record NW_020799113.1, on the reverse strand, counting down.
CTGTGACCTTCAAATGATATCTGCAATGCTATTTAGAAATGACTGTTAAATTAAGTTTCCAGGATATGGGCAGCACTGGCCCTGAATATGTGGTCTACTCCAAGGTGAGCAGAGTTTCTGAAGATAAGATGCACAGGCTTAACTCTTTCCAGAGCTGGCCTGCCAGAGCCTCATGGTGCTCCAAAAGCTCACCTTTAGATTTAGACCATTGGTTTAGGTTTTAAAGGCCATGTTTTGCTAATGCAGCAGTACCAATTTGCTAATTTCCATGCAGTTTAGTCTTGCCAGAGCTGAAGGGAACCATTCACTGTAGCCACCTGTGCCTGGAAACACACAGCATCAGTCATGAAAAGGGGTCATGGCCAGGAGCATCAGTCTTGTGCTGATTGACTGATTGTACCAAAACCTGAGGAAGGTGGAAGGCTGTGTCCCTCCCAGTGTCACACAGGCTTAGGTCTGGAGCATGTGGTTCTTAGAAAGGGGAGCAGAGGTTTGGAGAAGACCTTGGAAAAGGTGCCTGAAACCTGGCTGTGGGGGAGAGTTTGGTTTTTAGCATGTCAGGTATCTTTTATGAGTTCATGCCCTTTCAAAATTGCTGTTTTCCAGTAATGGAAGAAATTGTTATTCTGCTTGTCTAGGGAGACTAAACTTGTCGTATTGTGCTGCACCTGTTGGTTAACTGAATTAAAGAAGGGTAGAATCTTCAAGGCAGTTATGCTCCTACAAGCAAGAGTGACTCAGCTGACTGCTTTTCCCTAAGGAAATGCAGGAGTTCGGTTATCAATGCAGTGCTTGGCTACAGCTGACCCCGCCGTGCCCATGTTCTGGCTGGAGAACCCTGATGTGCAGAGCAGTGGTCCTGGTCTCCCCAGCCCAGCAAGGGAGGGTAGATGGGACCTGGAGGGGTGAGCTATGGGCAGGGGACACAAATGGAGACCAGCTTTGTTAGCTCACTCAACAGTCTGCTATTGGCTGAACCCAGCTTGACAATTTAGGCTCTGTTATCAATGGCAGTGAGTGGCATGCTTGCTTTATTTTTGGAGGCTCTGCCTTTTGATTTCACAAAACATCCCCTTGATGGTGCTTTGGGACAGAGGCTAAACCAGAGTGGTCCCCATCTATGCTTTTGCTAAGGAGATGCTGGTGCTGAGGTGCCAGGAGGAGGCTGGTGGTTGGTGGGAGCATCTAGTCGGCTTCATGCCCTGATCTCCACCTCCTGCTGGGGCTCAGGGTGGTTTGGGGCTCTTTTCTGCCGCTGGCAGTTTGTGTGGCTAAAGAGTAGCTTTGAAATGAGGAACACAGTGTCACCCGCCTCAGGACTGCTGAAACACCTGGGACGAAGCTCTGTGCACAACTAATATAGGATGGGGTTTTATCTCCCTTTCATGTGCAGCCTCTGTGGGGAGTGATGGGTCAGCTGACAATGGTGTGAATGCTCTCTCACTAGAGCTGTGGCTTGGTAAAGTACAGCTGCATTTTGATACTGAGCTCTGCTTCCTCTTTCACTCATGCAAGGCCAGAATGACCAGATCACTTTAATTAACTAGCTTTAAGTAGCTTCAAGAGAAACGAGTGTGGTGGGTCCTCAGTCATCCCTTAGGGCAGGCAGCCGTCCATCTGTCCATCCGTACAGCTCTCAGATGCATGGTGGTGTCTTATAACTGAATTTTGGCAGCTCTTATTCACCATGAAATCTGTCCTGGGAGAAGCTAACGATCCCAGTGTTGAACTTACTCAATAAGTGATTGATTCCAACCCTTGCCCAGCACTCAGGGACTCTGTGCAAGCTCCTACAGGGACAGAAATAGCCGCTGTCTTTGTCCAGTGCACAGGGATATTTCATCATGTTGTGGAGCATTCAAGGACAAGCAAGTAGCAGGGATGTTTTCAGAAGATCTTGGTCTTCAAAGTGGGAGGAATTTTTAGCATGACTCCAAGAGATTCCTTATCTCTGGGACGCAGCCTGGATCCACGTAGGCAGAAGCTGACCTGGAAACCTGAGTGAGTCTGGCCTGGCAGAGCCTTTTGGTCCTGGCAGGTCTCCTGTTCAGTGGTGTGCTGTGCTGCCCCTTGGAGCCACACCAAATGCTAACTGAAAGAATGAGGATACAATGCGAATCCTGCTCCTCTGGAGTGGGCTGTTGGCCTGGCAGGGCCTGGTACGGTCTGTGTTGGGTCACCCTGGGAAATTCAAAGTCTGGCTCCATCGAGACACCTTGTCATTATTCCTCAGTCATAGTTTCTTGGGTACAATTCACTGCCCGGCTTGTGGCCAAGCTTTGATAAATGAGCTTTGTCAGAGAGCAGACTTGCAGATTCACCTCTGGAGCAGAGCTATGGGGTCTCCTTTTTGAGTGAGCTGCCCTGTGTCAGCATGAATCAGAGGAAAAGTTGTACATTAATGGCGAAGAAAGCCTAACACCCACCGGCTTGGTGTGAACATGTTGGCTGGGTAGCCCTTGGCTGGTGGCAATGCAATGGATGCCTCTGAGGTGTGGGAGTTAGGGTCTGGTGCTCGGAAGATACCGTGTTGTACGGGAAGATAAAATGTAGGCAGACGGATGTGACGTCATAAACCCAGGGTATAAAAAGCGGTGTTATACAATAATAAACGCCATTTGCCATCCATCACATTGATGTCTGTGTGCAGATGGACCGAGCGGCCTGGGGTTGGCCGCTGTGTTGTTTTTCCCTGAGCCAGGTCGTTAAGCATCATTAGGCAACAAATGGTGCCGAAACCCGGGAAGTGGGAAATGGCTTGCTAGGGAAGACGCCCGGTGTTCCACTGCTGTAGGGAGGACGCTCCCAGGACCAACAAGGAGGAGAGAATATGAGTTCTCAGGACCAACAAGGAGGGGGAACATCCTTGTGAAGGTCGGATTGCAGTTCCCAAGGACCCGCGAGGACGATGGAAGGTCTCATGAAGGTCATATCACAGTTACATAAGCAGTGGGGAAGTGAGTGCAAGTCTAAAGATTTTACTCACGCTGGCGCGAGGCTTTTACAACCCTCAGGTTGTGGGAAAGACTTTAAGTTGTGGGGGAGGGTTAAACTAGCCCTTAAGAAAGCTATACAGAAGCAGAAAACTGGGAAGGCGGCAAAAAAATGTTTATTGGCCACCCCGAGATTAGGGGTTGGAGCGGCTACTCAGACTACTAACCTCCCAAGCAATACTGATTATATTGTGCCAAAGGATTCGCAGGAGGGCAGTACACTCCCTCAATCCTCAGACCCCGATCCACTTATGGAAGGGGAAGGGTGAAAACAAGTAAAATCTTTCCAGGACGGTTTGGTAGAGGAGGCAAGAAAATCCTTCTGGGGCAGTTTGGTAGAGGAGGCAAGGAACGCCGCAGAAATATCAGAATCAATACAAACCTGGGACCAACCACCACCCTATGTGCCCCAGAATGACGCCGAAAACAGAGGGGGAGGACAAGATAAAAATAGTCCCAATGAAAAGAATGAGGAAGTGCCAGCAACCACGAGCAAGACTAGAGGGGAGGGGTGTACAGGTGAGGAGTATAGAGCCAGTTACGAGGCTAGAGGGTAGGGGTGTACAGGTGAGGAGTACAGAGCCGGAGAGAATAAAAGTAAAGGTGGGGGGAGTGTTCGGGGAGGAGTGGAGAGTGCGGGCAAGGGGCGGAGAGCCAATCTAAGCGGCCACCCGGAAAGACGCCTTGATAAATCAGGGCCCTCCCCTAGCAGGAGGTGGGGCGAGCCTAGGGGAAGGGAGTGGGCCGCCCGTAAGGGGAGTGGAAGGGGAAGGAGTCTAACAAAAAGGTACCGGAGCCCGGAAGTGACCTGGCAGTCGAGTTCCAACTTCGGGTCAGACAGTAGTGAGGACACATGGTTTACAGCCAACTTAAACTTAAAGGAAAAAGGAACGGGAGCAGACAGAACTAAAGGCCAACACCCCCCATCCACCCACTCTAAAGAGAATCCACGAGAAAAGCAAACCCCCCTCACGGACTGGAGAGAAGTAAAAATGACATGTGCCGACTTACTCCCACCGGCAGCACTAGCATTCCCGGTCCAGGTGAGAGACGGGGGACAGAGGGTTTACTCGCCCATAAACCCTAAAGACATACAGGCGATTGGTAAAGCAATTGCCGATAAAGGTCTCAATTCCGCCTTAGTATCCACCCTTATTGATGGTGTTTTTGGGGGAGATGACATGCTCCCATTTGACATAATACAAACTTGTAGACTAATCTTTGATGGAGCAGGGATGATTGTTTTTAAAAAGAATGGGAGGATATTTGTAGAAGATTATTGGCTCAAGTAGCGGGGGCAGACCATCCCTTGCATGGATCTAGCTTGCAGTGTCCGATGGGCACAGATCCAGAGATAATTACCCCTCAAGCGCAAGCTCAAGGCCTACAAGCCCAGGAAATTATGGCAAGTACTCATGCGGCCAGAGACGCCATTTGTATAGCTTGTAGGGTTGTTGCAAAGCCGTCCTCTTGGTCTACTATTAAACAAAATGAAAGCGAGAGCTTTACACAGTTCATAGACCGCCTCCAGGCAGTGATCGACTCTTCAACATTACCTGCAGAGGCAAAAGGGCCAATTGTAACAGGATGCATACGTCAACAATGCAATTAGGTGACCAAAGAAATTTTCCAACCCTGGATGGAGCAAAGCACTGCCAAACCCACTCCCCCCTCGAGAAGCGATCAATTTTATGGCTCAACTTATTATAGCTCAACCTGCGCCACAGCCCCAACTGCAACCATCATTCAATACATGGACGATATCTTAATCGCCGCGCTGTCAGAAAATCAAGTGGACCACTTGGTGTCAACAATTTCAGAAACCCTGAAAGCAAATGGGTTCAAAATTGTGGGCACAAAAATTAAGAAAGGACCATGTGTAAGCTTTTTAGGAGTAGGAATTACAGGTTCTTATATAACCCCTCCTCAGGTAAAAATCCATCAACACATTGAAACACTTTATGATATACAACAGCTAGTAGGGTCTTTACAATGGCTCCTCAATATCGTCCTAATTCCCCCTGAAATCATGCCCCCCCTGTATGATCTTCTAAAAGGAAAAAGCCCATGGGAGAAAAAAGCTCTGATGAAAAAAGCAGTGAAGTCTTGATTTCATCGAACAGCAGGTATCGTCAAGCATGCTCGCCAGATGGGACCCGAATGTACCACTTGATCTGTATGTACATTTCATGTCAGGAGGAGGAGTAGGAGCACTAGGTCAGGGCCCCCCTGAAAAAGCCCAACCAATACAATGGATAGCCCTGGGAAAACCATCACATGCTTTCTCTCCAGGGGTCGAGTGCATTGGTAATCTCATCATGAAAGGCAGAAAACTCACCCTAAGACACTTGAGCATCGAGCCTGCCAGAGTATACCTACCCTTCCGTAAGCAGCTCTCAACGCAGTCAGTGACGACATCAGAGTATGTAGCTATAGCCCTTACTGGATTTGGTGGAGAAATCCGGTATGCCACAAAACCTCCCTGGACTCAAATGCTGGCGGTTGTAGACGTTGACCCCCCATCTAAGGTCATGGACTGACCTCAGGAAGGACCAACAGTCTTTACAGATGCATCTTCAATGACATCGACTGCCGTAGCGGTGTGGCAATCAGGAGACAAATGGCACTGTATCAAAACAGCCGATCATGAGCTTTCAGTTCAACAGCTAGAAGCAGCAGCTATAGTACTAGCATGCGGGCTGTTCCCAATGGAACATCTCAATATAGTGACTGACTCCATGTTTGCAGCTAAACTTTGCTTAGCCATGTCAGGTCCTGGCGTGACAACATCCACAACAGCGCTAATGCTCCAAGAGGCACTCTCCGCCAGGAAAGGCCCCGTTTCAGCTCTCCATATCAACAGTCATAGTCCTGTTAAAAGGTACTTCCAAATCGGTGATGATAAAGCTGTCACTGCTGCAAAAGAAGAATTACAGATGCTAAGGGAGGCCCATCAACTACATGAATCTCTGAAATCGAAATTAGAAATATTAGCAAAGAAAGAAGGCTTTACCAATGCCATTCCATCAGAAGACCAAGTACATCTTTTAGCAACCGCCCTGCTAACGTTAAACCAATTCCCCAGAGGAGAAGAGGTACATAGCCCCGCCCAAAAATACTGGACCACTTGAGCATTAGAAGAAGGTCCACCAGCCACAATCAGAAATGAACTGGGAAAATGGGAACAGGGGTGGAGGCTAGTTTTAACAGGACGGGAGTATGCCGCAGTTAAAAAGATGGTGAAATTAAATGGTGCCCTCTTAAGTCTATTAAACCCGACCTCTAGGATGAAACTAATGAGAACTATAAGTTTTTATTTGCAGAACCTAACCGTCAGGCGCCCCCGTAACCCGTATGCTCCTGTGGCGAGAGAGGAGAGTGAGTCGGAGAATACCCTGACTACAGCGGATAGCTCTGCTTCACCAGAACCCGAGCGTCAGCTGAGACGCCCCCGCAAAGGGCTGCTGCGATGTTTCTGTTTAATTTTGCTTTTAGGGTTCATAGTATCTTGTGGCTCGTATGAACACCAGCCGTGGGAATGGGTATTAACGAGATGGGATCAAGAGATACTGCAAACAATCATCACTTCGGGGCCCCCGGGCTTTCAGGTAAAACTCTGTGACTTAGCCCCAGTAGAGTCCTGTTTACACACGTTGAGCTATTACATGTGTCCCAGCTCTAACCCCGGCAGGCCTTACTGTAACGCCCCCAATCAGTATTACTGTTCCCACTGGGGATGTGAGACAATTGCCTCAGATTGGGTGCCAAGAGGCAGGACCAGACAAATATTTGAAAGTACAACCAGGACCTTATGGGTGTGTCATTCCTCCAAAAGACCCCTTAAGACCAGGGCTAGAAGCAACCCATGGGAAAATCAAGAATTGGTGTCTGTACCTTATGCTCAATGTCACCAATGAGGATGATCTGAGATGGATGATTGGGAAAACTTGGGGCATCAGACATTATGAATCTAGTATGGACAGGGGGAGCTTGTTTTCTATTAGAAAACGAGGAATACAAAGCAGCACAGCAATTGGCCCCAATGTCATAGTCAGAAACGACAATGACGCTGAACAAGGAAGAGAAAGCTTGCCATTATCCACCCCTATCCTAACTACGCCCCTAGTAGCTAAGCAGATAACCCCTCCAAGCGAACCCAAGGTGGGCCCTTACCGCTCCCCTGATAAGCCGTTCCTTAATGTACTGAATGCTACCTTTTGGTCACTGAACCAGTCAGATCCAGACCTCACAAGCTCCTGCTGGCTGTGCTACGATATGAACCCGCCCTTTTATGAGAGCATCGCCCTCAATGCCTCCTTTTACTATTCGCCAGACAATAATCCAACTCAATGCAGGTGGGACACATCACAGAGAGGGATCACCCTGAACCAGGTCAAAGGCCAGGGCGTATGTCTGGGCAATACCCCTTTGGCAAACTGGGGTAGTTTTGTTTGTGTGAAAACTGTTCGGGTCAACAGAGCCTACAGATGGGCAATCCCGTCTACATCCGCAATGTGGGTCTGCCACAAGTCAGGAGTAACCCCCTGTGAGTCCCTTATTCTTTTTGATAATTCTGCCGACTTTTGTGTCCAAGTTATAGTAGCTCCTAAGGTCCTATATCATCCAGAGGAAGACCTATATCACTATTTCGAAGAACCTCACCAGATTGATAAAAGAGCGGTACTAACAGGCATCACCGTTGCAACGCTGCTCAGGCTAGGAGCAGTCGGCACAGCCACGGGAGTTTCTGCCCTCGCGACCCAGCGCCAGGGATTATCCCAACTACAAATGACCATAGATGAAGACCTACAAAGAATTGAAAAATCTTATCTTCTTTTTGGAAAAAGTCTCTTTCCTTTCGAAGGTCGTTTTGCAGAATAGGCAAGGGTTAAACCTTCTACTGTTGTATCAAGGAGGTTTTTGTGCCACATTAGGGGAAGAATGTTGTTTTTATGCAGCCCACACAGGAATTGTACAGGACACCATGGCTGAATTGAGAGATCAGCTAGTCCAAAGAAAAAGGGAAAGAGAAGCCCTACAAGAATGGTTCAGCTCTTGGTTCAGACAGTCTCCATGGCTAACCATCATTTTTTCTACTCTGATCAGCCCACTCACCATAATACTGTTGGTACTAATTTTTGGGCCTTGCATATTGAATAAATTGGTGTCGTTTGTGAAAAGCCACTTAGAAAAGGTTAACATTCTGTTTATCAATCACCAGCAAATGCTCTAAAGCATGCTCACTCGGCACTCAAATATATTACCTCCTTAGTCTGTCATTTTAAGTCTGATAGTCTTAAGTATTATCTATAGCCTTAATGTTTTATATGTATGCTTTATTTTTATATTTACTGGCATTAAGGACAAAGAACTTTAACTATTTTACCTTTAGAAAATCCCTTGGTCTTCCCCCAGAGTGCTGGCCAGGCTCTGGGTGGAACCCAACAGGAGGATGGAATCAGATGTTCCCGCTTAAAGACAAGTGCCAGTTATTTTGGCCTGTTGATTTAGAGGCTGGACCTGGTTGCAGCGATGTTGGATGCCTCACCTATGGATGGACGCATCACGTAGGGTTTCCAGTTTGTGAGGAAGGGCACTCTGATTCTCGCTGCACCCAGGGTTCCCTAGCAATTGCGGGTCTGAATGTTAGCATTCTTATTAAGTGCACTATTTTATATTTTAATCACAAATAATATATTTAGTTTACCTTTTTATCAATGATTGCAGCTGCTATATAATTCCAGCCTTTATGAAACATTTTTTTTAGGTACGCTGTGTTTTTTAAGGTTTATCTAATTCCTAATCAATATAACCTTCCAATAAATTTCACAGGTATTGTCATACCATTAAAATAACATCGGGGGGGGGGGG
>NW_020799113.1:18642960-18651838 GCF_003259725.1 Athene cunicularia | reverse complement strand
ATTTGACAAGTATTGTCATACCATTAAAATAGCATGGGGGGGGGGGGGGGAAATGTGGGAGTTAGGGTCTGGCACTCGGAAGATACCGTGTTGTACGGGAAGATAAAACGTAGGCAGACGGATGTGACGTCATAAACCCAGGGTATAAAAAGCGATGTTATACAATAATAAACGCCATTTGCCATCCATCACATTGATGTCTGTGTGCAGATGGACCGAGCGGCCTGGGGTTGGCTGCTGTGTTGTTTTTCCCTGAGCCAGGTCGTTAAGCATCATTAGGCAACACTGAGGCTAGTGATGGGCTGCGTACGGGATGCAGGGGCAGCAGAGGAGGGTTGGTGGGATCCTGTGTGGTCTGTGAGGCCCCAGAGTTGTTTACCCTGTGCCAATGACCTTCCTCCATCCCCTTCTCCTCTTGCTTTTTATGAAGACTTTCTTTTGCAGCTCTAGAGGACAAATTAAATGGAGTTGAGTTGATTGATTTTGCCAGCAACTGGAATAATTTTGATGCCTTTGGCATGCTCCATCCCAGGGTGCAGGTGTGCAGACCTGACCTGCTCTCCATGCAGGGCACAGCCAGCCTAAGGAGTTCTCGTATCTGGGGCACCTCCACACGCTGCTGGGACCCTGCCTGCTCAGCAAGTTATTGCTTACCTGGCCCCCAGCTAGTCTTACCCTTCCTAGCAGAGGTCGCTTTGGGGGGTTATTTAAAATGCTTCCCATGACTTCTAAGTGCTACTTGGTTTTCTGATACTCTTCTCCCTTGGGCTGGCTGGTGCCCTGTTAGAGCGGAGTGCTGCCAGCTTGATGGATGGAAACTTGAGCTAACTTCACCTGGATCAAGCATTTCCTTGGATGTCAGGCCTCCAACCACATTGTTGCTTTCTATTAAAAAATGAAAGGGGAAAAATCTTTTCTTATACAATACTGCAGACTTTTGGGTGAGTTGTGGCTGTCGTCCCAAAAGAGGGACCAGAGGCAGAGGCACCACCACCACCATGATGGACACTTGGAAGCTGTACATCTACATCCCAGTGCATTTCCCGCTGGCCAGGGACCATTGTGTGCGTTTCCTCTCTGCAGGCTTGCTCCCTGGGAATGTGGTTTTAGAGGGGCTGGGGTCCAGCACCTTCGCTGCCCCAAATGTGGAGGGAGGTCCATGAGAAACCAGAGGGAAGAGAGTGCTTGGGAAGCTTGGGCCATGTGTACAGGGCACATATCTTCTACTTTGCTTTCTTCTTATTGCTATACTGCCATGCTATGAACATTTATAGCTGAATTTTCTGAAGCACAGGGCACTGAGGCACCTAACTGCAGCTGGTGATCAGTGGGAACCGAGTGCTTCAGTTCTTCGGGGGCTGTTGCGAAGCACTGAGTAACTCTTGGGAAAGAAGACTTTGGTGTTGGGGTTTTGATCAGCTGGTTTTGCAGAGTTACTCTTCAGGCTCTCAGCAGTATCCCCCAGTCATGTGGCTGCTGCAGTGGGATTTGAGCAGTCCTGGCTTCCTCTGGCCTTGAGCCTTTATGCCAACCCAGCCACTACTGTTGAGAAGCCAAGAGAGATAAAGTAGGTTCCCTTGGTGTGCGCTCCAAAAGAGAGACTGGAGGGGGAATAACCTCCTCCTGAGGATGAGCATCCCTTGGGTTGGGCAAAACTAGGTTAATGAAGTGAGTCTGTTAAAGGAGGGTAAAATACAAGTTGTATAAGCTCCTGCATAGTTGCTGTTTCCAGACAGCGTAGCTTAGATTGAGGGAAGTGGAGCCTTTATGTTTTTTACCCTCTATCTTTAACCCTTCCTTTTCCTGCACCCCACAAGAGATCAGGGTCCATGGTTTCCATCCTAAGTTAGTGTTTGGCTTGTCTTACAGGCTGGCAAATGCTTATGTTGGAGGATTGAACCCAGTGAAGGAGCGATTCCCCCCAAGACAGAGGTGTCTGTGGCTGTCATAGCAAACTTGGATGACACTGAGAAATTCAAGAAGAAGGTGAACCTGTTCATAGAGAGCAGTCACACCTACATTATCCCTGTCCAGGCTGTTGGCATTGGCGTCACAACTGTCACCAACCAATCCATTGCTCTGGAGCTCATCTTGGGACCCCACTTCAGGTAGGGTATCTCAGTGTCTGCTTCTGCCGTGGGCTCAGCAAGGAGGAGCTTTGCTGTAGTCCTTCAGGCAAGTTGTTCTTCAGCGCTCAAGGTCCTGGCTCTGTTTCTCTGGAGGCACAGGGCTTCCTTTGGAAACCTTCTATGGCCGTTTGAAAGTCATTAGATACCCTCAAGAGCCACCAAAATGGAAACCAGTTGCTAAATTCACTGAATTGTTTTTACTTATAATACATGTATTTTCTCACTTTATCAAATAAAGATTTGGAGGAAAACAGCAGGTCCTGGAAGCCTCTGGGTGGAAAATGCTACAAGTATAAACATATTTCCCTTTGCAATAATGTTGCTTGTTTTTCCCTTCACTATGGAGTATCATCTTGCAACAGCGAAAAACCTTGGTGGCAGCTTCTTAGCAGGTCCTTGACTAAATTAGTGGTGCTGTTTTGTTTGCCTGCTGCCCTGCAGTCCTGGAGGAGCAGCAGAATTTCTTTGCCCCGTATCATCCCTCAGTTTGCTCACCTTCCCCATCTCCCCTGATGGGCTGCTCTTTATTAGATGTAGTTGCTCTTCCCTCATTTCTCCCACCTGCTTTCCTCGGCATCACCAAGGGTGAGGGTGGCTGCAGAACCAGCTCAGAAAGGGAGAGGAGGAGAGGTCCACTGAGTTTGCGCAGATTAAATGGAGAGTGTTAATTAAAGGGCTTTATCTGGAAGGAGGGGATTCACCAGTCTTAAAGCCTGTGTCTGAAACCAAGGAAGTTCTTGTAAACAGGAGAAAAATAAGCCTTTTCAAAGTGCTGTTTGCCTTGTGTTGGAGACCTCTTGGGACGAGAAAAATAGCCTTCTCGAGGTGCCTGTTCCTTTCCCTGGCTGCAAAGAGGGTCCACAGTGCTCCAGTACCTAAATTTTGGGGTAGAAGGAGCAGGTTAATACTACCTTAAGCATTTAGGAAAGATTTTGGGGATTTAAATATGCATGCACAAGCCACTCACATAAGCAGGGACATTGCAGGGAGGTTGATGCTTGTCAAGTGTGTCGTGTGCTCTGTGCAGCCACAAATCAGCTACACAAGGGAGGGGACAATGGCAGTGTGATTTGTGTCATCGTCCTCTGCCCCCCTGCACGTCTGGGCCTGCAGGCTCAGATTGGAGTTGTTGCTGGCGGCTGCAGAGCTGCCACCAGGTGAGCTGAGACGGAACCCAGGTAAGGTCTCAGATGAGTTGGGCTTTCCCAGAGCCACAAATTCTGCATCCACCCAGAGCTTCTCCAGGCTTCCACCTGTGTTGTCCACCACATAAACCATTCCACACTAATGGAATGTACCCATTATTTTTTGACAGTCTGTTTCAAAGACTAGTTTGTTCTATACTCTCGGGTCTGTGTATTTAGCTGCTTGTGGCAGACATGCATTTTGTAAGCCATTTATTCTGACCCTGTCAAAAAACCAGTAATTGTTCCAGGAACAATTCATGTCCTGGTCACGCTCAGATTTATAGAGGGTAAAATAATTACTCCAGACTAGCCTGCAGTTAGTGTTTCTTTACATGAAGGAATCAATTTCCATTGAATATTCATTTTGTTTTCTATGTAGCTGTAGTTACTCATCTCTCATTGTCATTCCATTCCCTCAGCAGCTAGACCTGGTCTTGCTGCCATGTTTGTATTGAGGAAACTTCTGTTGATCCTATGTTCTCACAGTGCATTTATCTTCCTAAAACACAAAACCAGCTGCACCGTTCAGGAAAAGGATGATATGTTGGGGGTGATGAGGGTTGGATGCTGCCTCAGGGATGGAAGGGTGAGAGGATAACGTAGGTGTCAGGGCAGGGGCCCCACCAGTGAGGCAAGCGGTGCCCAGGTCACCAAGGGGAAGGTGAAATGGCAGCGAAACTGTTCCTCCATCCACTTGCAGCCAGGACAGGCCAGCTTAGCATCTGATGCAATGAGACCTGCAGGAAGCACCCTGGAAAAACACTCCAAGCATTAAGCACCAAAGACTGGTGACACTGTCTGAAGCAACTGAGATGATCTTCATGCAGCTCTTTCTTGCTGTACACTAACAGAGCAGCTGCTGGATGCTGATAAACTTTGGGGCAACCAATGTCTGGCTTTTGTTAAAGCTTTGAGCTAGGTCAACCTTTTTGGAGGTGCTTTTATTGCTGAGTGTGCAGTCAGATAATGCCATCAGGGTGATGAAGCTGGGTGACTGCTGGGAGATAGCAGCTCCTATCACATTTTCCCTGTTTTTCTCTTCCAGCTTGGATCCCCGCTGTTACCACTATCAAAGGACAATGCTCATCAGCTCTATTGGACAACAGAAGATTTTGCCCCATTTCACCAGTGTGATCGTGTCTCTGCCACCAGCACCGCCAAGGGCAAAGGTTCCTCCCAGAGCCCCAACCTGCCTGCCCTGTGTTTAAGCTTCAACTGCTAAGGATGGAGCTGATGTCGGGCAAGACTATGGAGATGATGCTGGAAAGCTTCTCCAGCACTCCCCACGTGAGGTCTCCCCGAGGAGAGCCTTCCCCATCAAATCACCTCCACTGGGACTTCTGTAGCCCCTTGACATTTGCCTGAGAAAATGAGCAAGTGCTTTCAAGAAACTGTTCAAAAGTCACAAGTTACCATGGCAGCACCAGTTGCTTTCCTTGCTGGCCACCATCAGTAGCTAAGTTTTTTTCATGTTTCCATGGCTACTGTAAACCCAATCTGCTGATATCAAAGCAGGGGCTGAAGGAAATATTGCTACTTCAGGGGCAAACAGCAGGTTACAAGGTGTTGTGTGCTGAGGCAGGAAGAAAGGACAGAGAAAATAAGTTACACTTAGACTAGGAGCACAGGCAGAAAGTGAATTAAAAAATGTGAAGTAATATATGTGGGGGAAGCAGTGAGTAAAACAAAACACCTGTGGAGGAAGGGAATGTCTGGAAGCAGCATCATTTTTCCTCTGTAGACAAACATGGGCAGCAGAGGGCTTGTCTAGTGCTGAGTCCTGAAGGAGAAAAATGAACACAGTGTGTCAGCTCTTAACGATCGAGGTAATGTTCATCCACATGGGAAACTGTTCCCAGGGATCATTACAATTGACAGCTTGACTTCTGTCAATATTTCCATAAGAGCTGGCCCCAGTCTCTCAGCCAGTCCCAGGGTCCCAAGGGCAGGCAGGTCTTGCAGCACCCTTGGATGGCAGCTCAGAGGGGGTTATTTCAGCCAGGTGACTGGATGTTCTCCTCCCTGGATCCTTCTTTCCAGGGGAAATCCAGCTCTGCAGAGAAGCTGCCAGCTAACTGGTGTGCATTCCCTCTCTCTGAGACTGCTGGGCACAGATGTTTAGGCAAATGTGGAGTAAATCTGCATTAAGCTCCTGCTGATACTTGTGTTTTGAAAAGTGTTTTAAAGGCTTGCCTCAGTGGTAGCTTGAGGAAGACTTGATTACTCACCAAACTGACTGTCTCTGTGCAGTTCTGAGCCTAAAGGTTTTGCTGAAGTGGGGAAAAGGTACCAGAAAGTAAATAAAGTGATCAGGGTGCTGGTGAGGGTGTCTTGCCTGGAAAGCCAAAAGGGGATCTGTGAGCTCAACTGTGGCTACCTGGCTCCTGCAGTCAAAGCCAAGACCCTGGGAGTGGGCTTTCCACCTTCCTTGGGTCTTGAGAACTTAATACTCTTGAGGCTGGTCAGAAGCCCAACTCCTTGCACTGCACGTACAACACGGATGACTTTGAAGTCTGTAGACTCTGAGGAGGTTTTGGTGTTGAATCAGGGGAAAGAGTGAGAGATGAAGGGAAGAATTTGGGGAATTGAAACCATGAGAAACCAGGAAAAATCTTCAGTGTGAGAGCATCCAGCTTAAGCAAAGGGTTTTCATATGAAGTGCAAAACATCTCTTTCCTGGGGAGGTTTCTTTTAAAATCAGCTCTAGGAGGGCACAGTACCTGCTAGGAATAAGTGACCCCCTCTTTACCTAAAGGCAGGCTGACTATTTGGGTTTTTCCTGTGGAAAAGTCCACTAAGCTTCCAAGGGAGGGTTTGCTGGCATTGGCCCTTCTATCACCTGTTTCCCTTAATATAGTTTTATTATTTTTTAATCAGTTCCTACAGCTTTCTGTAAGTGTTGTGCTTGGCAGTGGGACAAATCAAAATAGTAATCATTTGGGGCAGGTACTTCTACAATTGTAGGCAGCACATGACTCACAAGGGCTTTTTGTGGATAGTGGGGTGTAGCATTATGGACATTTGAGAGCAGAATAAAAAAGATGCAACATAAAAAGAAAAAGGGGCTGTTGAAGAGACTAAATTTATGGCAGTTGCGTGGGTAGCCAGCACCCTGCTGGCCTCTGCTGGGTGATGGGTGACTCTGTGCAGGTAGTGAAGCAGCAGCTGCTGTGCCACGGCATCGTGGGGAGCAAGGCAGGGGAGGCACAGATAATGCAAGTGGATGTCACGTGCGAGTTCGTTCCTCCCATTCTGCAAAAGTCCTCCAGATAAATCACTTTCTGGGTGAAGAAGGTAAGTCTCTGGATTTCATCCTGGCATTTAATAGCATGGCTGATGACTTCCAGCCGAGGGGGGGACGCTGTGCTTGTGTTCAAAGGAGGAAGTTAAATGGCTTCTCCAAGTCCATGGAGCCTTAGCTAATGAGCTAATGTTTTGTTCCTCTAGGATTTGGAACAGTATCACCAGCACTATTCTGCCCTTCTTGATGTGGACACAATCGAGCTGCTGAGCCGAGGGCACAGGGCGAGATGTGTGGGACCCACGAGAACAGTGTGGGCTTTGCACAGCCACCTTGTGTGCTGGGGCTGCAGGTGGGCGAGCAGAGTGCTGCAGGTGAGTGATGCTTAATCCCCTCCTCACCCTTTCTGAGGCTCTTTGTAAAGTAAGTGAGGATGTTTTTCGAGATGGGACTGGTTTTTAACTTCACCCAAGTAAAACTGGGATTACAGCTGCTCTGCTGAGGGGGATCATGGCTACTTCTAGAGAGGTACCAGTTCCTGTACTCAGTATGAAGGGAGGTTTTGGGGGATCCTCCAAGGCACAGTAATGTCTGAACACCGATCCTGTAGGGAAGCTGGGAACTGAGATTCCTGTCAATTCCTCAGGCTGATGAGAAAAATCTGTCATCATCTGTCTCTTTGCCTTCTCTGCTGTTGGTATGGATGCTAGCTCCTGGCATTTCTCCAAGCCTCACCTTCTTCAAAGGACTCGCAGACATCCTTCAGCTGCAGTGATGATAATGCCAGCGCAAAGCAGGTGCCCTTTAGTCTCTGGATCCTGACTCCTGCATCACCTTTCCCTCTCCCGTGAGGTGTTGAAAAAGAGAAGATATTTCATTATTTAGTTTTCAGGTCTCTCCTCCAATTCCCAGGCTTTCAGAGAAGCACAGAATCCTGTGAGCAGGCAGTTCAGGTTTAATTAGAAGCTTTCCAGCTATCCCTGATGTCTGCCTGTGGTCTGCTTGATGCCATGTGCTCTGATTTATCGAGTGCTATGACACTGCAGCTGTTTGATATCAATACATTGAGAACTAGTTTCCCAAACACTGTCTAGTTTATGTAGACCATGCAGGAAGCCCAGACCAATGCATAAACAGGCAGAAATAGCTTAGGCAGAGCTGAGCTTTGAGGCCACAGTCACTGGAGAAGGGGCAGCAGGACACCCATTGCAGCTGGACTGTTGAGGCTGTATGTGCATGTACATGTTCAAAGCTAACCTTAGGCTGCTGTAGGCTTTCCATTCTGGGCCAAATCCTGCTTGCTTTTCCCCTCTGATCAGCATCACTGCTTTTATGAGGCTACTAGAGCTGATAAGGTTGTAAGAAATTACTGTGTGTGAGTGAAAATAATTTTGTGCCATTCTGCTTGAAAGAATACAAAACTGGATACAAGTGCTTTGGGTTCACTTTCTGGTGTTGATCTTGTTCATGTAGCTGCCTCCTCTCAGGGTCCTGTTCCCTCCTCTGTATGCAAGAGTGTTTCCCTGTCCCCCAGGGGATGTTGTGGTTTCTAAGCATGAAAAGCATCTGATACACTTAGAGAAAAACCACCTAGAAGAGTAGAAACTAACAAAAATAGTAAATAGAGGTGTATGCACGTGGGGTTGGAAAACGTGAAACACATTAGAAAGGGAAGGAGTTCCATGGACACTTCAGATTGGGTTTTTTCCTTGTCTCCTGTTTCTGTAGCAATCCAGTGATGTCCTAACTCTTCAGTGCCAACCTCTTTAAGAAACATCTCCCTGCTGTCACTCAGCATCGTCTTGGCCTTAGAGCAGCCCTTCTTCATCTGTGACACAGACTGGCAGCCCCTCTCTGCAGACACTCAGGTGAGTGGCCATGGGCCTTCCCACTGGTGGGGTTTGAAGAGGGGGGAGTGTGGAACGGCTGGAAAACAACGGACATACTATGTGCGGTCCAGACCGAGTGGCCTCGCTGTAACAACGGGCAGTAGCTGTTGTGAGGAACACCTGCAAAGGCCAAGGGATGGAGAAAATGCGTGCGCAGCAGAACGATAAGGAAGCTGGACTGTGGAAAACAAGATGTTTGTCTGACAGAGGAGCGCGCGTGGACACCACACCGGGACCAACCACAGAGGGCAAAGGGCGCGTGGACAAGGAGCCTCGGCCCGTCAGCCATCAGGTCGCTGTGCGTGTGCCTTGTGTGGGCTACAAATCGCTGCGTATCCTTTCACAAAGCGGCGTTAACCTGATCGCATCGGCCGTACGCGTTGTGCCCGGGGCGGCAGCAGGCGGTGCCCGCGCAGGGCCCGGGCCCCTCCC
>NW_020799113.1:18616493-18642910 GCF_003259725.1 Athene cunicularia | reverse complement strand
CCCCGCCGCCCCCCGGCCCCGCCGCCCCGAGCGGGGCACGGAGAGTGCCGCGACGGCTTACGAGAGCAGCAGTTGCCAGAACTAGCGAAAAACTAACAGAAAAACTTGGCACCCAAGTAAAGGAATCGGCTCGGCCTGTTCCCGCCGCACCGCCGCCACCCGCTCCTGCTGTTAACCCCTTTGGCAACGGGGGGGCGGCTGGTCCGGGGGACACTGGCCCTCGGGCCGCTGCCATCCTCGGCTCTCATGGGAGGGGGGGCACGTAATGGCGACCCAGCACATCGATGGCGGGGAGTTACTCGGGATGCAATAGTTGAGGGGCGGTTTAACCAGCTTGGATCAGTGTTTCTGGTAATAGTAACCCCACACGGCAATGAATGGGAGGCCTTAGATTGGAAAATAATTAAGGAGGTATGAGAGCAGTCGATTGACAGAAAATCACCTGGGAGAGCTGATCAACTTATACTCTCTAAGAGAGGGATAACTTCTGTTATAAGTTCAGTGCGGAGGTTACTTAAATAGTGCAGAACCCAGGGCATCCTGCCGATGCCGTCACAGCCTCTGAACCAGCAAAGCGGGCTGAAGTAGGTGATGGCTGTGGGATGCTATTGCCAAGAGGGATCAGCGTGCCAGTGAGCTAGCAACTACATGGAAGTTGGTTTTGCACACTCTCAAGGCGCGGAGTTGGCAGCGACGGCCCGGGGCCTCCCCGAGCCCCCCCCGCCACGGAGTGACCGCCTCGGCCCCCGCCCGCCCGCACCTCCCCCAACTAAAGCAGCAGGTTTTTCACAGAGAAGGTGCTGACGCTGTCATGCAGCAATGGCTTTATATATTCTTAATGGTGTTTTCATGTTTTTAGTACTTGTCATTTTACGCTGTGTCAGTAATAAGCGTAAGGGGCCTCTTTGTGTGGTTGTGTGATTGTTCCGCGTGTGAGGCGCAGCCCAGCTGCACAGTGTGGGGCTCTCTGACCCGCCGGGGAAGCGCCCGGGGAGGAACGAAGCGCAGGGCAGACTCTGTACGGGGGCAGTGCAGGGCGAGTGAACATCCCTTAGTGCAGAGCCCTAGTGCCCGCCTGCTGGGTCATCGGTGCTGCTGTTTGTTGGGGCTCAGTGTTTTAAGTGTCACAGGTGAAATATCTCCTCTAGCGGGAGGCAGCAGTTCATGTTAGTTGGTGTCTTCAATTTAGGTGTGTGCTCTGCGGGGAGAGTGCACCTCTGTGCCATCTGCCTAACGGAAGTATTGTTAAAAGATCATCTACAACCCAGGGGTCGTAGATGCTGATTATGAAGGGGAAATCAGAATTATGGCCTGGAACCTGTATTTTACTGCAGCTCCCCCTAATAGTATGCCGAGAAGCCACAGTGACTCGGGATTTGGATCAGCAGGTACTACTCAAATACTTTGGGCTCAGACAGTGAGACAAGGTGGACCTCTGGTAAAATGGACTCTCACTAAAGCAGAAGAATCTGTTGAGCTGACAGGCATTTTAGATACTGGTGCGGATGTGACTGTAATATCTGTGAGCAGATTGACTGTTAGCTCTGGTAACTCAAATGCTTTTTGGGGTTGGATTCATGCTGTAACAATTCAAAGCAAGGATCTCATTCATGTAAGGGACCCAGAAAACTGGGTAGGAAATATTCATCCATTTGTCTTGGAAACCCCTATTATATTTTGGGGTCATGACTGTATGGCTCAATGAGGAACTCAAATTGGATCAAATTTGTCTTAATCACCACTGCAGCACAACCCACCCTGAAACCCACCCTGAAACTAACCTTGCCAAGGGAAAAGTCGTGCCACCTTAATGATTTAATTCAGGAACAATTAAGTGCAGGACACATTGTACCTACCACCAGTCCTTAGAACTCCCCTGTGTTTGTTATTTTAAAGAAAAGTGGTAAATGGTGACTTTTACATGATCTCTGACACATTAATGATGCCATGGAGGATAAGGGTACTTTACAACCATCAATGTCCTCCCTAACAATGATTACCTGAAACAGGCATCTTGTAATAGTTGATCTAAAGGATCGATTTTTTTTACCATTCCCTTGCATCCAGATGATGCACCTAAATTTGCCTTTTCTGTTCCCACTATTAATGTTAGTGAACCTGCAAAATGGTACCACTGGGTTGTTTTACCATAAGACATAAAAAAGTCCCATTATGTGTCAGTAGTTTGTTGCAAAGGTTTTGAGCCCTGTTAGAATGCAGGTCCCCCAGGCTGTTACATCTCATGATACGGATGACATCCTTATAGCAGCATAAGCACATGAGATAGTGGAAAAGGGTCTTACTTTAACTGAAGACACACTATCTCAAATGGAGTTGCAAACAGCACTTGAAAAGATACAGAGATCATCACCAGGCAGTACCTGGGCTGGAGAATTTGTGAACAGACTATTGTCCTGCAACAGGTTAAACTTAAAACAGATGTTAAGACTTTAAAAGATTTAAAGAAACTGTTAGGAGCCATAAATTGGATATGGCCATTATTGGGCCTAACTGATGATGATCTGCATAGTTTATTTGATATTTTACAAAGGGATCCTTCACTGACATCACCCAGAGTACTTACAGAGAAAGCAAAACAAGATCTCCACCGTACAGCTAACACCATGTCAAACAGACAAGCATCATGAGTACATGGCACATCACAGGTACACCGCATTCCCCACGGTACAAGCCATCATGGAAAGAGTGCACCAAACCTTGAAAGTGCTTTTGCAAAAACAAAAAACAGGGAGAGGTCTTGGCTCCAGGGCAGCCATATGCTCTGCGGTTTCAGTGGAATGAAACACTTAGTGAACCTCTTGTTATTATTGAATGGACAGCAGGGGAGTGGTGGTGGTACGTTTCTGTTGGGAGGTCCTCTAGTAGAGAAGTTTATTCTTTAGAGTCAGTGGTAGACTGGCCTAAAGTAAATCAGATTTGAAACAAGCTGCTGAAGGAAACGAAGTATCATCTGAACTGGGGAAATACATCCTGGCTCCCAGACATGAGGAGAGGGGAGCAAGCAACTAGGTCTGGGCAAGCCGTGTATAAAGGTGTTTCTTGGAAGCCGTCCCAGCTCTCCAGCAACCATTCTCAGATAACCTCCAGAGCAGTTGGCTTTCTTCAAGGGCAGCTCTGCTTTCAGGAAGGCTGAGGAAGCTCCTCCGGCCACTGCCCAGAACCTGCCCTGTTGTTGGTGGAAGGTGTTGGACAATGGCTCTGCTAAATGCTTGTTGTAGGCATGGCCACTGCTTCTGTGCCATGTCAGTGACTAGCCCCTGCAAGGGTGATGCTGCAATGCCATGCTGCTTGTGCTGTGAGAGCAAAGGAGTTCCTCTAGAGCTGGGGCAGGGCCCTGGTGTGCCAGAGTGCTATTTAGCACATAGCTTCTGTGGGTCCAGAATTCAGTAGAACAATATTTATTTTCCTCGTGTATTTATGCAGAACACAGTGAGGTGAGCCTGAGATAGTCTCAGACAAGAGTGTGATGGTGCCTTGCAGTCAGGCACACACTGTGAAGAAAACGCAGGATGAACTGAGAAGCTTATGCTGGGGTCACATGTTGAACATTTACATGTTTTGTTCTGTTAGACCTTGGGACTTCATCACACTGATAATTAATACTCTTCATTCTCTTGTGGCCCATGAAGCTGGAGATAGGGGAGGAACTTCATCTTCCCATCAGGTTTAACCCTGCTTATGGAGCAGATTTGAGTACCCAGGTAGCAGAGAAGGTTCTGAAGATAAAGTTATTTGAGCATCCTTGTGAGGAGCGGGTCACCGTTTGGGTAGATTTCTACTTTCCGAATCTCCATACCCAGCCCATGGCCCTGGACTTTGGCTGCATCTTGAACGACACTGCAGATGTGTGTTACATTGAGATGACCAACTGCAGCCCGCTTCTTGTCCAGTGCCACGGGTCATTCCTGATGGACAGCTGCGTGAGACAGATGAAGTATGTGCCATTTTGATCTCTCCTTGAAGCTCTTCTCCTTCCTGGTGTCCTGTTTGTGCTTTGCAAAGACCAAGGCTGTTTGTCTGTGATCTGACAAATTGCTTTTCTCTTGTGGGAATAACACCTACCAGTTGTGGTCAGGCTTAGGTGCTCAGGGAATAAGTGTTCTCCACCAGTTTGGGAAGGAGTCAACATTCTTCAGCCAAACTGAGGCTGTGAGATGCTACCAACAATTTTTGCACAGCCCATAACCTAGAGTCCTGCTTTATTTCTGGAGCTACAAACCTATACTTAGGCACCGGGACAAGCAGATATATCATGTGACCTCTTTTTCTTCTCTGCCAACCCTCTGCCTTGTCATTTTACACTAAGAACCTACACAGGCGCTGCCACCAGAACAATGTGCTGCTGCCCCAGTTTCTTGCTGCTGCTTTGCTGTAGCACCCATACTGGTTCCCCTGGGAAGGAAGGCTGCTGTTGGAAAGCTGCTTTCTCTGACCTTTGTGGCCTGAGGCTAACACCACACTGGTGAAGTGAGTTTTCATCTGTTAAACTGCACATCACATTCCCCAAACAGCTATTTAGTGTTTTACAGGGAAAGGGCAGGTTCTGCTGCAGCTGTGGGTGCAGCTGTAGGCGTTGCTGGGAGCACTTGTCTGAACGTCCTGGGAAGCACGGTCAGCCAGCGCTGGGCTGTGGTTTCCAAACCCAAGAGCAATCTTGCAGTTGTGCTGGAGCACATTTCTAGCAGTTCCTCCTGCTGTGGCCTCTCTGCAATAGTACAAAAGTCTAGTCTGGGCAGTTTTAATTACAGTAGCAAATGGCTTTTCCATAATGCCCTAGGGAACTCAGCAAGGTTAACCATTGTGCATTGAAGTGCTGCTATTACAAATAATAGAAATCATCAATAAACAGTTTTGTTTAGGGAATTGAGATCTGGCTCAGAGGATACGACCTACTGGGAAATGGAGATTACCTATGGCGGTGAGGAGAGCTTGGGGAAGATGACCTGGGCACTGGGGTAGCCCATTCACAGCTGGGTCTTACCAAGTAGCAGTCTTCAGTGTGGCCCTTCTTGACACACGGCACCTTCAAGAACAGACTCTAAAATGCAGAGGAAAGTTTGCAAAAGCAGGTGGAGGGAGGTGGGCAGGGAAGGAGGAGCAGGTCTGTAAACTCTGCTTGGAGGCCCCTGTCATCTCCTGGTAAATTAGATTAGGGTTTAATTACAAGCTAGAGGGAAAATCTAATTTTGATGATAGAACAATGCATATATTTTATAATAACGGAGAAGCAAGTACATTACAGCGAAGCCTGTGTGGAATTAATTTCCTCTGGGGCCACTTGTTGGCCAGTTGCCTGTTTACTCCTTTTTTTTTTAAACTAATTTAGGGTTTTGAAAATGTGAATGCTGAATCAGTTTTTAGCTTTTAATTACTCCATCTCCACCTAAATTGGCTTTGAACCTGAGCCTGCAGGTGCTTGTTCTTGCAGGGGATGCTGAGTCACCCAACTCTGCTGAGTCAGTAGCAGTTGAGGGTCCTGAGCATTTGGCAGGATAGCAGACTCTGCTCCGAAGGGCTTGGCATATCCCCTTCAGCACTGGGGACGTTATGGCAGCTCCTTTTTCTGCTCTGCATGTTAATTAAGCAGTAATGTACTCTCTCTGGGTCCCTCAGCAGACACCATGTGATGCTCCATGGCAGAGCTGGAAATGAAGATGGTCTCCAAGCTATTAACACCTCAAATTGCTCATTAAGAGCCTGGCAGAAGGGCAGCATGTCAGATATTATTTCTGGTCCACATTAAGCACTGTTGGTATTCTAAATTATCAGATCAAACTAACTCAGTCTGACATCGAGGGAATCAAACATCAGGTCTCATGAAGGTGAGATCAATAGAGTTTAACCATCCATACATCTAACCTTGCTGGAGCTGATCATCAGAGACTCCCACCATCAATCAGACACACACATTTATTTTGGCCAGGAGAGAAAAATGTTGTTTCTCTGCCTGGACAGGACTGTGTGCTTAGATCTTTTTGTCTTCTAATTGTTCAACCTATTTTTTCCTCTTTAATCACTGCTGCTACTTTGAGCAGAGCAATCATATAAGCAACTCAGTCCAACCGTTGCTATTCTTGAAAGACTGATTTGTCCCCCTTTCTAAGGGCAGTATCCAGCTCCTCAGCTTTGTTTGGGTTTCCCATCAAAAAGAAGACATTAAATCAGAAGGATATACAAGTATTTTCTTTGAGACCTATGACAAAGGCTGACAAAGGCTCATCCCCAAATTTAGCTGTTCTCTAGAGTTTTCATCCTTTATTAAGGATCTGTGCCTTGTCATTTACTTTGAGCATTGCTGTCCCTGCATCACCTCTTTGTCCCCTTCATGCAAGACATGTTCCCTCCCTGGGATGGAGCTGACAAACACCAAGCAGTCCATGTGCCAGGATGGATCAGCAGGGAGCTCTGCACCTTGGTGGCACGTGTCAAACCCCCTCCATTTATTGATCTGACATGTCTGGAGAGTGGGAACATCTTGGCTACAAATCCAGCGTAATGAATTGCCAGTAGATTCATTGGGGAAAGGGTTTGTTGAGCTAAACATGTAGAAAATGTCTCCTTCCTTTCCATCCAGGGTTTTCTCAGCCAATGTGTTCTGAAGCAACCAGGAGCCTTTCTCCTCCCAAGTGGGTCTTCCTAAAGGATGAGCAATTTCTCATGCCTCTGCCCTCTCTCCTTCCATGTCCCCTGGCAGCTTGCAGTGCAGGGACCCTGTGAGCCAGATCCCAGCCTTGTGACCGACCAGAAAAACTCAACTCTCTGTTATATTTGATGTGATTTTTGCTTTGTTGTTTTTGTAACAGGGAAGAAATGGAAAATGCAGGCAATGAAAAACAGTGCAAGGCAAAAACTTGACAGCAGTCCTCTGTCAGCCAGCGGAGGGGAGAGGGAGCAACAGCAGCAGTGAGAATATATATCCAAAATGCACGCATCCACTGTGCCCCTGATGCTGTGGCATCTCAGATGGGGGACAGTAGACCATACCTTCTCCTCACCCGTCCTGTGCCATCAGCTCCTTGGGGCAGTACGTTTTGGGCTTTGGTAGCCTTATGGGTGCTACTTTTCCTGCTTAAATCCCATGGGTAAGTTAGAAAAGGGCTGAGTTGTGATGGAAATGTGCCTTTGGCTCTGTGTGGTTTGGCAGCAGCAGAGAAGCGGTTTGCTTGGTGTAACAGAAAAGTGGCCTTTCCTTTCTCAGAGATGGAGGGTCTTGGAGCAAGAAGAAAGCATTGCTCAGGTGAAAAGTGCTGCACATCCTACCCAAGGTGCTGTCAGACTGTCTCCTTGGATTTGTCCTGTGCCATCAGGACAAAGTGCAGGAGGTGCCCCTCTGTCACTCACGCCCCCAGCAGGCTGCAGTGGGATGGGGGTTTCCTTCTGGTTTTATGGCCAGTCAGCAAACGCTGGCTGGAGGGTGACGACCTCTTTCTTTGTCAGCGATGTTCAGCTAGCAAACCTGGGGAGCAGCTGACTTCTGTCTTTGCTTTCTGAACATCTTTACCCAGGGCACGCAGTGGGAACCCGAGGTACATTTGCACTGCAAACAGCATCCTTCTCCATATAAATGCCATTACACCTGTGCTGCCTGGTTGGCTCATGATTTTCATTCCCTCTGGGCAGGAGGCTGCCGCTCAAGGCCCATCTCTGCAGAGCTTTAATGTGTACAAAACAAAACACTGATTCTTTATTTTTTTGGTGGTGGTGGGAACAGCTTGCTGTCATAGCCTGGCTGAGGCAGAGTGAGAGCATCGATTCAAGAAACGCTGCTGTTGCTCCCCTGTCATCCCTCTGGCAGAGCACTGAGTAGAGAAGGCACCCGATGAAATCTGGGGGGCAGGATGGGCTATTTTCTCCTGTTTATTTGCTGACCTGCTGTCACTGCATGTGGCAATGATGTGTAAGGTGACAATTTTCCAGACCTTGTTTCTCGTAATTTCTCCAGCTGTTTCTCCCCCTTCACTCTTTTTCTGTTTTCAGCAAGCTGCATTAAACAGCTTTCCTTAAGGGAAAATCCCTCTGAACCCCCTGGCATCTCTCTGTCCCAGAGTGCCATTTCTAATATCGCTGTGCTCTTTCCTGGTGCATCCTTGTCTTCACAGGGTAGGTGAGAAATCTTTAAATGCTTAGGAGAAAGAACTCAAGCCAAATTTGAATCCAGGTGCCAAATCTTCACATGTTTTCAGGTATAAATCTGCACTGGGGATTTTTGTGCCAATTCCTTCTAGTTCAAGGCACTTTCTAGTGCAGAGGTGATGGAGAGCCCCGGCTTTCCTGCTGGTCCCATCATCAGCCCTGAGCTGGCTGCTGCCAAGACAGGGATTGGCAGCAAAAACCCTTCCAGACAACAGGGATTTTCTCCTGCATGAAGCTGGACACTCACAAGACAGTGAAACTGGTGCTCATCCTTCTGTACAGCCACTCTTTCCCCTCTGGAGGCTGATATTGGGATGGTGGATGGGCAGGATGGGTTTTGGGTAGGTTTCAGATCTCTTGCTGCTGAGTGGCTGGTTTAAGGCAGACAAGGAGAATACCAGTCAGGGAAATTATTTTCCAAAACATCGAGGTGTATTTCTTTTTTTGAAAAGTGTGGGATCTGCCTGGCATGTGCCAGTGCTCTGTTTTCCTCTTGTACCACTGAGGAGGCAGGAGATTGTCCCAGTGTGGAGCAGAAGCAATGCCTGCAGTTCTTCTAAAAGCCGGGTGACCAATGCCAGTGTTTTGGTCCCCCAGTGGTCTCTTTGCCAATGTTTTCTCTGGCCACAGCGACCAGCTCCATGTGCTCTAGGTGAGGAGTTGTGATAGGCTGTGTTAAATGACACTGTTATAAAAAAAATAATCTCTTATCCACCTGGCCCATCTCTTTGTCCCCAAAACCAGCCACAGTGTGAAGACCTGCTGTTACTACTGCCCTTGTAGCTGCGCTGGAGCATTGATTCATAGAGTATCTCAAGTTGGAAGGGACCCATAAGGATCATCAAGTTCAACTCCCTGATCCTCAAAGGACCACATAAAACTAAATCATATGACTAAAAGCATCATCCGGGTGATCCTTGAACTCTGGCAGATTGCCACACTGCTCGCAGAAGCAGGTGGGTTGTCTTTGCCATCTCAGAGAACAAGTAGCAGTTGGGTTAAGGCAGTATGAAGCATGTGTTCAAACAACCCAGGTGAGGACTTTGGGATGTCAGGGATGTATCACCATAAAGCTATGTCTCCTGACTTGGACAGGGAGGCAGTGAGGGGCAAAGAGAAGGGAAACCCTTAGCTCTCTACAGCACAGCAGCCTGGGGAGAACTTCATGTCCCAGGGAGATTTAATGGGGCTCTGCAAAGAGCGGGTGTACTGGGTCTGGCTGAACTGGAATTGGTTTTCCCCTACAGCAGCCCTCACAGTGCTGTGTTTTATGTCGGGAGCTGGCAGGGTGTTGATAGCACCCTGGTGTTGTGGCTACTGCTGAGCAGTGCTTACACAGCACCAAGGCTCTTTCTGATATTTCCCCCAGTGGGACGGGGTGGGCAAGATCTTGGGAGGGGACACAGCCAGGACAGCTGACCCCAACTGACCGAAGGGATATTCCATACCATATGACGTTTGCTCAGTATAAAGCTGGGAGAAAGGAGGAAGGGGGTGGGGTCACCCTTGGTCCTCCAAGGCAACCACTCCATGTATTGGAGCCCTGCTCCTGAGAAGGCCCCACATCGCCTGTCCATGGGAAGTAGAGACTAAATCTGTTTGCTTTTGCTTCTGCGTGCGGACTTTTGCTTTGCTTTGCTTATATTACAACTGTTTTTGTTTCACCCACAAGGGTTAGTTTATCTTCTTTACCCTATTGAGAAAACAAGGGGAAAGGGGGCGGGGGGGAAGTGATAGAGCGACTTGGTGGATACTTGGCATTTAGCCAGAGTCAAACCATCACAGCGGGGCAGCCCAAAGAGATGCCCACTCCAGAGTTAGTGGTGTAGGCTGGTATGAGAAGGGTTGGTTTATCCACACTGTCTGCTTTGCACAGCAGGAACCAGGAGGCCTGGGGAGTTGGGCACTCTGAGGGTCCTTCTGGGCCAGCTGGCACATTGTGCATTTTTGAGAGCGCCTAACTCAATTAATGCTGCCTCTTGAGCTGCTCTGCCCCCAGGATAGTCATCTTTCTCCTCTGCCTGAAATCTTTCTAACTGTGAGCTTGCTTTGCTTTCTTCCTCTTTGGCGGTAACTGTCACCTCTCCCTCACCCACTTGCCTCCATCACCCCACACTTGTCCCCAGCTGTCCCCAGTGTCACCTGGACCAGGCCAATCCTGTCTGGTCATCCCTTGCCCCATCCCCAGGAGCTCAATGGGGCCGTTGGACTGTGAGCACGTTTCCTGGGAGTATGTCTGCCTTGTTCTTGGTAAAGCAGGGGATAATTATGTTGTGCTATGGGAGTGGCCTTTAATAACAACTGATCAGTGATGTTACCTCGCCTTTTACACAGGGTAAAAGCCACGTGCAGCCTTAAATCTGTGATTTCTGCTGGTGTGACATGCCCCACTCCTTCTGGACAGGGGAGGGGTGGCGGTGCTGGCGTACTTGGGCTGGAGCTTCAGTGTCTACCTGAGTGATCTGGGGATGCAACCCTTGGAAGGGTATGAAACTTTGTCTTACATGTCTGATGGGGAGAGGCTGAGGGAACTGGGGGGGGGGGTTAGTCTGGAGAAGAGGAGGCTGAGGGGAGACCTCATGGCCCTCTACAGCTCCCTGACAGGAGGGTGCAGAGAGGGGGGATGAGTCTCTTGAGCCAAGGAACCAGCGCCAGGACAAGAGGGAATGGCCTCAAGCTGCACCAGGGCAGGGTCAGGCTGGCTCTTAGGAAGTATTTCTGTGCAGAAGGGGCTGTTGGGTGTTGGAGTGGGCTGCCCAGGGCAAGGGGGGTGTCCCCATCCCTGGAGGGGTTGAAGAGTCGGGCTGAGCCAGCGCTGAGGGATCTGGTGGAGTTGGGAACGGTCAGGGTGAGGTTCATGGTTGGACTGGAG
Source organism: Athene cunicularia (assembly GCF_003259725.1). Classification (NCBI taxonomy): domain Eukaryota; kingdom Metazoa; phylum Chordata; class Aves; order Strigiformes; family Strigidae; genus Athene; species Athene cunicularia. The sequence goes on along the minus strand of NW_020799113.1, from coordinate 18,631,884 downwards.
GAGCTTCAAGGTCTTTTCCAACCTAGATGATTCTGAAAATAAACTGGAGCTTTTTTTGGTTTGATTTTACTTCTGCATTAGTTATCATTGCTGCTTTACGTTCTCCTGTCTTTCCCTGTGGTGACCCACTGCAGAGCCCTGTTGGGAGGATGCACTGTGGCATTGCTGCCCACTCTGGGTGTGCTGGGCAGCCTTGAGCTGCTTCTTGGCTTCCTTCAGGGTGAAGCTGACCTGCCAAGCCCACACAGCCTGGTCCCTGCCACCTCAGGCTGCATCCTCTTCATCACTTTCATAACTTGTTGAGATCCAGCTTTGGTCTCCTGAAGCCTTTTCCCTGAGGAGAGGAGAGATTGAGAATCTTTCTTCCCCAGGACTGGGAGCCTCCTACTTGCCTGTCTAATCCCCCAGGAGCAGCCTGCTGCTCTCAGCTGGTTATGCTCAACCAGTTCTTTGGCTCTCCCCTGCTTCCCAGTATTCTTAACCCTTGCAGCCATACCCTTCGTGTTTCTAAGCTCTCTGTGTTTGTTCGCATGAAGACACCTTAAAATGGTGAGTGTCCAGATTGATGCACACAGGCGGCTGGAGCACATCTCTCCTCCTTTGCTGTCAGTTAGGGGGGGTCAATACAGTCATGTGTTGGCAGACCTCATTTTGGAAGTAGCTGGTAAGATTGTAATTGGTGCTGATTACTTTAAATAGCATCTGCAAATTGCAGCTGTCAGGGCTTGTTTAATTTTGAACAAAGACTACAAATTATATTTATTGTTAGAGCTACTGATTTGTTCAGAGGGACCTCTGGCCAGAGTCTGATTGGGAAGCATTTTTGTGTCTGATAGAGATTCAGGAGCTCAGCTGATGCTTGTAAATCACCTGGCTGATGTGCAAAGGATGAGGAAGGAGAGGATTTAATGGGTCATGTTTTGCCATCTTTAAAAGCAGTGTGAGCCAGAATAACTCCTGTAAAGTCAGTGGAGGCTTCTTCCAGGGCTATGACCTGTCAAGAGAGGGAAGTTCTGCTGCCTCAGGATGATCTCCACAGAGACCCGCTTGCGGCGGGCGGAGGAAGCAAGCAGCCGATTCTATGTGAATGATAGAGCAAGCTTCAACTTTATTGAAAGAAATCACACCTTATATAAGCACTCTACAATACACTACTTGTAACTCTATTGGATACATTTAAGAAACTACATTATAATATCTCAGCCATTGGGTACATTTAAAAGGTCATATTATAATATCCCAGCCCCTTGTGGCATTTCTGGTATTTATAAACATTTTTCTTGCTTTGAACCTGTTTCCCCCTCAGGGCTTTTCTCTCTCACCCCCAAGGTCATAATGCACCCCAACTTATCTCTTTGTTCTCACAACAGTCCCTGTTAGCATCACTGAGCCTTGAAACTCCTTCCTTATTAGTATAACTGTACGCTGGGTTTTTTCCTCTGTTTACCTCAGGTGGCTGTGGCCGACTTCTGCAGGGAGCTGTGGCCGACCAGCTCCTGCAGGCAGCTATGGCCTTGCTCTCTGCAAGCCGTTCTCCAACACCAGCTGTGCCTTGCAGTGCCGGTGGTGGCTGGCCCTGGTCCAGCTTCAGTTCACCCAAAGTGCCTGAGGAGCTTTAGTACCTGTCTCCTGCAAAACTAGACCAGCCACATCCCATGAAGATAACTCTGGGAGAAGCATGAGCCCTGTCAGATGGAGCTTGAGGGGCCTCAGACTCTGCTCTGATTCTTCTCGTTGGAAGTGATGGGATGGTCGAGGTCTGTGGGCTTCAGCAGGAGCTGAAGAATCTCAGTGCACCCAAAAATGAAATCCTGTGGCCCCTGCTCAGAGGTGCTGGAGAGCTTTGGTTGCTGCCCCTGGAACTTGTGATACTTCACTTTTTTTCGGTAGTAACATCCCTACATCCATTCCTACACAATTTCTACTTTCAAACAAGAAATCAACATTCTCCCTCATCTCTCAAAACTGACATTTTTTTTGACTTGGATAAGTAAGTGGCTGTTGAAACTGCATATTAACTTCAAGTTAATTAATACTTGGTCACAGTGGGACATGTCCAGGACCGCTCGCTGCATTCAGATGAACACCAAATCCAGCTTAATCATTTCCAGCGTGTGCAAGACAGGAGTTGGAGCTGTCGGATCTCACCACAGCAACATTGCTTCTCTTCTCTGTCCCTCCACTGCCTGGTCTGAATTTCAGTGGGCAGTTCAGTAACTACACAAACCTTAGCTCAGCAGGGGAATTTATCCCAGCAAAGAAATAGGCTTCAGGGCCATTTGGATGAAATGCTGTTTAATAGTCACTCTTGATGAGGGCAAGCCCTTGCCACTGCCTTCCTCAGCTGCTGGACAGGTGGCCCAGCTCAAGCCCAGTGTTCCCACACGGTGCTCTGGAAAGGCTTTTGGTTTGTGCCTATATTATACTATTTTGTTTTCAGCCACAAACACCCTTGAGCTGTCAGTAGTTTGCTCCAAAGTGCCTTTTAAATATGCATCTGATGGCATGAAGGAGAAATAAAAGTGCATTGTAGGGGCCTGTAGTCTGTTGAGATGCCTCATAGGCATGTGATCTCTGATACTTTTCCCTGTGATGACCCAAGAAGAGCTCGTTCTTTGTTGGGAGGCTTGTTTTAACCCAGTGCTCTGGCTAGTGGGGGCACCAGAAGGTGGTCCTCAGGGGCCTGGGCACAGGTGCTCTGCACATGGGTGCTATGCACTAGGGAAGTGGTCTCAGCACTGTTAAAACTCTTGCATTTAATGCAAAGGGGTAGTGGCTTCTGGCACTCCCTGGTGCTGGAGCACTCCCCTTGCTGCAGGTTTGGGGTGACAGTCCTCATGTTACTGGCTCCTGCACAGCCTCAGCCGGCCGGGTCACATCATCCTGTGTGAATCTTCACATGTAGTTTGCAGAAGTGGTGTGATTTCTAGCTCCTCTATTTTGGGAGGCGGGTGTGGGAAGCTGTGTGAAGCTGTGTCCCTAGCAGGCTCAGAAACCAGGAGACAGGCTGAGATATTTTTTTCTAACATCTCAGAGGTTAGGAAGAGCGGGTGACACGAGGCTGTCCTGGCCTTAGCAGGAAGGACTCTTCTCTCCCTGGTGTCAGTCCACCTATGCTCCTATTAAATCCCCACTGTTAATTCCTGGATACGTTTTGTCTCATCTGAGGGGTGGCTGGGTTGGGTGAGATGGACCCAAAGGGCTTAACCACTTGCTTTCAGCCTCTCCAGCTTCAGGCTGACCTGCTTATGTCAGGAGGCTCCTTCTCTAAGCTCCATGGTGCTGGTGAGGGCATGTCCACAGCCCTTTGGCCCCTCTGGTTTGGGATGGGTGGTCTCTGCAGGTGGAGGAGCTGCTTTCTGCTCCTTGCCTTCCTCTCTGCATTCACAGCCTTGGCCAGAAGGTGCTGGAGGGGAAGAGCTGCCTAAAGCTTGGGCTGATGTTGACCATATAGTTATCTTCCTCTTTCTTCTCCTTTTTTGAAGACAAACCCCTTTTCTTTAGCACCAGGCAGATTTCTTGTCCCAGGGGTCAGCTTTCTATTGACACCTTAGGTTGCTCTCTCCCTTCCTTTTCATGTTACACTTCTTGTTGTTCATTTTGGCTTTCCCTCACTAGAAAAAGTCCCTTGCTGTGCTCTGTGCTTCTCTGCAGCAGAATTCACTAATCACATCACCTCCCAGCACCAGGTCCCAAAGGGCTTCTACTTTAGAGTGAAAAATATTGTTGTTTAGGCACTGCAATCCCATGAAGTTGCCTCAAGCCATTCTATAAAACTAAAGGTAATTTAATAAGTGATTATGGATTTTGCATCTCGGGGGTTTACCTCTCCTCAGGAGCTGTTCTTAACCTGCAGTATTTATCACAAGCGGTTCTAAGAGCTGCACTCTCATTTTCTAGCTAGGATGCATCACAGCAATCACCATGACAATGGCCAGAGCCATGCGCTGAACTGGTGCTTGGACTGGTGTGTAGCTGGAGGGCTTCGAGGTGCTCCTGGCCCTGCATGTGTCTGCCCCTGCGCTGCGGGCATCTCCCTGTCACCAGGGACAGGCAGCGTTCAGCTGCAGGCTGCCCAGAGGCACCGTTGTTGCAGATGAGCTGGATTTATTTCATCCTGAGGCAGATGCTCAAGTCAGCAGCTGCTGGAGGTGTTGAGCAGGTGGGTCACCCCTCAGGTCACCCCAATACATATTAAGATGCCTCAACTGAGAGGAGTGAAGGTTGCACTGGTGGGTCTGGAGGTGGGTGATGCTCTGCAGGGGCAAGCACATGCCTTCATCCTCTCCAGTCCTGCTTTGCTCTTCCACGTGGACAGTGCCAGGGTCATCTTTGGGGTTCCCCATGGGGTCCCAGTGGCAGGGCGAGGGGGGACTGGGGAGGGGTGACAGTGCTGTGGCTCATCAGTCCCTGCTTGGGGCAGGTTTCCTGGGCAAGAGCCTTGTTCTTGCATGAAGTTGCAGGAAGGACAAATCAGGTGGGACCTCTTGAGGGATGTGAGGAGCAGAGGCTCTAATCCAGAAATGGAAACCAGCCTTAAATGATCAGCTACTGAGCGAGAGACAAATATTCATTTGGGAGCACATCGTTAAAGGCACGAATCCCCAGCTGGGATTGAAGCACCCACATTGCTGTAAAAAATCTGCCTTGTTTGCCCATGGGAACACTTGCAAATAGGTGTGGTGACAGGCAGGCATGGTTCCAGCGTGTCCCTCCATGAGGCATGAGAAGCATGAAGAGAGTTACTGTGAGCGCCTGCTGTGATTTAAAACAGAGAATGTAATCTGAGTCACTGAGTAATCTGAGAATGTTAAACCATACACTTTTTACTGACACATGTTGGTCAAACTATCAATTCAGCTCTGTTGAACTGCTTTGCTGAATCATTTGCCAAATTGGTCCTCCAAGGGTTTGCATTTAGAAACCACTGGGGAGGTAATCACTCCATTGGTATGTGCCACGTTGGTTATAACCTTGTTTCAGCAGAGCTGCTGCCCTTTTAGCACAAGGTGCAGTTGGAGCCGTTGTTTTGCAACCAGGGAATACCCGTGGCACAGCAGGGAGCTGAACCTTGTCCAGTGGCTGGACACCGGGCTTCTGCAGAGGGAGAAACAGGATGGTTTTGCTTGGAGAAGCCCACTCAGACTGTACGGACCTATGCTGAGTTTGGGATATTTTTTTCGGCTTGTTTTTTTACACTGTAAAATGAGGCTTTTATCTGCATCGTGATGTGAAGGCTTCCAGTTTCCTTCCTGTATCAAGCTGTGCCAAGTACTGTGGTCTCCATGTAACACCTTATAAACCCCAGCTAGAGTTGCCCATTTTCACATCTCTACCTTCACCTGAGACCTGCAGTATTGCAGTGATGGCCACAAAGCTGTCTTTGATAAAATGAGACTTTGCAAAGTCACTGTCTCTTCCTCCTGGCATGGAAAATGGCCTTTGGTCATCTGACCTTCTGGGTGAACCTGGTGCCTTGTTCTGCATTGTGTGGGACAGAAGCTGCTCCTGCGGCAATAAAGAAGGATATAAGGAAGCACAGGAGGTTCTGAAAGTGCTGATGTTGGCATTAAGTTCAAGGAGAAGGGTTGCACCTGCTCACATCCAAATACCAGTTGTTTTAACATTATAACTCTGCACTTTTTTTTCTGAATCAGAAGAAATTATACCCTGTAGACGTAAAGAATAGTGTGGCTGAATGTTTTCAGATATAAGCATGAAATGATCTTTATTTCCGGCTTTGTTTCCATGTATGCACAAATAAACTAGAGAAATTCAAGTAAATATGGCTAAGTAGGATCCAGAATTGCTTCAAAGGATATGTCTGGATTTGCAGCTTCATCTTCTGCTTGTGTCACTGTATCACCATGTAGCCTTCCTGGGGAGGTGGGAGATCATAGGCCTAGGAAAGATGTGGGTTAACATCTTTGGGAACACGTGCTTGGCAAAGCTTTGCTAGGTTTGAAAACGTGGAGATGAGAGAAGGAGTATTGAAACATGAGAAGACTCAGCCCTCCCCAGTCCTTTATCTACTGGGGAGATGTAGCCTCTGATTAGTGGTAAAGGTGTCCCATAAATATTCTTGCAGATTCTGCTGATGTCAAGGCTCCAGCACAAAGCACATCTTCCCATTACTGAAGAAGCAGGTATTATTACATTTGAGGAGCACTGACAAAGCCCTCACTTACTAAATTAGGGTCAGAAGCCCAGGGATGAGGTTCCTATTGAAAGATGGCACCTCTGAGGTCAAACACCAGCTTTCAGCTGCTGCAGGACAGAAGAGCATCTTGGCTGACTTCTTCAGGAAAGTGTTATTCAAGAAGAATGACCTGGTGGGGATCCTCAGCTCTCCAGCACTGATGGTTGCATGAAATGAAACCTAAGTACTCTCTGAAATTGGATGGTTGTGCCAAGCCCTTTCTAAGTCCTTAATTTCGAGGTTTTGATACTTCTCACTTGCAGCTGTGTTCCTGGTTTTGTCCTGAAGAACCTAACTTGTCGAGGCGTGGGTTTCTTGGCACATTCCTTGGGCAGGAGTGAGCAAAGCTGCGCTGGCACAAGGGTGCAAAATGCCCTTGAGGTCTCTTCCAGGACTGAGTGCTGGGTGCACTCAGCTTCCCCCTGCAAATTTGCGTGTAGGAAGTGCAGATGGAAGCCGTGTCTCATCTGTGGGTAGGCTTGGACCCACACTCAACGGATGGCGTGGACATACCCATACTTGATTTGCACCAGGTCCGATCTCAGCTGCTCCTGGCTTGATGAGGCTGCAGATGCAGATAGAGCAGATGCTAATAGAGGAACACACCCTGAAGCAGCAGAAAGCTCTCACCTCTGGTCCCCCAGAAGGCACTGCCTTTGACCAGCACGCTCGTCAGAGGCTTCTCAAGTTAGTAGGAGCTCCTGTACCCTATCTCCAGGTGCCCCGAGGGTAACACCCAGCAGTGCACCCCTGCTCCTGAGAGCTCCTTGTGTCTGCAGAGCTGGGATGAGCTGGGGACTTCAGAAAGGGTCTGATCCTGGTAGCTTTGATGTGCTCCCTGTGAGCAGCTGAGTGTCCTCACTTCCACTGAGCCACCCCGAGCTTTGGAGGTGCTCAGCTCCCTGCAGATGCTGGGTTCTGCTCTTAGGGCTGAGGGCGTCCAGTGCAGAACATCAAGCCCTTCCAGACAGCACCAACACCATCCTTGCTGACCAGCTCTGAAACAGGCAACTCAAAGCTGGCATCTTTGTTCCAGCTAACAGATGACGCTGAGCAAAAAGAGCAGGGAAACACACAGGTTGACAAACCCTAAATTGGGTGGCATGTATGGTGGTGGGACTGCAGGGCTTACCTCGGTAACTTGGTGCTTCCCTCTGCTCCTTCATGAGGAGGCACGGGCACAGTAGGCTCCAGTTCAGGAAGAAGATGCTCTACAAAACAGATCACGTATGTGCTTTCCTGAGAGTGATTGCTCTGGAAAAGGACCTTCCCATGAATCTTGTAGGCATTGATCACTGGATTTGCTGCTGCTGATCTGGGGACAGGTCTGGTTGCAGAGAGTGAAGATTTCCTGTGCAGGCAAATCTTATGGCAAGGTCCTGAAGCAATTTCAGGCTGGGGCTGTACACCAGGCTTAGCAGTTTCATTGAGACCAGTGGAGGTCTCACTGTTTCAGTTGCTTTTCATAGCAGAGGAGCTGTGACCAGTATCCATTTTAAACTGGTTTTATTTTAAGGTCCCATTGGTAGCTGATAAAACCTAGGAGCTACATTCCCTGTGACTTACCAAAGTCTTAATACTAGGTGATCAAGCCTTGGGTTTCACGGGCTTGAGTTGAATTTTTACAGCAGGGAATACAGAAATACCCACTTTATTTGCATCTTCCACACTCCTGGGAATTTGGTTTAAGGACTGTCCTTACTCCTTTCAAAGCTGAGCTGCAGAGACTTCACGTGGGCTTGAAGGAGCTGTCTCTGACAAATGAACTTCAGCCGCTGGACACGGGGAGTTTTTTGAGTGCTTGTCTGTATAGCTTTTTCCTCCTTGGGACCCTCTGCCTGGTGCCTTAGAGCCTGAGTTCTCCTGGCCAGCAGCGCTCAGCGCTCAAGCTGCCTGTGCCCGCCCTAACACATCATTGTAGGGGCCAGATGGGCTGGTCACCTTGGTCACCTCTCAACATCTTCTACTCTTGGCTACCATGAGCATCATGTGAGTTTCTTTGTGCACTTTATGGGCCTGTGTTGCAAAGAGATGGACCCTTTATGGTTTGGAAGCGCTTTGTTTAAAGTTCGTAATGCCATAGCAGTTCTGTTCAGTCTTTATTGAGAAAACAGCCTGTGAGGTCCTCTGTTGTATCGAAACAGGCTTCTGAAACAGGCCCTGAGGTGAGGCTGCAGTACCATCAAGTGGTGACTCACTGTGTCTGAAGGGCGGTCAGGTGTTTAAACTGTTTTTCAGGGAGCACCATGGCATGGGGGAATCTTAGTGGGAAATTCTCCTTTGGAGAGGTCTGCGCATCCTTCCCTGGGATGCCTGAGGAAGGAATTGCCAGAGTTTCTCATGTTTCCTTTTTACCATGTGGGTCTTAAATTCTGGCTATGAAAACCCTTTCTCCTTGTGTGGTGACAAGGGAGAAAGAGTGGCAGGCTTCTCCACAGGTACAAAGGGGTCCTTCACAGAGCTGCCAGCCAGGACATCCCTATGGCCTGACAGTGTCTCAGCACTGCAGGAACCAAGGGTCTGTCCTCGCAGACCAAGGAGACCTCACACAATTGGTTTTTGTGCTCAGGTGGGCAAATGTTGGCCAGTGAGGGTGTGTCAGAAGCTGCCCCAGAAGTTGAAGGCCCAGCCCCGTGTCTTCAAGGCGCTGCCCTTGCAGGACAGCGATGCAACACGTGAGTCAGGTTTTCACCCACGGAAGAGGTGAGATGGGTGAGTGTCACCCCCCAGGAGGTCTGGCAGGGCAGTGTGGTAACAAGAGCCCAGCACAGGGAGGAGGAGATGAGGTCTGCCTCCACAGAGGGCTTTCTGCAAGCCTCGTACCCCCTGTGCTTCAGTTTCCCCTGCAGCACACTCTTCTGAGAGGGGCTTGGAAATCTGCCTGGGGAGCTTGCTCAGAGTGCATCAGGGCACTGTGGGGTGGGGTGGCTGCCTGTTTGCCCTCGTCTTCCCCCTTGCACAGGATTATTTGCAGGCTGCACCACCCTGGTGCAGAGCAGTTGGTGTGTTCACAGGCGATAACCCTGGAAAGGCCAATCTAGGCAAGGCCTGCTGCTGGTACCAGCAGGCAAAACAGCCAGCAGGCACCTTCCTGGGCACGGCAGGATGGTCGCCTGGAGTGGTGTGCTGCCAGCAGTCCCTGTGGCTCTGGCCCAGCCTGCCTGCCTGTTCCCAGGCATTGGGAGTCAGCTGAAACGATGGAGCATTCCCAAAGGCAGTTTGCCTGTGGCCACCGTGACTTGGAAACTGGCAGTGTGTAGCAGGATGGACACAAGTGCTTTTGTGCCTAGGAACAGTGCCAGGGATGTTTTAATTGCTAGTAGAGATGTAACCATCTTGTGTCTGGCTTTGACCAGAGCCAAACACTCAGCAGAGAAGTCAACCCTTATTTCTAGGCAGTGAGAGCTCATCTGCCTCGTTCATGGAGCTGAGGTTTGCCTGATGCAGCAGTGCCAGGAGTGTGTCTGGGCAGCATAACCCTCATGAGCATCGTGCTCCCTGGTGACTATGTGAAAACACCAGATGGTCCATTTTGGATTCATCTGACACCCAAATATCCAGTTACACTTCACACCAGGACTCATCCCAGTTACTGCATGCAGGTGCTGTAGGCCCTGCTCTAAGTCAGTCTCTGTGTTCCATTCCCCTTAGAGGTCCTGGTGACAGCCCTGCCCTTGGGACAAGGGTTGAATTTGAGGCCCTGTCACCTGGGACTTACTTGATGGAGGAGCTTTCTGTGCTTCTCTCTTTTCAAAAGTCCTACCAAAGCGAGCTGAAGATTGGCCAGAGCAGCCAGTACCTCCAGCTGCAGGTCTCGGGGCGTGGGCTGGAGCCACAGCTGGAGTTCAGCCCCCCGGTGCTTGAGCTGGGACCATTGCTGCTGTACAGCCGTGGAACAGAGGGGACGGTGGTGTTGAAGAACCCACGCAAGTTCCCCATCAAGTTTTACTCACATTGTGTTTTGTTTAAGATGATGATGGTAAGAAATAAATCCCCTTGCGTCCTAGCCATTCCTGAAAGATCAGAGGGGCTAGGGGCAGCTGGACTTATCTTTTAATAGATAGGCCAATTCTTGCCATGACTATAGGTCTGACACCAGATGCACAAACAACTCATATGCTGTAGGTCCAGCCACGTTCAAAAGGAACAGTCAGATGCACAAATAAGTTTATTCTTTTCAGACATGTACATATTCCTTGAGATTGCCTGAAAGTGTGCATGGATGTGTGGGTGGGACTGGGGTCAATCCACTGTACCTTTGAGTTGTAGCACAAAACATTTCTTGGTATAACTTCCGAGTAGTTGTGCAAAATATTTGTTGGGAAGAGCGGAAGAACGGGACCACACAGCTTCCACCTTGCTTTGCGCTCTTCCTTGGGGCCATGGCAAAACAAACCACCGCATCTTCACACTGCCCTGTGCCTGCTCTAGGCACCAGGTGTTCAGCAACTGTGGATTTTGCAGTTTTTCACTGGTTTTGCTCTCAACACTTCCAACGGGAAGCCCATGCTTTTAGCAACCAGCCATTCCCCAGCTTGCTGGAGGATTTGCGGCGTAAAAGTCACAGGCATCCCCTACCAGCCCTGAGTGCAGCCAAAGCAAACTCATATCTGCCTACCATGGACTGGGGAAAGAATCAGGATGTCCCCTTTGTCCCTTAACCACAAAGAGTAGGATTGGGTAAGTTGTTCAGCCAGTAGGACCAGGTCTAATACCACCAGCTATCTTATATTTGCTCCTTCCCAGCACCAAAAGCACAAACTTAAAATCCTCCCGAGGGCAGACACAGCCCAGACAGGCTTCTCCTCGGTAATTTTTCCATCTTCTGCACGTGACTGTGCAAAGCAGCAAATGGCAAAGAGCAGATTGCCAGGCCATGTTCACCCCATTCTTGCCTCCCTGTGTCCTTGAGAAAAGGCAGGGGACAGGTAATGTTGCCGTGAAACATTTGACACAGTTATGATTTAGCAGCAATTTAAGTTTTATTAATGTTATGAGGTAGATCAAAAGGTTGAATTTTAGCAGCACTTCACGATGGACCAGTTTAAAGATTAACAAGGTGATTTGGCAGAATATGTTATAATTAAAACAGCAATGTAACTATAGATTCGAGAATGACAAGTTTCACGCTAACTTACTACAAGGTACCCTAAATCAAAGCATGTACACGTGTGTAAACACAAAACATACACATATGTGGACAGACAGAACTATTTGGACCCAGTAAAATGTACAGACACCCACATTTGTGAAGGCAAATTCCAACACCTAGATAGGTAGAGAGGTGGATGGAAGAGACAAGTATATGGTTAAAATTTCCCTCTTAAGTTTAGAGCAAATACAAATGAATCAGCATTCTTCGATGGGTAATAATTGAGCCTTGAGAAGTCTGAATTTCCTCCCCTCATAAATGAAACCAGAAAGGAGGTGGCATTGTTTGTCAAAGGAACATTTAAGTTTCATTTTGCCAGTAGTATTTTCCCTTAGTTGTTAAAAACAGATTGAGATTTTTGACAGTATAATGTGTTGTCCAGCCCAGGTGTGGGTGGCAGAGAAGACTTTGTGGGGGGTGACAGATGTTTTCTCTGCTTCAGGGAATTTCTTTGAAAATACCCGTTTGGTGCAATCTGCTGCTGTTCAAGTTGCAGAAACTTAGGTGGATCCCAAACATACGTGCAGCCTGTGATCACTGAGCCAGTGATCTCATACAGACCAGGAGCTCAGTAGGGAACCAGATCTTCTCACTTGATCTGGAGCTCCAGGACCAGCCGGGTCTCTGAGTCAGCTCTGGTCCATCGCTACCGCAAATAATTTGAGTTTTATTTGAGCACGCTCAGAGCGGGGGTTTGCTGGGCTGATGTACCAGGGCTCAAAGCAGACTGTTTCCTCAGGCTCCCTGGTCTTTTCCTTCTCTTTAAGGCCAATTCTAGGTTCTTTGCAGGGCTTTCTATGCAGTCCCCAGCTCCCATGGGTGCTGGGATGGCTGCCCAGCGCTCAAAGCGAGCTTTTGCATGCCTGGGCTTTATGGCAGCACTGCTTTGGAGTCACCCCCCAGGACAGAAGGAGCCCACCTGTCCTGGTTCAGCTAGGATAGGGTTAAGTTTTCCCAGCAGAGAGGGGAAAAGGATCTCCAGCCGGGTTATTCATACCATGCTGAAGTCAGGTCCCGCAAGCTTTTTCCTTTGTGGCTTTGGTCGCGGGGAGCATCGCGAGCGAGCTGTCTGTATCCATTGCGTTATTTCTCTGTATATCTTTTGTCTTGTTTACTGTTGTTGCTGTTTATTGTTGTTATCATTGCTACTGTTGTTGTTCAGATTGCTTATTACACTGTTGTATTAAATTTCTTCTTATTTTAACCCGGGGTTTGTGCCCTACTTGTGTCCGAGGGTGGGGGAGGGACATCGGCAACGTGGTCTCTGGTCCCGGCAGGGCTTAAAACCATCACACCACCCAGGGAAGCAGGAAGGAAGACACGCTGTCGGGGCTGTTCCCCACGATGCATAGATGAATAAGACTGCATCACACTGAAGGATGTTTCCTCCTAACACCGCTCTGTGGATTCCCCAAAGCCTAACAGCCACATTAGCGACATTTTCGAGTTGGATCCCGTTCAGATGTGTGTGCCCAGCTGCTCCCGCGCCTTTGCCATGGTGACCTTCACTCCGCAAACGATGCAGAACTACCAGTGCACTTCTGAGGCTTCCCTTCATGTTCAGGCAGGGTAACTCACCCTGGGAAACCTTGGGGATGACCTTTTTGACAGCTGCCTCTCCTCTGGGAGAATGCAGACCTCTCGTTAACCCTAACTTAGTAGCCCTAAGCAGGGTACTTAGCATTAGATCCTGTAGGAAGCAGTAACTACTAGATAGAGCAGATCAGAAAAGTCTTAGTTTAGTTTGTGTGAGTAACTATGAGGACAGGGTAATATTAGGTAGCCCACTGAAAGCTACTGAATCAGAAAAAAATGGAGACATGCAACAGCTGAGCTGGGGCTCTCCATGGACAAAGGATTAGATGTTTCCCCCTTGCATGTGCTAAAATGAGATGATCCAATGTGATTACTGGGCATATACTAAGATATTTGATGTTAAAGGTGTGATTGGACCCCTTGTAAAAGAGGAGCCCAGTTCCTCTGTCCTGGGACCTGTGTACTGAGGCTCTGATCTGCTCTTCCCCAACCCTTTAGTCTGGGAGGAGATAAGGCAGATATCTGCCGTAACAAGCAATTCCTTTTTCAGTGTCCTTGGAAATAAACTTTACTGATGGTGTTATTTATTTATTTTCCCCATCTTGCTTTTATACTGTTTTCATGCTGTGCTTGTGCTTTTTGCATATGTCTTTCATCGCCGCCAGCGAATTTGCCACATCTCATCTGTTGCCTCATTATTTACGTGCTGTACTGCATGATTCGATGAAGTGAAATCATATTTAACTGCTGTCCTGGAAGGCTCTGGCTCTTCAGAGCAGATTCCTCTTGTGAATGGCCCTGATTGGGCTGGGATGAGCGGGGTGAAGGGGGAGCTGTGTCATGGGGTACAGGAGAAAACCTGCCAGGGAAAACGCAGTGGGCAGCACTCGCTTCTCTGCTTGCCATGTGGGGAATGGGTTAGTACCAGCCCTAATGATCTCTCCTCCGCCTCTCCTGCAGCCCCACAGCAATTAAAGCACAGAGCCTGACCTTCAATATCAGTGGAGGTGGGAATCTGCCTCAGGTGACAGTCCTGTGCCTGGTCCTTCACAATAAGAGGGGGAACCCTCTGCTGCTCTTCAAAAAACTGTTGCTGGGTGATTCATAAAAACTCCCCCTGGTCCTTCCTAATGGCGACATTGTACCTGTCCCGGTGAGGACCTGATCAGGGGGTGCTCTGGTCTGGGGAGGTCCCAGCAAACATGGGAAAATGTCTGACTTCTTCCGTACAGGAAGGGAGCTCCCCTTGGAAATGTGATTTTTTCTGACTAGTCTGTCCTTTTCAGTTAAAAACAAGACAAGAAAGTTGATGGAGCACTTTTCCCCCCATCTCTTTTCTCATGCTTTGATTCTCACCTGGGCACATGTGATGTCCTAGTATGATGGTTTGACTTTGGCTAAATTCCAGGTACCCACCAAGTCACTCTATCACTTCCCCCTAAAATATGAATTGCTTTTTCATCCCTATCCAGTTGCCCACTTCCACAAGCATCTTCCCAGCTGCAGCTGGAGACTTTCTCCCTGACCCCTCTCTGCTTTTCAGACCCCCCTATGAGTGTCTGACACTTGTCCTCTACGTGGGAGCTGAGCCTGGCTCAGGGAAAAGCCTCATGGTAGGTCAGGACTGGGAAGGAGGACATCAGGGCACATTTTTGGGAAGTCTCTGACACTGGAGAAAATTGATGTTGTAGCGACGAGTTAGCTGACCTCAGTCACTGTCTGTGTGCAATTCCCCAGTCCACGGCAAATGCAAAGTCACTGTTGAAAAATAACCCTCCTAACTTGGGCAGAGGTGGAGCCCCTGCTCACAGCAGCCATCGGAGCTCAACGGCAGGGCCATGACACACCAACCCACAGTAACGTGGTTGTGTCTGAGCTCACGGTCCGCTGGGGAGCAGCGTGGTTCTGCATGTCCAAGAGGTCTCATCAGAAAGAGGAGTGAGGAGAGCTGTCAACCTCTGCATTTCCTAGCACAGGCACCTTGCCTGCTGGTCAAGATGGGAGACCTCAGCCCAAGTCCTTGAGGCTCTGCACGTGCCCACCTCCCTCCCCTGTGGGTCCTGGCGTTGGCTCTGCCCCGGCACAGGGCACACTTGTGCTGAAGCTAGGCTGCTGGGCTGTGCCATCAGCTCTCTGGTCATCAGTTATGAAAGCCTGACAAAGCATCCACATGAGCTTGGACCAGGAACACCTCAGCTTCGGAGCAGTGTATCAGCAGAGCTACATGTCCTGGCACCTCACCATGGAGAACATGGGCAACATAGGAGTCAAGTAATGCCAAACCCTGTCCTCTCTGAGGGCTGAGAGCTTGGGTGAGGGTTGGATGGAGCTGTAGCTTGCCCAGAGAGTTGCCCTCTGCTTTTCCATTCCGGTGGGGAGTTGTGCGGCCAAGGATGTGCAGTCAGGCCTAGAAGTTAGCAAGGGATAAAAAAAAGCTTCTTTACAGATGGGTGCAGCTGAGTCCTGCCCAAACTGAAGCCTTAGTGCCAGGCGGCTCAGCACCC
>NW_020799113.1:18602898-18616443 GCF_003259725.1 Athene cunicularia | reverse complement strand
CCCCCCTTTCCCCTTGTTTTCTCAACAGGACAAAGAGGGGAAAGAAAATAAGACAGACCGACCCTTGTGGGTAAAACAAAAGCAGTTTTAATATAAACAAAGTGAAGCAAAGGTCTGCGTGTGGAAGCAAAAAAAAGAAAACAGATTCATTCTCTACTCCCATGAAGAGGCGATGTGGGGCCTTCTCAGGAGCAGGGCTCCAATACATGGAGTGGTTGCCGCGGAGGACCAAGGGGAACCCTACCCCTTTCATCCTTTCTCCCAGCTTTATACTGAGCAGACATCATATGGTATGGAATATCCCTTCGGTCAGTTGGGGTCAGCTGTCCTGGCTGTGTCCCCTGCCAAGATTTTTCTCACCCCATACCACTGGGGGTGAAAATGTTGGAAAGAGCCTTGGTGCTGTGTAAGCACTGCTCAGCAGTAGCCACAACACCAGGGTGCTATCAACACCCTGCCAGCTCCCAACATAAAACACAGCACTGTGAGGGCTGCTGTAGGGGAAAACCAATTCCAGCTCAGCCAGACCCAGTACACCTAGTCACATTAGATTGCATTTGATCCCGTTTTACTACGTTTGAATTAAACTCTGTTGTAGATTAATTACATTCTGCTCCTTACTTTTAGTATTTTCTGTCCTGTTGGGGATATAATTAAAATATAACTAATTCCTCTGAACACTTTTCTTTCTGTCTGATTTTATTTAAACTTTGTGCTAAGAGCTGCGTTTGAAGTGGGGAGCGTGGTGGGTTCCCGGTGCTAGACCAGCAGCGGTGCAGTGTCAATCCACGTGCCATCCTGTACCCACACCAGTGGGGTTGTGCTCTGTGTTCCCTTTTCTTAGTTGATGATAGACCTGACGGATGGAGGGGGAATTTTCTCCATGAAAGCCAGGCCCACCACACACTGCATCTACTGAGCTGCAGGCGCGGAGGTGGACGGTCCTGGAGAAGGTAAATTCAATCACCATCAAGTGTGGTCAATCACACAGGGAAGATGTGTGCTCTGCTCTTGGCTTGGCCAAGCAGCAGCCAGATGTTAGACACAGTTTCTTTTCTGGGGCTCTCTGTAACCCTAGTTTTTCATGTGGATGCTTTGTAGGGTTTCCTCCTAGCAAGTTGTAGGAAGTTTTTCTGTTCTTCTGAACATGGTGGGTTGAGTTGTGGGGGACTATCACCCCATCAGTGGACCATCTGAGGTCTTTGCTGCATGTGGGAAGTTACCAGCCTGAATGGAGGCAGCCCTTCAGCCCACAGCCAGCCAACAGAAGCCAAAACCACCCTTCAACTCAGCTTTATGTATAGCAGGAGCTGGCTGGGTGCTGTTTGAGTGGGAGCTGGGTGTTACCCTGAGGTTAAGACAGCAGTGATATGCATGGTGGTATCAGGGTCTGGAACCATCAGTGGGAGAACCTTTGCTTACAGACAGATGGGTTTCAACCTCATTCCTCTCCTGCTGCATGGAAACATTTCCTCTGTATGGCTGTATCACTTGTCTCTGATTTCCATTGCTGTGCAGAGAGGAAGCCTCACACCACTTCCCTGGTCCTGCATCACGGGGAATTAGCAGAGTTTGATGTGCTTTTCAAACCCACTCTGGCCCAACATGTGGAAGGGAGGATCCACCTGTCGGTGGTGGACAACCCCTATGAAGAAACCAACATTCAGCTGGGGGGTGAAGGCTATGAGGATGACTTCATGCTAGATAACATCCATGGACTAATGGCAAACAGCAAGGAGAACCCTGAGGGCAATCTGGAGGAAGACCTAACTGAGGGTAAGAGAGGAGAGGTTGCCAAGATGGAGCGAGGAAGAGGAAAATCCGCATTTCTGCTCAGCTTGTGCCAGTGTAGGTGTGGTCCAGCCTTAGCATACAGATCTTGTTGCATTTTGTAGCCTGGAGAGCAGCCACACTTGAGGACACAAGGGAAGATCCTCTGTCAAGGGAGAAGCTTGCAAGCTAGCAGGGAAGGGTCAGAGATACCAGTGTCCAGCTGAGTATCTCTGAAAGGAGGTCTGCTTGCTTGTGAGACACTGTGGAGGTGAAGGCCACATACAATAATTTGTGCGCTCTATATAAGCAGGCCTGTGGTGTCACCCAGCGGAGCTGGCGGTCTGTGAGCGCTCCAGCCATGTGCACAGGGGCAGTGCAGGCTGTACTGCATGTCTCTGCACAGCCGCAGCCACGCATTTAGGGACATGTCAGGGTGTTTCCCTGAAAGTGGTAGGATGGGGAGCAGCTGCATCTCCCAGGGGCAGGAAGGCTTGGAGCAAGGAAGCGTTGGACATAGACATGTCTGTGCATGAGGAGGGCAGCTGGACCTCACCACACACTGAGATCCCTTGCTCTCATTCCTAACAGCTGCCAGAGTGGATCCCATCCAGTTCAGGGACTGTCATGTCAGGACACCCTACTCCATGAGCTTCAGGATCATCAGCCGCAGCAGGGCCGAGGTGATGTGGTTTGAGTGGCTGGCAGGTGCCCCGTTTCACTTCTTCCCCGAGGTGAGCTGGGACAGCTCTGCCTTTACCTGCTGCTTGAGTACTGCCCGGCAGGTTGCCGGGAGCTCGTGGGGAGTCCCCAGAACCATGCAGGAGCTGCAATCCCTGGCTTTTCTTGGGCAGGGCTGTCAGCCCCGCAGAAAAAGCTCCATGTTATGGGAGGCGGCATCTTTTGTTTGCACTTTATCAAACCTCAGATAAATACACAGTAACACACAGGTTCCTGGCACAGCTGCTCAGCACATCAAGCCCTTTGCTGACAGCTCTGCCTTTGCCAGGGATTCCAGTTTGGTCTTGGCTCTCTGGTTCTGCCTAGGTGGGACACCTCCATGCTGGCTGTGCTATGAACATCACAGTGACCTTGAGATTGGATGTCACGGTCACCTTTGAAAAGCACCTTGTGACATGTAAAGTGGTTCAGGCCACTTTGCAGCTGCAGCAGGAGCAGGTTCCCAGCTGGGACGACCGCCTGTGCGCCGTCAAGTGGGTGGGTGCAGTGAGGGGCCCAGCAGCCACATGGCCTGTCAAGAAGAAGGTAAGAAGCACAACAGCAAAATCTAACCGAGCGTCCACAAGAAGAACAGCTGACAGCAGCAGGCCGCCATCTCTGCTGGCTAAGCAGCTCCTGCCACCTCCTGACATTTAATCCACCCGTGTGGTTAACCAGCAGTGCGTTTCAGGGGAGAGGTGGATGCACAGTGACCTGATACACTCACACAAGATGAGGAAGTCTTTTCGATAGGAAACGTTTCGCCACATGCAAACTATCGGTCTCTGCTAAAAGCGGAAGGAAGTGTTGCAGCCTGTGCTGAACAGGAGGTCACATTTGGTGATAATTTATGCTGTTAAAATCTCTTCATCTGATTCAGTGCCTTTTCACCAACAAGGGGATAAATCCACTGTGCTTTGTCTCTTGTTTTGAAGTGGGGAGCAACGCTAGTGCTGTTCTGTGTGTGCTGGCTAGCCCACCAGCACGCTGTGGGTGAGCTCTGAGCTCTGTCTATGTGATACGAGAGATTCTGCTCGTGGTCTCTATGTCACATGGGATGTCTCTCTCCTTATGGAGCAGCCCAGGTACTGTATGGCGGTCATGCAGGAATCTGGAGAAGTATTATCTCCAGAAATTCTTGCTTTTACTATAATTGTTGCCAGACACACCTATCTTGCATGATGGTTCTTCCCTAGTTTCTGAACCATTGTCAGACCTGTAAACCAAACTTTTTCCCCATCAGAGCATCAGTAGTCAGAGACTTTCTTAGCGAGTTCACTCCCATCCCAAAATGCCCATCCCCAGCTGCCACCAGTGTGGCTGTTGCCCGACACATGGCATCTGGAAAGTGCTTTCTCCTAAGACAAGAAGAAAAAGCTGCTTTCTAGGGGTGTTCTGTCTTGGGGTTCTCCATCCACAGAGCTCCAGCAGGGGAACTTAACCCTAATTTGGAAGCCTGTTGGCTTTATAGGGGGCCAGGAAAAGGATCAGGCACTCTACAGGGTTGAAACACAGGGACTGATACACAGTCATAGTCCCCATGGGTGTATTCAGTCGAGGTGGTGATTGCTGTGATCAGTAGGTAGAAGCAAACACTATAGCGGAAGGATCAAATTTTGTCATCTTGACAGGGAAATAAATGGGAATGGTCCTTTCTAGCCCCTATATGTGGCTGATTTTAGAGGCCAAAGGACTCCCTGCTCAGCCTGGCTTTCTGGGCTCTAGTCAGTGACTCTTCCCTCTCCTGTTTGGAGGTGATTGAGATCAACCCAGAACCAGCTCACAAGGTCCTGGAGAAGAGCATCCATGGCATGATTGAGTTCAAGGAGACCTTGCTCTTCCAGACAAGGACATTCACATGAGTGCTGAAGGCCAGGCAGGAACCCACGAGTGGGGGCTGCCTTTGCCCAGGGCTGCCCCATATCTGCATCCCCAGAGCTGTGCTGTGCTCTCCGGTGGCCACTGCTTCTCCTTCTACCCATGGTCCTGTGCCAGCTAAGGTTACACTAAAATGTTCATGTCTCAGCCACTTAATAAACCTCTTTTAATTTCTAACAGGCTGATCAGCGTTGGAAGGGGGTGCTCCTGCTTGCTGAGTCTGAGGTTTCAGCTTCCACACATAATCTGGCACATCCCAGGGCCTGGAGATCTCCCACAAGTGACCCTGAGTCCCTTCTAGGGCTTTACATTGAGTCTCACCTGCTGTTCATCTGTTTAAACAAACCATTTGTTGTTTCATAATTTCCAAGTCCTGGCTGGGTGCTGGGGCCCATATATCTGCACACAAACCAGGCAGGAGATGGTGGCTGTCATCCCACCAAGACATGCCAGGAGAGGTTCAATTCTGCTGTGCCTTTCTGCTGAGAACAGCCATGGTTTTGCTTTCATTGCATGTTGCCTGTCCTTATCTGCTCAAGGATGGGTTTGCAGTCAAAATAATGTAAAACAGAGACAGAATCAGAGCAGAATAAGCCGTTTGGACTAAGTCTCCTTGGCACCATGTCTGCCCTTTCCTCCGTAACTTCTGAACTTGGAAATACTTTCTCTTGGGGCAGCCCAGGGCAGCAATCTAGATGTGGCAGAGTTGTCTGGGAAAGAAGACGCTACTCAGCATAAAGAAAGGGATGTCAGGAGCCCACCACACAGTGTTACTTCTCTACTCACTTTGTATTTATTGGGCTTTTTTTTTTTTTACTTTCACGTCCTTCTTGCTTTTCAGCTTCCAGCTGTCCAGTACAGGGAATGTGGCCCTGGAATACACCTGGGTGGTGGCTGTGGAGGATGAAAGGGCAGTGAGCTGTACTGGGGAGCTGCTCCCACCCAGTCTAGATGGTAAGGGAGTGGCTCTGTGTGGCAGCTCGTGGTGCCCAGGGGGGTTTGGTTGGCAGTTGAGGGCTTGGGGAGAAGACCATGCCACTTCCCCCTAAAATATGAATTGCTTTTTCATCCCTATCCAGTTGCCCACTTCCACAAGCATCTTCCCAGCTGCAGCTGGAGACTTTCTCCCTGACCCCTCTCTGCTTTTCAGACCCCCCTATGAGTGTCTGACACTTGTCCTCTACGTGGGAGCTGAGCCTGGCTCAGGGAAAAGCCTCATGGTAGGTCAGGACTGGGAAGGAGGACATCAGGGCACATTTTTGGGAAGTCTCTGACACTGGAGAAAATTGATGTTGTAGCGACGAGTTAGCTGACCTCAGTCACTGTCTGTGTGCAATTCCCCAGTCCACGGCAAATGCAAAGTCACTGTTGAAAAATAACCCTCCTAACTTGGGCAGAGGTGGAGCCCCTGCTCACAGCAGCCATCGGAGCTCAACGGCAGGGCCATGACACACCAACCCACAGTAACGTGGTTGTGTCTGAGCTCACGGTCCGCTGGGGAGCAGCGTGGTTCTGCATGTCCAAGAGGTCTCATCAGAAAGAGGAGTGAGGAGAGCTGTCAACCTCTGCATTTCCTAGCACAGGCACCTTGCCTGCTGGTCAAGATGGGAGACCTCAGCCCAAGTCCTTGAGGCTCTGCACGTGCCCACCTCCCTCCCCTGTGGGTCCTGGCGTTGGCTCTGCCCCGGCACAGGGCACACTTGTGCTGAAGCTAGGCTGCTGGGCTGTGCCATCAGCTCTCTGGTCATCAGTTATGAAAGCCTGACAAAGCATCCACATGAGCTTGGACCAGGAACACCTCAGCTTCGGAGCAGTGTATCAGCAGAGCTACATGTCCTGGCACCTCACCATGGAGAACATGGGCAACATAGGAGTCAAGTAATGCCAAACCCTGTCCTCTCTGAGGGCTGAGAGCTTGGGTGAGGGTTGGATGGAGCTGTAGCTTGCCCAGAGAGTTGCCCTCTGCTTTTCCATTCCGGTGGGGAGTTGTGCGGCCAAGGATGTGCAGTCAGGCCTAGAAGTTAGCAAGGGATAAAAAAAAGCTTCTTTACAGATGGGTGCAGCTGAGTCCTGCCCAAACTGAAGCCTTAGTGCCAGGTGGCTCAGCACCCTGCCTGAGATCCTGTGGAAAAGCCCCCAGGAGGATTAAAAACAGCACGCTGTGTTTGCAGCCTCCTGGTTGCTAATTGTTCCTTTCTGTCCTTGTGCTTTCCTTGGCAAGGTTTAAGTGGGACATCAAGAGCTTCAAGCCAGATTTCTCCATCAGTCCCACAAAGGGTTACCTCTCCCCAGGAATGGACGTCCCCTTCACTGTGACCCTCCGCCCCTCTAAGCTGAGCTGTGCTATCCAGTGCGAGGAGGGCAGTGAGCCACTCCAGCTTACGCTGTCAGGATGCTGCATGCAGACCCCTATGTCCAAAGAGGTAACCGGAGCAGAGACAGGATGGGTCCCCCCTTACCCCACCATTTACACCACATCTCTCCCAGGGCAGGAACTGGAGGAATCTTACAGGCATAGAGTCACTCCTGCCTGTCATGCTGCCAGGGTGTCCCAGAGATCTGAGAATACCCCTGGGCAGGATTCCCAAAATCTGTGAGCCCTGTAGTTGCCTTCCTCTCCTATTAAAGGTGCTGCTCCTCCAGCGAGCGCCTCAGCTGTCCTGGCTCTGCACTGCAGCATCCTTGCCATGGGGACACCCTTCTGAGACCCCCCTTCACAGAGCCATGCAGCTATAGCCACAATATCACCCCCACGGTCACACTTTTTCTCCCTGTCAGGGCAGGGGAGGGCATTCAGCACTAGGAGCAGGCAAGGCATTTGCACCCAGCTCCTGGGGCACAGGGATGCTGCGTGGAGGACTCCTGTCCCTCACAGGCCTTGCAAGAGGGTGCAGCTGGGAGGTGTTGGCTCTTGCTCCCAAGAGTCCAGAGCTGCTCATCAGCCTGCCCACGAAGGGGCTGTGCAGCTGCAGGTCTTCTCCTTGCACAGGAGAGAGACCTTTCCAGGGCTTCCAATTTTCTCCTAGGGAGGCAGCAGCCCCCTTCACCCAGCATGCAAAAGACTCATTCCTCTCCCTTCTCTAAGAACGGACAATTTGCTTACACCAAAACCTATGGCTTAAATGGGAATTCTGCAGATGACAAGGAAAAGCTGCTCTCTGTGCATAGAGCTAGTCAGAGTGGAAAGAGTTCCTCGCTGTGGCCAAGCAGCCTCTGTGCTCCTGTTGCAGACACTGACTTTCACGTGTTCTGTGCGCGAGAAGCACAGCCAGACCATCCTCCTGTCCAGCAATGAGGACTGGACCGTGCAAGCTGTCATTGAGGGACAACACTAGAAACAGCCTGATTTTTTCCATCTGGAGGCCAATCAACAAAACAAGCCCTACAAGATCACTTATGAACCCCTAATCATAAGGTCTGGGAACAAGAAGCATCAGGTACGTGAGCTGTGCCAGCACACTTACAGTGTGACCCCCATAGTTCACCCTGCTCTGGGCAGGAGGTTGGATGAGATGACCTTCAGAGGTCCCCTGTGAATGGAAATTATCCTGAGGTCCTATGTTGGAAGCTGGGCTTCTTGGTGGCTAGAGGCCAGGTGTAAGGGAAGTTCAGGTGGGAAGTCCGGACTGACCACTGAACATATTGGAGCAGCTAACCTAAAAAGCCAGGCTGTCTGACAGTCCAGGAAATGAAGTTTGGTTTGTGCAGCTCCGGGTCGCGGCCTGTGCAGCCCAGGGGGGCTCAGTAACCCCTATGCTCAGCTCTGCAGGCTGCACAGGCTCCCCACGGCCTGGGCACGACCACTTCTGCCCACACTGGGGCCCTTTTGCAGCACACAGGGAACTAAAGGGGAGAAGCTGCCCTGCCATTTCTCCGTGCCCCCTGGCCATGAGCAGTCAGGTGGGAAACAACATTGAGATCTCTCTTGACACCTCCTTCAGTAATGCAGGAGCTTTGGAAAGAGCCTTTCCTGCAGGTCTGGGTCTAGGCAGATGGGGGTGACTAGCCCCTCTGTTTGCATGGGCAGACCAGAGACAAGCTCTTAAATCAAGGGAGTTAGTGCAGAAGGGCTCTGGGGGAGATCTGGAGTCCTTGTCCCACTCCAGCTGACCTTCTACCATGCCAGAATTTAGGCCTGAGTGGAGGCTAGAGACTTGTGGGCTCAGTCTCCAGGGTGCTCAGCAGATCTGTGCCCTGTGGGGTTGCACATGCTGAGCATCTCTTTAATGTATAGCCCTGCATGAAGAGCCCTGCAGTTCGCAGCTGCACTGGGGGCAGAGGAGATGCCCCAGAGCAGGTGGATGTGACCCACTGGCACCCGAAATGAGGACTGGATATGAACTGGTGGGACCCTGCCATGCCAGCTGACAGGCAGTAATGCTGGGACAGTCGAGCTTAGCAGGGACTGCCACCCCCTTAGCACGGCTGTCCCTGCACGAGCACAGGCTGGCAGATGATGTGCCCAGGGACAGGGGTGTTAGGATGGTCAGAGGAGCTGTGCTGCAGGGCTGCTGTGTCCTTGCTCTGTCCAGACAAGCTGCCTCTGTGTCCTATGGCTGCGCCAGCCCCAGCGGGTACGACATTGCCATCTCCACCGGCACAGGACATGGGGCTGCGGCCACAGCCCTGCCAGCTGGACCTGCCCAAAGCTGCTCAGGTGGCAGCCTGAGACATGGGACTGTCCAGGAGTGCTGGAGGGGCAGTAACTGGTCCAGGCAGAGAGCAGGATAGCTCACTTTCACTTATCCTATTCCTTGTCTCTAGGGCTCCCTCTACTTCCCATTGCCGGATAGGACAGGCTTGTACTACTTGCGAGGGACTGCTGAGGCCCCGAAGTGTTCAAGGACCATTTTCCAGCATGTGCCCTGTACGACTTCCTACACTGAGCTCATCCCTGTCTCCACGTGGCTGAACGGGTCACACAGAGGTGAGTCCAGCCCAGAAGTCTCATCCCATCAGCAATCCCTGCAGAGGCACAAGGAAGGGCTTCCCACTGCTTTGCAGAGAAATCACTCTATAACTTTTGGAGTTATAAGGTAGGTATGTTTATTCAGCGCTGGGCGCATGGGGGATCGCTCCACCACAAGCATGCGCATCGTTTGCAGCTCCCGTCCGGCTTATATGTTACAAAGTAGTGCATATTCATAGAACGCCCATACATATACATAGTCTACCCCCGCCTC
The DNA here is from genome assembly GCF_003259725.1 of Athene cunicularia. Lineage (NCBI taxonomy): Eukaryota > Metazoa > Chordata > Aves > Strigiformes > Strigidae > Athene > Athene cunicularia. The sequence goes on along the minus strand of NW_020799113.1, from coordinate 18,606,892 downwards.
CCCTCGCTTCTCATGGTAATCAGGTCCCCTCCTCTTGCGCCTGCGCGATGAGCTCTCCAAGCTCCGCGATGGGGTCGCAATCTCCTGGGGAGGGGTCGTAAAGATGAAGTACCTCTTCTTCCTCGCTGGTGAACTTTTCACCCTGTCGCTCTGCGCAGCCTCAGTTGTTCTCTGGCTTTCTTCCAGGCCAGTGTTTTGGGGTTGTCTGTTCTTCAAAGACTAGGGGGGACTTCTCTTTGGGCTAGGAGATAATCGCCTAGCAACGTTATCAGTACTTGGTATGTCTTTTTTGAACAGTCCCATACGCCTCCCCTTGTTTTTGCGCAGGCCTTGCACCATCAATCTAAGATTGTTTAGACTCCTCGTCTCATTCCCCCCTTTTCTTCTTACTTAGTAAATTCTTTTACTACTTATTTATCTGCTTCTTAATCTATTTCCCTTGTACTATAATATGTTAGTACTATCCTACAAATTAGTTTGTGTATTGCTTAAAGCTTGGATTGTGATATAAAGCGTCATACAGAGCTTGCAAGCATTTTGTAAGTCTCCAGATCCATACATATAGAGCTACAGTAAGGATCAACAAAATTGCTACAGATATTAATAAAGCAACCACTGGGTGAAGGGCTGTGTTTAATATCCCAGTAGTTGTCGGCGACCATCCGAAGAGTGTATCCCACCAATTATGTTTCCCTTCCTGCTCAACCATCTTTAAGACCTTTTTTATCCTTTCCCCATCATGAAAGGTTGTGAGTAAAGTTTCTTGCCCTTTTTCCTTAACTTCTTCCAGTATCCGGTGTAAGTCTGGGTGTTTTAATAGGCTTTCTATATGACTGACATTTAAGCCTATGGGGACAGGAAGTACCTTTACCCTGAGGCTGCTTTTCAAGAGGGAATGTGTAACTACTGGGGCAGAATAAGTGAAATCGCGCCCCAGGATGATGGTGAAATTACAAATACGATAATTTAGATGCTGTATCAATTTCTTCTCTCGCCCATCTATGGTTATTGTGTCACACAGTGCCCTTAAACATGCACATCCCTTTCCGGTATAGACAACAATGGTCCTCAAATCTACATTGGGGCGTGCTTCAAAGTGGCAAATCTTTTGGTCAGTACCTAAGCAGGTATTCTGGGTTATTAAGATATTGCTTTCACATATAAATCCCTGTTGTTCTTTTATGATACAGGGTTCGAGATCTACTGCTTGCCATTCATTACCAGCATTCATAGCCCAGGTCTTATGTTCAAAGGGGTACAGCAGGGTCCTGTTGTAATTGACTCCGAGACTTACAATAGGGTGTATGGTGATTAATTTTGTATCATATATTGTTAACACAAAAGTCGTTACTGTATGCGTGTCAGGCCTATAGGTGAAGTTGACCATGTTCCACCATGACTGTAACTTTTTCTCTGTCTCTGTGGCACTATCCCAAATTATTTTTCGAATTTCAGTGGGAAGTGTACCCTCCTCTCCTTCCCTTATTACAGATTCTGCTACTATTTGCATCCATAACTGGGCTTGTATGTAACTTAGAGCTACGGCGATATCACCTTGTAATGCTCCCAAGGTTTCAGCAATAAGTGTGTGGTCCTTTGTTTCTTTTTGCTCCCAGTCTGGCATTACTTTTGACATTGCCCATTGATGTACCCCTAATGCTGATAGTGAAGACCTCAATGGCTGTTGTAATTTTGATATATCCCTTGCAGTAGCTGCTAATTTGTTCGTTATTACTTCTGAATCTATTGAATTTAACACTTCCAATTCAGTTCCTAATACTCCAGTTAGGTCCCTCTGTGGTCTTTTCCGGTAGGCATTTCTCTTTTTCCTTAGTCAAGTTGTCCATCCTTCGTCTGAGGTTTGTAAGAAGGGGGAACAGCGTGGTTTTATATTAGAAATGTTCACTTGCATCTGTAATTCTACATTTTTAGAGACCATTTTGGGATTGATCAGCACTTGCTGTTGGTCTATGTGTCTGTTCACGTACAGACCAACCTTGTATATGTTGGGTGTAAGATTTACAGTGATTGGTGTGGTTGTCATGGTCACTGTGCTTTCAGTTGTGGTTGTCACTAGAGTAGTCACCATGTCAAACTTAAAGGATAGCCCTAGTTTATCCTTAGTCCAGAGACATGTCACAGAGACCGCAGGTTGAGTTAAAGTAAAATTATACCAGCATTCTAGATTTTTTGGATCACATATATGACCAATACTTGACACGATATATTTGGGATTTAAGATCTTGATCTCAGATACTGTAATCTGACACACTGACCAATGGGTGATTTCATTCATTACTCGACACCCTACTCTAATCTCTTGCCCTACCGTTCCCCATAATTGTGGTACTCCATTGACGTCTTTCTATTTAGTTTTTGTATACACCTCTATTCCCCGCATCACTACAGTAGCTAAAGTCAAGGTTGAGTTAGTATTATTATACCCATGCTTCCAGTATACCCAATGTACGCCTGGGACCATGGCTATTCAGCGAACCTTTGACCGGGTATCTGGGGAAAGGAGATTATTAGACTTATAATGAGAAGCGTAGTCTTCCCAACTGAGTTTGTGTAACCTTTCATGGGGATTTGTGGGCCCTCTTTACTCGGGTGTGATGAATCCAGGCTGAGTATTCTTTAATCTTGATGGCTGTAAATGTTGTGAGTAGCACTTGAAACGGCCCTTCCCATTGTGGTTCCAACGTCTTTTCTGTAAGAGACTTAACATACACATAGTCTCCAGGCTGAATGTTATGTACAGGCCCATCTAACCCTCTACCCCGAGTTCCAAATACATGTTTCCCAGTTTTATTGAGTTGTTTACTTAATGCTATCATGTATGAAGTCATAGTTTCCTCCCCAACTTGCATCGATGTTCCTTTCTGTACCGCGTAAGGTCTGCCATATAACATTTCAAAAGGGCTCAACCCTTCCCTGGCCCTCGGTTTTGCTCATATGCGCAAAAGTGCCAGAGGGAGAGCCTGGGGCCAGGTCAGGTTTGATTCTTGTCCAAGTTTCACTATTTGCTGTTTAGTCAAATGGTTCATCTTTTCTACTTGGCCACTAGATTGGGGACAATAAGGAATGTGAAATTGCCAGTCTATACCCAGATGGCGACTGATTTGCTGAACTACTTTCAAGATAAAGTGTGGTCCTCTATCTGAGGATATAGTCGCTGGGACCCCAAAGTGTGGAATTATTTCTTGTACTAATATTTTTGTCACTTCCCAGGCTTTGGCAGACCTAGTGGGGAATGCTTCTGGCCAGCCTGAAAAGGTATCCGTTAATACCAGTTAATATCGATACCCACCTTTTCTTGGAAGTTCTGAAAAATCGATTTGCCATTGTTGTCCCGGCCCATTTCTTCTCCAATCTGGCCTACTTCTAGAATGGGGGTATTCTTAGGATTAGTCTGGAGGTAAAGGTCACACTGTTGAGTCACCTGTCTTACTATGGTATACAGATTTCTAGCTCTAATACTCTTGACTAAATATCAGTATAGGGCCTCCGCTCCCCAGTGCCCTTTCCTGTGTTCCTCTCGCACCAGGTGTCTAGCTAAACAAGAGGGAATTACTACCTTCCCTTGGGGAGTGATGGCCCCACCTTCTTCATTATATGATCCTTCCAGGTCTGTAATTAACTTTTGATCCTCTTTAGTATAATTAGGCTTAACTTCTGGGATGACTTGCCCATCAGGAACTAAAACTCCCTCTATTTTTACCTCTCTTTTGGCTGCTTGTTTTGCCTCTCTGTCCACCAGTTCATTTCCTTTTTCCAAATCCGAGTTCACCTTTTGGTGGGCCTTAACATGCATGATTGCCACTCTTCTTGGAAGTTGTACAGCTTCTAGCAGTTCTAGAATTTCCTTCCCATGTTTGATGTGTTTCCCTTGTGAGTTCAACAGTCCTCTTTCCTTCCAGATTGCTCCATGAGCATGGACTACCCCAAAGGCATACTTCGAGTCTGTGTAAATATTCACTGTCTTGCCTTGGGC
>NW_020799113.1:18596024-18602848 GCF_003259725.1 Athene cunicularia | reverse complement strand
AAAATTTAAAAGGCTTACCGTCCAAGCCATACAGGTTTCTTTTGTCTTGGTGGCAATTAGGATGTCGTCTACATACTGCAGCAGCCTTCCCTCTTCGGGTGGGGTTGGGGTTTCAAGGTCTCTTGCTAGCTGGTTACCGAATATAGTGGGACTGTTTTTAAATCCTTGTGGCAGCACTGTCCAGGTTAACTGGGTCTTCCGCCCACTCCTAGGATTTTCCCATCCAAATGCAAATATTTTCTGACTGGCTTCGAGGAGAGAGAGGCAAAAGAAAGCATCCTTGAGGTCTACAACAGTAAACCAGATTAGCTCAGGAGTTAATTTTGTTTACAAAGTGTATGGGTTTGCCACCACTGGGTGGAGATCTATTTATTAATCCTATTTGTAAAATTTTTTCTATAACTGGCTGGATCCCTTCCCGATCTTCCTTTTAAAGGGTATTGCTTAATTCTTACCAGTTGTTGTCCTTCCTTAAGTTTTACCCCTACGGGTGAGGTACTCTGCCCTTCCAGGCATGTCAGTGGCCCACACTCCGGGATACACTTGATTGATAATTTCCTCACTGATTTCTCCTCCTGTGGGGATACTAGTTAGGGACAAGCTCATGATTTGTATAAGTTCTTGGTTATTTACCTCCAGAGTAATCTCTCCATTGTTAAAGGTAATAGTTGCTCCTAATTGTTCTAGTGTCTTCCTAGGAGTGCTTTTGTGGAGTAAAGCATATACAGAAATTTGTGTATGCCTAACTGCTTTCCCAGTTTATATTTCAAAGGTTTGTAAAAATAGTAGCTAGTAGCTCCCTTATAATCCTTTCCAGGGCAAGCACTAAAGGATCTTATGGTGGAACTAGTGCACAGTCCCTCTGCCACCCCGGGTGATTTCGGAGGGTAAAGAACATGTCTGCATAAGACACCTCATCCTACTTCCCTTCCCTCTGTAAAAATAACAATTGCAAAAGCATGTTATAGTCTAAGGTCCCATTTAGTGGCCATTTAGCTGCTTCTTCTAGTTTGTAAAGTGGCCACCACTGGTTACAATATTTAATCAGGATTTTCTTTCTTTCCGTACTTCCCCTCCCGGCTATATCTTTCCAGTGCATGGGTATGCAATCCAATGGGCTTTTCTTTTACAGTTTTTCCCTGCTTATTTCCCATTATTATTCCTTCTTCCCAAAATCCTTTCTCTCCACTTATAGTAGTTTCTACACTGTCTTTCAACCTTCTCCCACTCTTCCTCCTTCACTTCCAAAAGTTCCGGTATCTTATGACTTCTTCCACACAATATTTATCGACTCCCGACTTTCGACCAAGAGGTCTAACGACACCGCTTCTTCTCACAGCACTCTGCACACCTCAACCTCCTCTTATCAGACTCATAATACCACTTACACCGACAATCTACGCACTCTGCTAATACCCAAGCTTGATGAAAATTACGAAAGGTAGGAACATAGGAGCACAGAGAAAGCAGGAGATTCTCCCACGAACCCAATCTGGTGCTACGAGTTGCCGAGAAGGAGCTGTGTACAATCCTTCTAGCAGGTATAAATCATTTCCCCGTGCCGACCATTCACTCCTTCTACACAAATAATCCAACCAAATCTAACCCAAACCGACAGAGAAGGGGTTCACTTTCCCATTCCCGGCTCATACAATGTTTTCACAAGACAGACAAGGACAGTGTATTATTTAAACAGACATAAACTTCTCATTTGTTTTGCAGAGGCTGCCTCTCACTCACACAGCAGCGGCGGTGTCTCACTCACACCCTGCCCCTGCAGGCACGCAGGCACACAGACACACAGACACCCAGACACACAGCAGCGGCTGCTCTCACTCACGGCACGCAGGCAAACAGACACTTAAAGGGCCCATCACACTTTTCACTCATACCACAAAATATACCGAGTTTAAACAATCACCAAATCCGTTTGTAACATATATCATAAACCATTAACAATTAGCAGTCAGTTCAAAGCCAGTATATCCACCATTAGTGCACTATACACTGACCTGAAGCAAGATCCTGCAGGTGACGGGAATTACCAGTACCCTGCCCAAAATGCAAACTGCCTCTTATATACCAGTCATCGGTAGTTTGCCCCAAAAGGTCTTACTTACCCGCGGATTCCCAAAGCCAAAACCAAATGGGTATACCCCCCCTCGGGACTGAGCCGTGCGCCAGACGTCTCTGTGCGTCTTACCAGCAGCCCGTTACCCTTGTAAACATACCTCTGTCCGCGAACCAGATGGTCCTTGTCTGCTCCCGCAGTGGACAGCTGGGAGCGGAGTTCCTCCAAGAAGAGCTCGGGGTGCACCTAGGACGTCCACCCTCCAGCAGTGTCCCGGCAGCCGAGCAGAGATAGGTCCCATCTGGAGTGCCAAGATGTTTTGCGGAGAAATCACTCTATAACTTTTGGAGTTATAAGGTAGGTATGTTTATTCAGCGCTGGGCGCATGGGGGATCGCTCCACCACAAGCATGCGCATCGTTTGCAGCTCCCGTCCGGCTTATATGTTACAAAGTAGTGCATATTCATAGAACGCCCATACATATACATAGTCTACCCCCGCCTCCCCTCGCTTCTCATGGTAATCAGGTCCCCTCCTCTTGTGCCTGTGCGATGAGCTCTGCAAGCTCCGGGCTGGGGTCGCAATCTCCTGGGGAGGGGTCGTAAAGATGAAGTACCTCTTCTTCCTCGCTGATGAACTTTTCATCCTGTTGCTCTGCGCAGCCTCAGTTGTTCTCTGGCTTTCTTCCAGGCCAGTGTTTTGGGGTTGTCTGTTCTTCAAAGACATGGGGGGACTTCTCTTTGGGCTAGGAGATAATCGCCTAGCAACGTTATCAGTACTTGGTATGTCTTTTTTGAACAGTCCCATACGCCTCCCCTTGTTTTTGCGCAGGCCTTGCACCATCAATCTAAGATTGTTTAGACTCCCCGTCTCACCCACTGCCTGGAAGATCCTTCCTGAAAGCTTTTCACTCTCCTTGGCCATTTCTGGCCTTAGGAGTCTGGGATCACGCAAGCCACATTCTGCCCACACAGACCCATCCCTGAGGGGTTTCCTCCCAGGTGGATGAGAGCTGGCTCCCTCCGGGGCATTGAGGAGGAGAGGGGCTGGTTTGTACCCTGCCATGGTGGGTGTCCTGTGGGAGTCCTTCCTGTTGGCCTTCCCTGCATCCTTCTCACCCACAGGTTCCTCATGGTGGTGGACATGCTCAAACCAGAAAACCTGGAAAGCAGTTCTGTGCTGCAGGGACTGGAACACCTTGATGTGCCAGGCTCTGCCAAGAAGGACTGCACCTTCCTCTCCTACAAGGAAGGAGTCTTTAACGCAATGGTAAGTGCAGACACGGGGCTGTGGGGCCTTCCAAGGAGCTGCTGGCTGTCTGAGAAGATACATGCCTGTTTCCACACCTCCCTGTGCCTGCTGGTGGGACTGTAGGTGTCCTAGGTGGGTACTGAACAGCAGGCATCTCTCCACACCCCCCCGCCACATGTCAGTCTCTGCGAGGGTCTCACTGGGGGCTGCTGAGCACAGGTGGGCCAGGACACTGGTGAGCTGGAAGCAGTGGGCAGTCGGGAGAGTATCAAGTAGAAATACCACATATACTTTCCCCAGGCTTGCACTCTTCCTCGGTGGCTGCTTGAGGCGACTCCTGGAAGTAGGGTGCTGAGATCGGGGTGCTCTTAGTGCTGATTTCAGCACAGCTGGTTGTTTTGCTGATTAAGGATACCAATTAAACTCAGACACCAGAGTGAAAAGAGCAGGCATATTTTACTGGGGATAACTAAATAATGTAACAGAAAACATACAGTAAGAAAAGACAGAATAGTGCACTTAAAGTAAACAAATAGGAAAATACAGGGTAATGCATCACATCATTACCACCAGAGAGAGAGGGAACAGTGATTAAGAAAGATCCATCCCCACTTGCACCCGTTCCCATCACCCAGACCTGCAGGCACTGGGCAGCCCTGGTTACAGCAAGGGTTTGGAGAGCCTGTCCCGGCGAGTGGGAAATCCTGCACGGTGCTTCCACATAGCTGAGGCATCCAAAGTCTCTGCAAGTGTGTCCAGCCTTATATACCAAACATCAGCAAGCCAGAATTTTGTTTTAAGTGGAAATATCTGGTTTCAATCTCACATTAGATTCCCCCAGAGCCTGGCTGGGGTGCAAAGGAGAAGCTAAGGGAGTTTCCCTGCTCATCTAATTTATGTGTGTTCTTTTTAGAACAAGGCCACACATCTGGTCTCAAGCCCGGACAGCTGGCTCCATAGCCTTGTTAACTTACCCCTACACAAAGAAGAAAGATACATTCAGGATAGACACATTTTCATTACATTCATCACCAGTAATGAGTATATGATAGCTAAGCTACATCTTTCATTAATGAGCATACATATTTTGCCAATGACTACATACTAAGCAGCTTCAGCTCGGGGCCTGTTGTTCAGGCTTCAATACTTTCAACACTTTAGCACTTTTTACATCAGAATAGGTGGGTTTTTATAACCTAGTATAATACCTACTAGCACAATGGTTATCAGTTACAAAATATACAGGATTCATCTATAGGTCAACTCTGGCTTGGGCCTGTTGTCCAAGACTTAGCACTTCACTGGTATATTTTTACGTGCAGAATGAGCTCCTTTTTTCTCTGATTCAGGTGACCTTCCTCAACAAGGTTACCAGTGAGTACTTATCTACATGGTGGCTCCCTAGGCCGCCACTTCAGGACCCTCAGCATGGTTGAAGTGGCCGCTGCTCTTCGGCAGAGAGCGTCTGCCACCGTCAGGGTGGACGACCCTCCGCCCGTCCCGCTGATGTTTGCCATAGGTTGCAAAGTGCCCCACATCAGTGATCCCCCACAGTTCACTGTTCCTGCGCAGTCAGAGGGAGGAGCAAAACTCATGCAGCGTGCTCTCCTCTCCTGCAGCCTTTCTGGGAGTGGGTAGTCCTGAGGGGTGATGCCCTGCATGAACCATCTGGGGCTTCTTCCCAGGGGTGACAGCTCCCACCCACTAATAATATGGAGGGGAAGCAGCATAGAGAATATTCCTAGTGGAGGTCTGCCATGCCACGCCTTGTGAGATGCTCCCACCAGGCCTCATGGGGCGGGTCCTTGCGCCTCAGGCTCTGTATTTAGGGTGGGTATTTTCAGTTTAGAGTGGCTGCAGGGCATGCCTCATCCCCCTGGCATGGTGTCTTCAGCCTGGATCCATAGGTGTTTTGTGCCCTGGGGGAATAGAGGGGCATTTAGGGTGGGAAGCTTCTGGTATAGTTCTGGAGGGCTCCCAGCTATTGGGAAAAGTCCCCCAAGTGCAGCAAGGCCCTGCCCCAGAGAGAGGGAGCTGGAGTGAGGGAGGGTGCTGGGCTGCCTTCCAGCATTGCTGGAGCACAACAGGGAACAATTACCCTCATTGCAGGTCTGCCTTCCCCATCTCTGCCTGACCCAGTGGCTTTTCCTTTTGTTCCTCCCAGGTTGATCTTGAGTACCAGTCCCTGAAAGTGGGTGAGAGTACCGGGTGCCTGGTACTCTGGAGCAGCGACTTGGGCTCTTTCTCCTACAATCTGCATCTGAATGCCACAGTGAGTGGGCTGGAGAAGCCCCAACTCCTTCTGCACCACACTGGGCTCTAGTCAGACCATCACCACCAAAATAATGTTATCATTTAACGCCCAGCAGAAGCCGACTACCTCCTCCAGGTGACCCTGCCTGCCCTGGGCTCTTGCTGGGAGGCAGCTCATCTGGCCAGCATCAGCCCACTCTGAGAAGGGACCCTGCCCCTCTAGCTTGGCCTGGCAGAGCTGGGGTGGCCATGTGAGCCTGTAGGTCTGCCCACCAGTGCTGGGCTTGTCCCCAGCTGGCCTGTCTTCACTTGCAGATGTTCCCTGCTCTTGCAGGTCCCATGGTGCCTGGACTTATGTGGTCAGAGCTGGGGTTTAAGGTCTCCTAGAGCTTGGGTGCAGAGTTGTCCCTGCTGGTCACATTTGGACAGTCCTGATGGCCATTCCTCACAGTCATGGGGTGGTGGGGTCAGGTGCGGTGACAGGCAAGGGAGAGGGACCCTGGCCAACATGACGGTGGGGACCCTCAGTTTCTTCCCGAGGTGCTGGCTCTGCTTTTGTGACCTGCACACACCATGGTATCTTCTCTCCCCTGTGCAGACCCAACTGTGCTGACTTCCTGACAAAGAAAACCATCGGCATAGCTTCCTCCAGCCCGGGAGGCTCGGAGGTGAGCATGGAGGTGCCCTTCATGCCCTGCCAGACGGACGAAGCCAGGGCCACACTGCAGATCTCCTCCCTGCTTGGTGGGGGAATACAGCATCCCCCTCTTCAGCCTTACCCTCCCAGAGCCCATTTCCCATCCAGACTGGTGGCACCGCCTCCACCTCCTTCAAGAACATCTTCCTGCAGCCCATGGCCTTCCAGAACCAGGTGGAGCACTCAGCCTTCACCCTCAGGGCCCCCCAACCACCTCCCTCTCTGTCTCCTCGGAGGGTGGCGCAGCCCCCATCACCAGCAAGACGGGGGTCTCCTGCCCTAGAGCGGGGGGTGTCTCCTGGGTCTACAACCAGCGGGGCGTCCCGGCTCACCAGTGACCGGCGTGCCCCTGGGAGCCCCTCGGGGTGCCCGGGTGCAGCAGCCTCTCACCGTGGGTGTCGGGGCGTTACCTGAGGGCACAGTCACCGCTGCGGCGGCCGCTTTGGCCCAAACCCCTTCGCTTTGCACTGAGCCCCCGGGTGTGTAATAGACGAGCTCGTTTTGGCCGAAGCCCGGCGGGGCCGGTGGCGCCAGCGCTGAGGCGGGAGCAGG
>NW_020799113.1:18529018-18595974 GCF_003259725.1 Athene cunicularia | reverse complement strand
AGGGCGGGAGTCGTGCCGGTGAGCCCCTGGGTGTGGCGGTGGGTGCCGCCGCCCAGCCCTGCGCGGAGGAAACGCCTGAGTAACGGGACTTAAGACACTCTTTGGAGGTGCGGCGCTCGCTCTCCTGCTGCGCTCCTGGAGGTGGCTGGCTCTGTGACCACAGCTGGGGGACCCGAGGGTCGCAGCGGGCAGGACCCGCAGTGGGGGCAGCAGGCTGGTGCTGGGGTGGCCGTGCCCGTCGTCCGGGGCCCGTCAGGGATCAGCCTGGGTTCATCACCTCGTGGTGCCATCCCGCCTCTCCGCTGAGGTCTAGCCCGAGCTCATTCCATGCTCTGTCCCGGCTGCAGGGCTGTGAAGCGCCCGCTGGCACCTACAGCTCTCGGGTGTTGCCTTTAGTTTTGCTGTACCGCTGCTGTTTGAGCAGAGTTTGGGCCTTCCTTTCGGAGTGTGCTAAGCAAAGGTCTGTGGGCGTCTGCTGGCATGGCTGTGTGCCCTCTACGTGCTGCCTGTCCACGTTCCCTGTGCATCTTGTTGCTTTTGCTGTGCTGGTTGGGGTGCTTTGAGCCACGCTGCTCCGCAGCTTTGCCTAGGAAGCACAGTGTCCTCCCCGGGCGCTGCCCGAGAGCTCAGCTCATGGAGGAGATCCCTAGCATCTCCTCAGGGGACAGCCCAGCACAGGGCAGGGAGCGACGATCCAAGCTGGAGGGTGAGGCCTGGGTGGGAGAGGCAGCTCTGGTGAGCCTGTGAGGGGACCAGACAGTGATGTGGGGATGGAACCACTCTGCTGAGGGTTCACGGGAGACATGGGAGCGATGTGGAGTGAGAGCCATGTGCCTTGAATGTGGAGGCTCCTGTGTGGGAGGTGAGCAGCAGAGAAAATGGCTCTTGGGACTGGGTGAGTGTTTGCCCAACTCAGCCAGCCCCTTCTGTTCTGTGTGTTCCCCTTTACCTCATTTTCTCTCTTCTTTATAGGAATGGTTTCTTTGTGGCAGATGTGTTGCACAGTCCTCATAAATTCACCCTCAGAAATACTTCAGTAACTGCCCCTGGGCTGCTGCTGGGAGGGGTGATCCTCCTTACCCAGGCAGCTCTGCTCTGACTTATTCTGCCCCAGGCTTCGGGTTCCATGGTTGGCTTATACCAACCAAAGGCTGATTTCGGGTCAGGCAGTTTAGCGGGTTGAGGTGGAAACCCAGTGTGCGTATGAGGAGGAGGAAGGCAAGGGCCAACCCTTTCTGCAGGTACACAGGTTTAGGTCAGCTAAAAGCCATCATCTTGCATGTCCTGGCATCAAGCAAGAGGGACTTGTTGCCGCTCAGCTCAGATACCTCCTTGTCCTCTGGCCAGTAACGTGGGAGCAGGTCCTGCTGCTTGCAAACTCTCTGGTGCTGAGCATTACTTTTCACTGCCTTTTGCCTCATTTGTTAAATCTTGAGCTCTTGAAACTCTCAAGACAGTCTGTAAAGCTATTCTTGTTCAAACAAAGCTCCATCCATTAAAACTCAACAGTAAAAGAATCACACCAAGGGTTGGTGCTGCTTGAACTCGGTGTGTTTTTACTGCTGGAGCCTGCTGCTGGCGTGGGACTGGAGGTGGGGCTGTGTGAGAGTGTGTTGGGCTGTAACTGCTGGCAAACTCAGCTTCAGAGTGGGGAGAGTGAGGGAGAAAGGGGGCAGCTGCTTTCACAGAATCATAGAATGGTTTGGGTTGGAAGGGACCTTAAGCATCATCTAGTCCCACCCCCCTGCCACAGGCAGGGACACCTTCCACTAGCCCCGGTTGCCCAAAGCCCCGTCCAACCTGGCCTTGAACCCTTCCAGGGAGGGGGCAGCCACAGCTTCTCTGGGCAACCTGTGCCAGGGCCTCATCACCCTCACAGGAAGGAATTTCTTCCTTACAGCTAATATAAATCTTCCCTCTTCCAGTTTAAAGCCGTTACTCCTCATCCTATCCCTTCAACCCCCAATATATAAGTCCCTCCCCACCTTTCCTAAGGTCTCCTCAGAGCCTTCTCTTCTCCAGGCTGAACACCCCCAATTCTCCCAGCCAGTCCTCACAGGGGAGGTGCTCCAGCCCCCTGAGCATCCTCGTGTCCTCCTCTGGACCTGCTTGAGTAGGTCCATGTCCTTGTTATGCTGGGGATCCCAGAGCTGGACACAGCACTGCAGGGGGGGTCTCAGCAGAGCAGAGTAGAGGGGGAGAATTCCCCTCCCTTGACCTGCTGGCCACTTTGCTCAAAGCAGCGTGAGAACAGAGCAGGCGTTAATCATTTTGGGGGAAGAAGTTCATGAACATCTTCTATAATGATTTTTCTGGATTATGAAATGGGTGACTGGCGGGTGGCAGCTGTCTGGGAGAGGGCAGCATGAGATTCAAGATAGTGCTAGAAAGCCCGTGTATGCACTTAGATAGTGGAAGCTTTTGCACCTTCACTGAAGGTTAAGATTCTTACTTAGGCTGAGACTGTGAGATGTCTGGAACCATGTTATGGATAGAAGCTGTAAGAAAAAAGGGGAAAAACAGTGTTGCATTGGCCGGGAATCGAACCCGGGCCTCCCGCGTGGCAGGCGAGAATTCTACCACTGAACCACCAATGCTCCAGCTGTGTGCTGCTGCCTGCACATCTGCCTGCACATCTGCCTGCGCCTCGCTGCCCAGCGGCTGCCGCAGGGGAGCCGGGGCTGAAAGGCCTGTTGGGCGACCCGGGACCTTGAAGCGGCTGTGTACGGGGCTACAGATCTCTTCATTTAAGCAGAGCTGATGCCTTAAACGTCTCTGGGTAACTGATGGGGTTTCAACCCCAAGCCCCAAATTAAGGTTGACATGTGGGTGATTCCCACAGCCCTTCCCAAAGTGGGGTGAGTTTCCCTTTAGGCTTCCCCCCAGGGTGGTGCCGGCCTGGCAGACAGAGCCATTGGGTAAAGGAGCCCCAGGTGTCTGCAGTCAGTAACCCAAGGTCAGTGTCCCACTGAGGGATAAAAGCTGGGACCCCTTGCAGGCAGGGGCAGTGTCTGTCTGTGAGGTGGATGCCCTGTGCAGAGTTCCCTGTTGGGGAAGGACCTCCTGCCTCCCTGGGACTGGGCTTCAGTCAGGTCTGGCTGTTGTAAGCATGGGCTGTGTAGCGATTAATTATGTGTCTTCCTTGATTTTATGTATTTGGCTTGACTCTGTTGTCTCCCATCCCCTCTACAAGAGACTGTATTTCACTGCTTATCCCACCTATTGTTGGTCATGCGGTGTTGTTGTTGGGGTCAGTGGGATTGATGTCGATTAGGTATAATCTGACTTGTTTGTATCCCAGTGCTCACCCATGTACTGACCCTTTTGTATCAAATCAAATTTGGTTGTTGGTTCATCTTTATGCTGACTGTGTCCTTTCTGCTAGGCCTGATAACTGGTAAAACAGTAACGAGCTGCAAGTTTCTGGGGAGGAGGAGCAGGTATTGCCTATAGAAACCTTGTTTGCTGTTTTGTTATACTCTTAATATATTTAAGTATATGGAACATCAGCTGAAGCAATGCATGGGTGGCTGGAAAGGTCCAAAATTTTGGCGCTGGGTGTGAGTCTGGTGAGTAACAATTCCCTACTTAGCCACCAGCGCTCCTGGTGCGTGCCAAGCAGTTCTCTGCTGCCGTCTTGGGCCATGTTGGGGGTGTATGACCCTCGTAACCCTCCCTGTTGGAAAGGGTGTTTGAAGAGCTGGTGAATTCTCTAGAAGCACACAGCCATGGTGAGGCAGCCCTTGAGAGTCCATCCTGGGCTGGGAGTTCCTGAATGCTGTGGGAGGCTGCAGGCTAGGAGCAGCAGGAGGGCAGTGACCTGCTGCTGGATGGGAGTGGGGAGGAGGGGAGAGCTTTGGTTTCACTTGTGTGTTCAGTGTTCCCCATTTCGGTACCACTTTCTGTGATGTTTCTCATGGCTGAAAAATCCCTGTTTCTGGTGGCTGCAGGGAGTTGACCCCCTGAGCTCAGCTATTGGGCAAAATCTGAAGCCCTCTGGTTGCTTTCCTTTTCTCTCCCCAGGCTGGTACGAGAGTTTGTGGCTCAGAACAACACATCTCAAATCAAACATGTGATCCAGATCCTGTCGCAGGAGTTTGCGCTCTCCCAGCACCCCCACAGCCGGAAAGGGGGACTCATTGGCCTGGCCGCTTGCTCCATTGCCCTGGGCAAGGTAGGTGTGGGTGGAGTTTTTTTGGCTTGTGTTCGCTGCAGTGGGAAAGTGGCGGCTCCTCCTGGGTCAGTGTGATGGGGAGACTCAGGCTGGTGGCCCTGCAGCTCCCCAGCCCCCTCCCTGCATTGCACCATACACCTGGCTTGTGTTTGAGTTTCCCCAACACACCCAGCCACATCCTTTGGTCCCTGGTCTGGGTGCATCCTGGCAGCTCCCTAGGCGTGATTTAAGTGCATCTGTCCATCCCGTGTCTCCAGCAGCTGAACTAGACTCAGCAGGTTGGGTATTAATTTGTGTTAACGGAGCTGAGAAGAGGTGCAGCCCTTCCACCTCCCACTCCCAGCTCAACTGGCTCCAGCAGCGCGGGCAGGGCCTGTGGGAAGCAGCATTAAGGTATGGGCCAAATGGTGGCAGAGTCATAGTCAAAGTAAGCAAGTGGCATAAGGTGTCAAGCTGTGCTAGCCTGAGCTAGCAGTTTTCTGATTTACTTGCTGAATGCGTGGATCGCTCAGTCTGGTTCTGGAGGTGTTATGTTGATGCTCTTTGCATGGGAAGCTGGCTGATTTCTGTCGTGATTAAGGTCTCTATAATGTTTACAAGCTCAGTAAGTTTCCTCCAGGGCTATGCCAGAGTATGTGGATCCCCGTGAAGGGGAGCACAAACTCTGCAGGCTCACAGATCTGTTGGGCTTTTGAGTCAAACCATGTGGCTGGTTTTTGAAAGCACCTGCAAGGGAAGGAGTCGTTTTAGTCTGTAGTAAGGTGTACGTCAGAGAAAGCAGAGGGCTTGGGAAGAGCAGGCTGTGCCTGTTGGAAGAGTTACAATTTATTCATTTATTAAATACAATTTAATTCATTTATTCCCCATCTAATGACAGTCACAACTGGTCTGAGCAGATGCTTCGAAGCCTGGTGACTTTTACATTAACTGCCTTTATGCTGGTGGCCAAGGACTTCTGAGCAGCGCTGCTGCCTTCATCCTCTTGTTACAATGCAGAATCTCTTTGCAAAACCCTCCTTCCGAGGATGAGCAACACTCTAGTTTGCCTCAGCCCAGGCATGTAAGCCACCTTCTCCCGCACAATGCGGGGACAATTGACTGGGGGATGGAGGAGTTGCTTTTGGTGGCCTTGAGGGGCCCTGGTAAGACTTAGAGTTGAATCTTTAATCTGCTAGTCCATGTGTTGTTGATTTTCTTATCTCTTTCCTAAACGCTCAGGAAATGCCAGCCTGTTTCCCCAAAGTAGGGGTTTTTTAACTTCAGAACAAGGCAACCTCCTGCCTCTGCCTCTGGGTTTGTCTGAAACTCCTGCTGTGATGGTGGGTCCTTAAGCAAAAGTCTTTTGGGCTGGGGAGCGACCTCACTAATGACTGTATTTGCTTGTGGGTAGAGTCGGGGTGAGTCTGGTGTGGCTCTTCCACGGTACAGGAGGACAAACTTCAGCATGTAAAATGAATCTTGCCTGAGAATTGGAGCCCCAGAGTCACTTCATCCAACAAATATGTCCATCTTAACTCTGCCATCTGTTGTAGCTCCTTATTCATTAGCAGCTGCACAGGCTGAAGCTGCTCCTCTTCTGGTTGCTGAGACCACGGTTAAGTTGGTGTTTCTGGAAACAAGAGGGCAGGAAGGTGCTTTGGGCACTGCCAGTTGTCTTTCTTTTTATGAAGCCTGTATCACCAGCTCCTCCACACTAGCCAGTTCCTGATGTTACAAAGAGAAGCCCAACATACCAAGGGCAGTTTTGCTTAACTGAAGGTGCAGGTGGGCTTGATCTGTCACTCTTTGGGATGTTCTTCCTGGTCCTGGAAACCTTGGTGGGTTTATGCCAAAACCAGCTGACAGCTGGCTGCTGTAAGGGGTGGTATCTGCTGGCTTTGCTGGGGATCTGCCTTGTCTCCTGCCTGCAGGGCCAAGGGAGGCAGGGATGGATTTCTCTGTGGGTCAGTCTCCAGAAGAGATGAATGATGTGCGGAGGGGAGCGGCCTCTCTGGCTTTGAAAGGTCATCTCTGGGAAGCAAAATCAGACAAGTACAGCTGCAGTAATCACTTCAGTTGCTGGGCGTAGACTCCCTTGAAAGAATTTATCAGCCTGCTCAGGTGACCGTCACTGTACCTGAATAATAAATTCATTAATAATTCCTGTCCATCATAGGTGCGCTAAGTCATCATGAGCTTGAATTGTTGCACTATGTTCCAGGGCAGTGCCCTCTCTTCCCTGTCCCTGTGGCATG
This sequence comes from Athene cunicularia, assembly GCF_003259725.1. Lineage (NCBI taxonomy): Eukaryota > Metazoa > Chordata > Aves > Strigiformes > Strigidae > Athene > Athene cunicularia. Next base: position 18,589,566 of record NW_020799113.1, on the reverse strand, counting down.
GTCCTCATCTAACCAGTCTCCTCCTGTCCACCAGGACTCTGGGCTCTACCTGAAGGAGCTGATTGAGCCAGTGCTGACATGTTTCAATGATGCCGATAGTCGGTTGCGGTACTACGCTTGTGAGGCCCTCTATAACATTGTCAAGGTGGCCAGAGGTTCTGTCCTCCCACACTTCAACGTGCTCTTTGATGGCCTCAGCAAGGTATGAAGCTCCCTCCCAACCCCCACATGTTTTTCTTTCCCACGCTGGAGAAGTAAGTCTTGTTCTCTAGTCCTTGCCTTCTCTAGGTCAAACCAACCAAGTTGCCCAAGGTCGTCTTTCTAAGTAAACTGGTTTGCTTTGACCCAAGCAGGTCTGAAGGACCAAATGAGCAGTTTCTGCAGCAGCACACTGTCCACTGATGTTGTGGGTGCTGGAGTTTACTGTAAGATACCTTGTTCTCTGTCCTCACCCCCAGGATGTATTTTCCTGCTCCTTGTTGAGTGGTATTCAGAAATAAGGCTGACAGGACTGCTGCAAGTGAGGTGGCTCTGTGGCTTTGTGGGTCTTTAGGGACAAAACCATGTCTGTGTAGACCTGTCTTTGCAGCTTTTCACTGGACACCTTTATTTCTCTGCCACTTGGGAGTGTGGCTGCTGGCACATGAAAACCTGTGTAGCTGGGGGAGGTAACGGATGCTTGAAATCCCCCCCTAGGAAGTCTCTCAGCAAAGTTTGTTGGAGCCTAATGAGGAACTGGAGATAAAGAGAGTTCTCTGTGTCCATCCCTGTAATGCCAAAGGAGAGCAATGGTCGGTCCTGTGAGCGTGCTGGGAGCTCCGCTGCAGAGTGGGGAGCAGACCTGGGACCCACTGCTGCAATGGCTCTTGTTTCTGTCATTCACAGCTGGCTGCTGATCCTGACCCAAATGTCAAAAGTGGCTCTGAGCTCCTCGATCGGCTTCTCAAGGTATTTTCCCTCTCCAGCTGAGAATCCTCAGTGTGGGCTGCAGGGATGTGCTGTCTGGGAACGTGTCAGTCCCCCAGGCTGCAGCTGCTAAAACCATCCCAGTTCAGTCCTGTGGCTACTGTCAAAACATTCCTTTCTCTCACCAACCATAGCCTCTTAGTTTGGGGGTCTGGTAGTGATCTCAGGCAGTTGGATTGAGGGGCTGGTAAGTTTTCACAGTGGCATGTGTGCATTCAGCTCTTGGGAACTGGGTGTCTGGGGAAGCCAAGTTTTAGTCCGAACAGGGTTTCAGCCCTGTCCCAGGCAGCAGAAGGGCTGTTCCCCTACTTTTCCTCCCTTGCCTAAGTGAGTAGTGATGCAAGCGGAGCTGCTTTGCTGCTGCTTCGGGGTGTGGGGCTCAGTTTCTGTTCCTGTTCTGCCTGCTGATGGGCTTTGACTCTTGCAGACCTCCCAGTTCCTTTGCTGCTGTTCAGAGGTGAGTGGCTCCCTGCCAGGTCCTGCCCTCACTTCTCCTCGTTATCACAGCAGTTAATGCAGCCTCCACATCACCTGCTGCAAACCTTCTGGCTGGGAGATCTGCTCCGCCAGGCTGGTGTAAGAGACTTACCCATGCAGCAAAATCCACCAAGTGTGTAGGAAGAGCTTTAAAGGAAGGTCACTGATACAGGTGATACATCAAATGGGCTTGCTCATGTGTGCAACATGCCACTGAGGCATGAAGCTCCCATACTACTCCTGTTCAGCCTGGCTGGCTCACAGCAGGCAGGAGCCTCCCTCTCTGGGTCTGGCTCATCGTTAGTCCCTGCCCAGAGGGGATTACATTGCCTGAATAAACCTCGTGATTCCTTCTTCCCAGGTCTCCTGACCCACAGACCCATGCATCAACTGCTTGTCATCTTTTTCCTGTCATGTGCCTTATAAAAGGCTGGGTGGGGCTGGTCGTGTGGGTGTGGGGTGGTGGCCGTTCCTCCTAACACCCTCTGCTTGGGCTCTGCAGGACATTGTGACAGAGAGCAACCAGTTTGATTTGGTGGGCTTCATCCCACTGCTGCGTGAGAGGATTTACTCCAACAACCAGTATGCCCGGCAGTTCATCATATCCTGGGTAGGTACATAGGGTGCCACATGTGTCTGCCAGCCCAAACTTCAAAACACCGTGACCCGTCAGCATGTGCCTGGGCAAACGGCAGATATCTCCCACGATGTGTGAACTCGGGCACCTGAATTTACTTGGGCAGGGTTTTTTTATGCCAGCAGAGTTTTTTCACCTGCTTCTTTAAAATGCCAGCTCCCTGTCACCTCACTGTTGCAGCTGCAGGGAGATCATGCTGCACTTCTGCCAACCTGGTTCAGGATGTTGCACACCAAGTTAGAAAACACAGTCAGAGCATTGCCTGTGTAAATAGATTGTGGTCTAGAGGTTCCAGTCTCTCAAAGGACAGTGTCAAGCTGCTTTTGATCACCCAGCAGTTCTGGAGGGATGTTGCTCTCCAGGAGGCAAGGCATCTCCACTTGCCTTTTCCTTTCTGTGCCTGGCCAGGGTCTGGGGAGAGATGTATGCCTCTGCACGCTCTTCCAGCCATACTGTTTGCTGTCCCAGGTCTGCCTGTACGTGTCTTGGCAATTTTTCCTGATCTCTGCTCTGTTTACAGAGCTGTGATTGGAGACATGACAATGCTGGAGGCTGATCGCTTGCTTCCTCTGCTAGCCCAGCTTCTTTCTGAGGTGGGCAACTCCACACTGTCCTCTTGTTCTTCTTCCCCATGCCACACAGCTTAGCTTGGAATTCCTCAGTATCATGCTAGGTTTGTGCTGGTGATGTTAGTTAGCTTCTCCGAAACTCATCTCTTCTTTCTTGTTCCTCCCCTGAGCTAGATCCTGGTCTTAGAGTCTGTGCCTGACATCAACCTCTTGGATTACCTGCCAGAAATACTGGATGGGCTCTTCCAGATCCTGGGAGACAACAGCAAGGAGATACGGAAGATGTGAGTGTGGAGCCTGGTTGGGCATGGCGGCTGTGTCTTGCTGTCTGTCCGTCACCCTCTTGCTTTGTTTGCAACTCTTCTGTATAACTGCAGCAAAACCCCATGTGCGTGGCAGGAGATGGAGCAATCTGGCTGGCTTGGTCGGTGGATCAAAGTGTCCTTGGCAAGTGCCTCCCTTCACCAGTTTGTTGTGGCTGGAGTGGCTGTGGAGGACACCGTGGTCTGTGCTGGGGGACGTACTTTTGGCTCAGTTGAGCTGTTGCCTTCCCAGCACTTGCACCCAATAACAGAGCTGCAGAGGCTCATGTGTGCTTCTATAGGATGGGCTGTCAGCTCTGTGAACAAGCCTGCAGCATGCGAGCCTCTCTCAGCAAGGTAGAGCACCAACCCAGCATCTCCTGGGTGGAGAAGACAAGCAAGCACAGCAAACTTGCTCCTCAGATGCATTGCTGGTCTCAGGGCAGAGGCGTTTTGAAGCACAGGAGTGGCTGTGTGTTCCCAGGGAGGTCACAGGATCTTGGCTTTTTACACTGGGAGAGAGCAGCCAGACTTGTTCTGTAGGACACAAGTAAGTGGTGAGGCTGGCCTAGGTCCCTCCCACTGCCAAGCCCTCCTGCATTCTCTCTGCCCTGCTTCTTTGTTTCCCAGTGTCTACACATTGAGGAACAAACACTGAAAGCTTTGGGTATCATCTGCCCCTCTGTTCCCCTCTGCAGTCCCCATCCCAGGGACCCCTCGATCTCAACAGAGTGGCTGTTAGGGGAGTTGTGGGAAGGTGTGGGGGGCTCTAGGCAGTCATTGCCTCCATCCTCGCAGCTGTGTGCTGAGTCTCCCTTGGAGCAGGGCGAGCTTGTCACAGCCTTGTCCTTCGTGGCCCTGCAGCTGCGTGGAGGCACACCTGCTGTGCCACCAGCGTCCTTTCTAGGTACACGTGTAGGAGGCCAGGCTCCCAAACTTCTCTAACTTCTCTGTCTTAAGGCAACTGAGCGCTAACCAGCTGCTCTGCCTCTCTGCAGGTGCGAGGTGGCTCTCGGGGAGTTCCTCAAGGAGATCAAAAAGAATCCCTCCAGTGTCAAGTTTGCAGAGATGGCCAATATCCTGGTGATCCACTGCCAGGCGGCAGGTGAGTGCGCAGGACCAAGGGATAGCACCTGCCTCTGGGTTTGCAGTGCTGACCGTGGGGCCAGGAGCTTTCCAATGGGCTGTTCACCAGCTCACCCACTTGCCACTTCTTTGTCATTGTGCATGTAAATTCTGCTGATGAAGGGTCTGGAGCATGGGTCTGATGGGGAGTGGCTGAGGGATCTGGGGGGGTTTAGTCTGCAGAAGAGGAGGCTGAGGGGAGGCCTCATGGCCCTCTACAGCTCCCTGACAGGAGGGTGCAGAGAGGGGGGTTGAGTCTCTTGAGCCAAGGAACCAGCAGCAGGACAAGAGGGAATGGCCTCAAGCTGCGCCAGGGCAGGGTCAGGCTGGCTCTTGGGAAGTATTTCTGTGCAGAAGGGGCTGTTGGGCGTTGGAGTGGGCTGCCCAGGGCAGGGGGGAGTCCCCATCCCTGGAGGGGTTGAAGAGTCGGGCTGACCCAGAGCTGAGGGATCTGGCGGAGTTGAGAATGGTCAGGGTGAGGTTCATGGTTGGACTGGAGGATCTTTTCCAACCAAGATTCTGTGAAAGGGGTGAACAGGCAGCTCTACCATGATAGACACGACTGCTCTTGTACTGTTGATCCCCCAGCCTCAAATACAGGTCTGGCATCCTCCTGAAGCAGAGGTGCCTGAAAATAAAATATCTGGCTGTGGGTGACACCTGTGGATATCCAGCACATCTAGAAGGATCTTCTTAGGGGCTTATCTCAACCTCTGGTGGCACTAGGTGCATAGGACTGTGAAACATGATTTGCCTGGCACTTGGTGTTAGTGCTGCACTGTAGATCCTGCAGGTCTGCTGTGTAGGCAGTGGCTGAGGGTTGCAGCTGCAGCTGGATGTGTTTCCTGAGAAAGATCTTGTCCTGGAGCTGTGCTCATCTGCTCTTTAATGGTGCTGAATGGAGTGGGTTTCTTGTGAGATGGAAAAATAGAAATAGACTGAGATTGCTTGCTCTTAATTAAAGTGATGCCCAGTGAATTTATGCTGTTTAAGTCTAAAATCTGGCCCTGCGTCGCTGACGGCCCCAGCAGTGCTCCCTTTTTTCCAGGATTTGAGGAGGTAATTAATAAAACCCCAGCTCTAGGGGTGATGCTTGACCCAGACACACAACTGCTATTAGTGTGACAGCAGAAATATCCTTATGCATTGGGAGGCTTGAGAGAGTACTTGCAAATGAGGAAACCTGTTTTATGGATTGAACTGGGTTAACTCTGAAACCTAATGATTGTGTTGAACCTTCAGTGAGACTGAGATTAAGGTCTACCTATCCCCTCTGGGACTGAACTGCCCCAGCCTAGGGTGTCTCTGGGTGGAGCATAGGCAACTCTCTGCTTGCAGCTGGTCCTTCACCAGCGGAGTTTGCTCAGCTGCCAGTGCTGTCTTTTCTCTCACCTTTGCTTGTTCCATGTCTTCCAGATGACCTGATCCAGCTGACAGCCATGTGCTGGATGAGGGAGTTCATCCAGCTGGCTGGCCGGGTGATGCTGCCTTACTCCTCAGGGATCCTCACTGCTGTCCTGCCGTGTCTCTCCTATGATGATCGCAAGAAGAGTATCCTTGTAACTGGGAGCTGCTCCCATTCCTGCTACAGCAACCTGCGGGGAAGCACCCGTTTCCTGCCTCTGGGGCGCAGGGCCAGTTGCACAGCTGGATAGGGCCAGGAGGAGTCCTCCCACCAAGTGCTAAAACCCGCTCCAGCCCTTTGGACGTGAGGGGGGTTGCTGTAGCTGGGCTGGGGCAGCCCTGGTGGGACTGCGGTGGCTTCTCTGTGGCTGGCCAGATGTGGCAGCTAGCCACATGTGGGACTGAGTGTTCCTTACACTGCCTGCACTCAGACATCAAGGAGGTGGCGAACGTGTGCAACCAGAGCCTGATGAAGCTGGTCATCCCAGAGGATGATGAAATGGATGAGGCCAAGCAGTCAGTGACCCTACTGGCAGAGCCCACCCCAGAGGAGTCTGTCTCTAATCCAGAAGTAGCGTCCAGTGGTGAGTTCCCATTGATCTGAGCCATCAGAAGTGTGAGGATGGTCAAGGGAAGGTCCTCAAGAAGTTGTTGTGTTGGTTTTGTGCCCTGCAGCAGTTAAGGGCACATAGGAGCTCCGTGCTTTCTTTGAGTCTTGGAGTTCTGTTTCACAGCTAATCCTGTGTTGAGACAGACACGTTTGGCACTGTCTGCATAGCATGGCACTGATCTGGCCCAGAGCCCAAGCAGTGCTGCATTTCCTGGTGAGCATCTCCGTCCCCTCACCATGCTTCGCTTCGAGGCAGTCATTAAATTGACCTGAAAAAGATGGTTTATAGTTAAACATTTAGTGTCGTGCTATATAACATGGGAAGAGAGTAGCCTACCTGTCCTGCAGTGGCTGGTTTGGGAGTTGTTACCACCACCCAGAGGAGAGCTCAGAGAGCTGTGTTAGTCGTGCGAGAGCATCAGTATGTGTGTGGAGGATACCTGTGTTGGGGAAGGGTAGGAAACAGAAAGGAGAAGAATTTTGGGTCCTTTCCAAATGGTGCTTTTGAAACCATCGTGTGGGTATTGTCCCAGTCCTAAAATTTCCAGAACAGGAAAAAGGCAAATGTTTGCAAGCAGGATGGGAGACCTGGAAGAGTGTTTTAAGTGAGAAGAAACTAAATGGAGAGCAGCCTGGTGGACTGAGGCCTGAAAACAGCAGTGGCTTTAGCCTTCCAGCATCCCTTTGATACTGTTGTATTGGGTTGACTAAACACTGCTTCTGGCCCATCTTTGTTGTCCAGGCGCGTGAAATATGTGTGACGTTTAAATCACATGGGCTGATCTGTTGTATTCTTCTGGGGCTGCATGTTCAGCCCAGTGCTCTTGTGTAACATGCCTGCAAGCAGTGTTTGAAAAATCCTGCTGTGGGAACGAGCGGGAGGGTGGGAATTAAAAGGCTGAAAGGTTTTCCTGTACAACAGCAGCCGCGTGGAAGGCGAGGAGGCAGGGAGCTGTGTGAGGCAGCAGTGTGCGGGGCTGGCAGGAGCAGGCAGCCGGGGTGGGCAGGCAGCACGCAGGGCAGCACTGGTGGCTCAGCGGTAGAATTCTCACCTGCCATGCGGGAGGCCTGGATTTGATTTCAAGCCAATGCAGCAGCTTTTTTGGAAGGGCTGTAGGGGAAAAATGTAGTGCAGCAGCAAAAAGTTTTCTTTTTTATTCCTTATTTGTCCCAAGAATACCTCCTTTTATTAAAATCTATTGCAGAAGAGCTTTAGAACATTCAACAGAAACTTTAATTGCCTGAATCTCTACTCCTTTGGGGTTGGACTGTACCTTGAAGCAGGCAGGATCAGATCAACCTGTGATGTTTTCACCTCACAAACCCTCAGCTCTGCTCCCTGGTTGTGCTGATGTGGTGGTGCCTCTGTGCATGAGTAGAGACTGTTGGCACAAGGGAGCATGAAGATTGGCACAAGGGAGCATGAAGAGTCAAGTTCATCCTGTCATGCTTTGTCACCATGCTTTTAAGACCCAGTTTCAGCATGGAACAGAGGTTGGAAAGCTGTTTGGGTCACTTGGCTTTCGCATGAAGTCACGCTGCAGGAGAGCTGGCACTGTGGAGATCTCCTGGGTTGAATTCAGCCTTTCCTGTGCTTGTGTGGTATCTCTAGGTGTTGAAATCTAGACGGAAGGCAGCTGAAACCATCGGGATGTGTCTGGGTCTCCTTTGCAGAGGAGGAAACCCAGCTTGGGGCAGACTTCTGAAGCTGTGCAACCTGCATTTTACCAGGAAAGTGCAGTCCTGTACCAGCTTTGTCCAGTACCTCTGGCAGTGGAGAAGAGCTTGACAAAGAGTGTAAAATGCTAACTGCAGGCAGAAGGGATCCATGGGGTCCCCAGAGCCTCAGGCAATGGCTGATGATGTCCTTGCAGAAGGTCACACAGCTCTCCAGCCTCCCAGTCCTGCTCTCTGCCTTCTTCCATCCCACTAACCGTGCCTCCTTTTTATCTGTCCCCCAGGCTCTCTGGATGCATCTGGTGACTCCAACTTCAGCAACAGCAGTGTCTTCACAGTAACCAGGTAGGGTCTGTTGCTTCAGCGTGACTTGAGAACAAGGGAAGGCTTCTCAGGGTAGAGACAATGACTGACAGGTGCTTACAAAGCATCAGGGAGGGCTGGCTTGGGCTGGAAAGCACTTGGGGTCTCCTGGGTCACAGTGGGATAGATGGTTTGGGATGCTCTAGGAGTTGACCACTTCTCTCTGTGTTTGCACCAAAATGTCTTGACTTTTTTTTTTTTTTTTTTGGTGTTTTTCCCCCCAGGAGGCCTTGCAAAGCCCCTAGGGCAGTCTGGTGAGGCAGTGAGTGTCTCTGCACTTGGGATTCTGCGTCTCGTCTGTCTTCAAGCCCCCAGGTTGGGCACTGTGGCTTAAAGATAGAGGGAAGGTGGAGAGAGGATGGTTGCCTTGGTCATGGTTCTTCCAGCTTGGCCAAAATAGGAGGCATTTGGTTCCTTCCTACCTTTCCAGAGAAATGGAAGTAGAGGAACAGAGGTGTGCTAGTCTGCCAGAGGTCCAGAGAACTCGGGAGAAGGTGGTATGTTAACTGTCTGGGGCTGGCAGAAGAGCTTGGAGAGCACTTGACCCTGTTTCTCCATGCTGCAGCCCTCTACCGCAGTCCTGGCAGCCCACCATGGCACGGTACTGTGGGGCTGCTCCTGCAGCCGTGCCATCCAGCTCCAGCCACTGGAGAGGCAAGGGGTCTTGGCAGTGTTTGCTGCCAGCCTGTCCCCCTGTCAGCCTTGTGTGGCATTAGTCAGCACAATCTCTCCCAAGATCTCATCTAAATCATCTCTCCTGCAAATAGCTTTCCTCCCATCCAGCCTTCAATGAATCTGGGGACAAATCCATCTACTCTTATAATGCATCTTTCCTTTCCTTTTGCTGCCTGCAGTTCTCTTCCTCAGAGGTCGTGATTTCCAACAATTTTATTGTGCTGATGTGTATGTTTATTTGTTCTTGTGGGCTCCAAAATAAGATGTGTTACTCTAGCTGTATCCTACCAGCGAGGCTAATGTGTGATGCCCATCATAACACATCACAGAGCTTTTCAGCTTAATGGTTTGTATCCTCTGTTCCTTTTTTGCAGTCCTGCGAAGCCCAGCTACTCCCTGCTCTTAATGATGCCCTTGATTTTTTCTTCTCTTGAAAGTACAGGTCTTTTCATTTGTGCCTAGATTATGTTTTATGGCTGTTAAATGTTTTTTCCTGGCTTTCCCGTGATCACTGTGTCCTGGCCCTGCTCAGCCATTGAAGTCTAGCGGGTACGGGAGTAGGCATGTGTAGGGCTGAAGTTGGGAAGGGAGAGAATGCCGAGTTCAGGAGGACAAGTATAACTGCAGGTCTGTGCTTGAAGAGCTTGCACCTGGGGGAGAGAGGGAGTGAAGACCAAAGGGGGACAGAAGCAGGGAGAGCTGGAGTGACTTGGTCACAGTGTCACTGAGAGCCAAGAGGAGAATCGCTGCCCAAGCTGAAGCAGTCTGCTAGCTCCCCAAGTGCCAGGGAAAACCATCTGGGACAGTGGGAGACCCCTTGTGTCTCTAAGAGACCTGGTTTTGCAGAGGGACTTGTTCTTGAGCAATCCTAAGCCCTTTTAAACAGGACACTCCAGGTTTTATCCTGGCATTTACCTGCCCTGAAGCTCATTTCTCCATCTGTGTGACCTCTCTGCTGGTCCCGTGTCAGGACCTGCAGCATCTTTGCTGTGGCACCTGTTACGGGGGACTGGCATGGTGTTAGGGGGCTGTACATGGCTGACAGGAGCCCTGGACATCTGCCTGGTGCTCCATCTATTGCTTAGGCTGTCTAGCTCGGCCCTGGAGCCAGAGGAAGGCAGGAACTGGCACCCGGAGCTGGTTGCAGCCATAACTCACACAAGGGAGCAGGCAGCTGCTTGCATGCTGAATGCCCACTGGGTGTCAAGACAGGACCACAGGAAACCGTTGCGTCGCTTTGAAAATCTGGAAAGCCTGCAAACGGAGGAAGTTGCAGCTGCCTTTTAAGATGAAGTCACTCTTCGCTTGTGTTTTTGTTCATCCCCCCCTCCGCCCCCTGCTTCCCCCAGTCTCCTCCGGTGAGTGAGTGATGCAGCATGGCCTGGCGCCAGGCATCCAGCTCTCACGCCCCCTTCTCCTGCCCTCCCCACGCAGCCGTCTGCAGAGGGAGAGTGCTGCAGCAACGGGGAAAGGAGGAGGACCTCGGTCAGCAGGGGCGGAGGAGCTCATGGCCCGGCATCTGCAGAGAGATGTCTTCCATGAAGATGCCATCCAAGAAGATGACGAGATCTGAATGCTTGATAGATGAATGCTGGGCGCGTTCCTATGGCCACAAACTGACACATGCACCCCCAGGCTCCTAAAACATGCTGTCGGCAATCCAGAATGCTTTCAGGGTAACTGCCAGCTTCCTGGTGGCATTCACTGGGAAATGGGGACTGTGTCTGTGCCAGGACAGAAACTGGCTCCTGGGTGAGCCTGACTGCACAGGGCTGGGGGGGGTCCCCATGCAGGTGGTGGTCCCCACTTTCAACTTCTGCAAAAGCCATCATTGGAAGTGAACCAGAACTGTGTTCCAGAGGTGCTGGAGCCGTCCTGTGGCCTCACTGACCCTGCCAATGCTGCAAGCGCTGGTGTGAGCCCGGATCAGGAAGGGGAAGTGGAAGTGTGGCTGCTGGAGCAGAGCCCGGCCTTCCTTCTGTCGGTCTGAGCTGCTGCAGGAGAAGATGCAGATGTTTGTCCTGTGTTGCTGGACCAAAACAGCTGGGAAGTGCCTTTTAGGCTTTTGTAACTGCATTGGTGTTTCAACACAAGACCTGGATGGTTTGAGACAACTTCCTAACCATAGTGCCAGGCAGATGGTCAGGCACGGCTGGCTAGTGGTCAGCAGGGCTGCCCACGTTGGATGTGTGGCAGTTGGACGAGGATGATGGGACCACAGTCCCTCACCAAACTAGAAAAGGGGTATGGAGGCTTCAAAAGAACCTATGTGATCCTTCCTGATGCAAGGAGGGCTTCTTGGTTTGGGTGGTGGTCAGCAAAACATGGACACCTAAAGCTGCTTGTTGCTCTGTAGAAAGGATAAACAGCTGCCACATGGCTGAACTGCCCGAGGCTTCGTTTAAATCGGACTTTTAAACATGGTAATTAGGGCTTTGTACAAAATGAAAATTGCTCCTGCTTGTGCTGGAAGCCACCATAGCCTCATGTCCAGAGCCTGGTGCACCTTGGGGATGCAGCCAGTGAGCTGGGGAGCTCATGGAGGTGATGAACACTTGGGGTAGGGATGGTGCTGGGTGCCCTGCAGCACCCAGGGGACAGCTGGCTGAGGGCATCATGATGGCTTAGTTTGAGCTCATGCACCAAGCCAACCTTGGAGTCCCATTCTCCAGCAGCTTGTCTGGTGTAGTCTGCCTTGCTGCAGCTTTCAGGTCCAGACTGTCCCCTCAGGAAGACTCCTCCTGACCCTCCTCTCCAACCTGGAGCAAGGAGATGGGTTCACTTCACTGCTCCCACTGCGCCATGGGGTGGATGAGCTGGAGGAGGACCTTAGGCACACTACTGCAGCCCCCTTGTCACAGTCATCTACAGGTCGTTGGACTGGATGCCTCTGCCTAGACTTTAGCCTCATTGCTTCCCCAGGAGATCAGCTTGCGCCGGTGCTGTGGGCACTTCCAGTACTTGGAACCTACAGTAAGCAGGAGGAAGCCAAGAGTGCCAAAATAAGAATGATGGAGGATGAGAAAGCGACAGCTTGTGGGACTGATAGCAGAGAGGAGCTATTTACCTCCTGGCCGCTGGCTCGACCCCATTGAGCAGCACAGCTGCCAGCCCGTATGGGAGCTACTCTTGTGACTTGGACCACAATGAAAGGACCTGGATATTTTCACCCTTGGCAAGGCCGCTTAAAGGCTAGAGCCTGGCCTAGACCTTAACCTTGTCTGAAAATGGGGTCAGGAAAGCAGCTGGGCTGGGCAGGAGGCCAGGAGAGAGATGACAGTTCAGGCATTGGCAGAGAAGAGGCAACTGCTGAGGAGAGAGATGGCAGAAGCCCTTGAAGAAAGGGGAGAAATGAGAAAATGAGTTGATAAGGGACACAAAGTGAAAAACATCGCTGTGGGTTGAACACAGTGGGAAAGTGAGCTCTGTTCCCGTGCTGGAGGATGCTTTCTGAGAAGGAGGTATGTGCTGAGGGGTGGGTCTCCTGCCCTACCACTCAGCTTGAGCAAAAGGTGCCAGTATCCAGAGGTGAGAGCCTGGTACGACTCCCATTGTTGGTCAGTTCGCCCTAAAAACATGCTCCCACCATCACAGGCAAACCACGGAGGCGGCGTCAGGTCTGTGTTCATCCTCCGGAGAAGAATCTGGGGTAGTGGGTTAGATGGAAGCGATTGCATCTGACATCTGCCCTGCCACAGATGCCGGTGCTGGGAGCTGGCGTGGCAGGCCCAGAGGATCCCCTTAACACGGTGCTGGTACTGCTGCTCCCACTCCACACTGCCTGGGGATTAAGGAGAGCCAGGGTGAGCTACAAGCCCGCTTCAGAGCTGCAACCATGGCAGCTCTTGCTGTGCTCAGCCGCTGCCTTCCCCCCTGGAAAGGCAGCAGCCCAGGGGAATCTGGTGCTGCTCCATCCTGGAGGCAGAGGAGCACAGTCAGTTGGGAGATGTTTAGCCTAATTCCACGTGTTTGTCAGAGCTCTTGCCTTTCGGGAGGGTGCTCTGGTTTTGTGCTGAGTAAATGAGCTGCTTCTCCACTGGCAACCCGCCCTAAAAGGTTTATCTCAGCAGATGTGGGGAGAGGATAGCCGGCGAGGAGGTTTGCCAGCCACCTTCCACTTTAGCAGGAGCTGAGCCCGGCAGAGCTGCAGGGCAGTGGTGTGTGGTAGGGCTGGGGTCTGCCTGACTTGAGGTGAGCCCGACACTGCTAGCCACCTCCTGGGGTCAGATCAGGTGGATTTTGACTTGGGCCACCCAGACTCTGCCCAAAGCCCACTCCTGTACAGGTGCTGCATCACTGGGGAAGGGGGTTTTCATGAGCAACTTTGGCACAAGCCGGGCTGGAAATGGTGTGTTGATGTGCTGTCAGCAGTCCATCATCCTCCTCTAATGATACCACCCCGTGTCCTCCCTGCCTGCATTGCAGCAGCGTGGAGCTGCTGGATGTGACAGCATCGAGGCCACCTCCAAACCGGCCGGCTTCACGCACCTCTTCTCTGTGCCATCCTTTCAGCTGCTTCCCCCTGGAAACACACAATACCCTCAAGTTCTTTCCCCATCCTTCACAGACAATGCGTATTTTGGCATGGAGGTGTAACTGGGTCGAGGATTCATGCTTCTTTTCCATCAGGAGCCCCGTGCTGCGTGGCTGACTGGCTGCACCACTACAGCAGGAGCTGGTTTTGCAGGAAAACCAGATACAGGGCTTATTCAGGCTGGCTTAAATGGCCTGGGACACTGCTCCCTTGGACATCTCCTCTCCCAAACTTCCCATGCTCTGGGTTCCTCCTTCCCCTTGCTTCTGCACATCTGAGCATTTGGCCCTCAGCTGTTGTTTGCAACATCAAAGCAAAACTTAGTCCAACTCAAAATGCAATTTGCAGACCCCAGCATCTGTTATGTGAGGAAGATCAAGCATTCTGATATCTGCAGGACTGTGAGGGGCTGCAGCTTCCTCGTCTCGCCCTTAGAATGCGTGTCCTGGGGAAGATCAAATCCTATTAAGCCGCAGCTCTACTTGCAAATTATACCATGAGAAATCTGCCCCTTAGGATTTCTTATCAAACAAGACACAGAGCAGCTCTGCGTGCGCTAGAAAAAACGTCAAGAGTCTGGTTCAGCCTTGAATAATTCAGTAGCTTGGGTAGGACGGGAGTGACTTAGCTCTTCAGTGCAGCTACCTCTTGGAGGTCTGCTTCAACCATCTTGGCTCTAACCATCTCTCCTTAACGTAGTGTCCTGTGACAGATAATTCCCACATCCTTGCTGTTGGAAGACATGGGAAACCATCAGGTAGACCTCGGGATTACAAACAGGACAAAAAATGCTGTGACATGACCTCTCCTTCATTGGGGTCACCTGTCCCAGTGCTGGCCTCAGCTGTGTCGGGGAAAAACTGAGGAGTTTTTCACCATAGTAAGAGCTAAGGGTCTTCAGGCTGTTGGTGTTATAAAAGAGGCAATGTCCAAGTGAACTAAGGGCGTTGTTTGCTTTCTTCCCTGGTTGGTGACCAAGAATTATCCTTGTATTTTGGGATGGCTTTTGGGAAACAAGATGATGTTCTCGAGGTGTCCCGAAAACACTGCCAGCCAGGGCACCATCTGCAGTCCTCAGCACGAGTCTGCTGGGATTAGTGGAAACTGGATATCCTCAACTGGTTGGGTGGCCTCAACTAGTGGAGTTTGAGGACACGTGGGTTGGTGCTCTCTGGAGATGTTTGAGCAGGTCAAACTTGAGTTAGATTCTGAGTGCATTTTATGGATCTCTAGTTTTTGAATCCCAAGCCTGGTGACTGCAATACAGACCAGTTTCTCAACACAGCCATGGTACTGGATTCATCTAGCATGATGTTTTGTCGTGTGTAGGTAGTAGCTGTTTTGGGAAAGTGGTAGACCTTCAAGCTTGGAAGATTTCTGTTGTTTCCAAAGCAAGCTTCTGGTTGCTGTGTCTCTCGTGGTGCTTCCCTATCTGGTAATGCCAATCAGAAGCTACTTATGCCACATGGGCAAACCTGGCCAGCCTGGAGCTTGTTTCTTGGCTGTCATAAGCCTTGATGATGTGAACACAGTTGTTGGGTTTGCCATGAGCAGATCTGGATGCATGGAATAAGAAGCATGGGGGGCCAGGCTGAGTGGGGCAGGAGCAGGCCAAGGAGACAGTTGAGGTTTCCTAGGGTTTGAGCTGTTTGATGCAGCCTCTGGTGTGTTAAAGACCTCCCCACTGTGGGAGAAGTGAATTGGACAATACAGCACTGAACTAACCTCTCTCCTTTCCATGCAGCTCCGAGAGGATCCAGGTGACCCTGAACCTGGATGGAATAGTTCAGGTGCTAGACTGCCACCTCCATGACACATCCATTGGGATGATGACCAGAATTGCAGTCCTGAAATGGCTCTACCACCTGTACATCAAGACTCCTCGTAAGGTAGGTTAGGGACTCGGCCTGTGAGCCTGCTGCTTCCCCTGTGGGACTGAGCTTGTCCACTCCCAGCCTGCTCCTTGCCTTTGAATTAGCTGTAATTATCTTGGGAGCACTTCAACCAAGTGTCCACCTGCCTTCTCTGAGGCGGCTTTGCCTGCTGGTTACCCAGTAGCTTAAGGAAGAAGAGCTCTCCAGATCAGATGGAAAATGCTGGTGAAGCTTTCAGCAGCTTCCCGTGGGGCAAGGGGTCTTGTGGCAGGGGGTGACCAGGCCTGTAGGACTGATGCCAACCATATTTCTGGTTCTAGATGTTCCGACACACTGACAGCCTCTTCCCCATCTTGCTGCGAACCCTCTCAGATGAGTCAGATGAGGTAAGTGCTGCAAAAGTCCTCCTTACTCTCTCCACATCTAGCTGGGCTTTGGATTTTTTGGCTTGAAAGCAAGGGATTTTGTGAGGCCTGGCCAGTGTTGGCACTGGGGAGTTTAGTCCTCTTGGCTAAACTGAAAAAGACCCAACGTGGAGCCTGCATATAGCTGCCTGGCTGAAGGCCCTGTTGTCTTGGTTAGACTGATGTGTTTGGGACCTTCTGTCTATATAAACCTTCCTCTCCATCTTTGAGAGCTGATCCTTCAAAGCCAGCTCCTAAAAATTGTTTTTTGCCTGCCTGGGAGGACAGGTGGGGCTTCCAGTTCCAGAGCTGGTGCCTTTCCCATTGGACTGGTTCGTGGTCAGATCCTTGGTGAGTGGGAATTCGTATGCCTTGCAACAGCTCTCTAGGGATGTGAGGGGGATTGTGTCCAGCCAGCACTGCAAAATCCAAGTCATGAGGCGGTTAAGCAGCACCCACCACAAGCGGGGCAGCATCAGCATTGCCTGGTGGGGCTGCAGTAGATGCCCAGTGGCATCAAGCTGCCTGGGAACCGCTTGGCTTTGAAGTGAGCAAAGAAAATCAGGCAGCAATGAGTGAGTCAGCTTGCTCTGCCTTCACCTTACCCTCCCAGTGCAGTGCTCTTCATCTCCCAGGCTGCTCCCTTCCCAAGGCACTACACCATTTTCCGATTTCCTCATCTTTTTTCCTTACTCCTCTTTTCTGCTTCCAGTCTTGTCAATTTTGGCGTCTTTGGTGTCTTCTCCCCCTCTTCATTGCACCCTGGAGCATTTCTAGTGCTTGGGTGGGAGGCTGGCAGCTTCGGCACCCAGCTGGCCCAGACACTGGTAGCGCTTCTACCATCAGCTGGATACCTCTTGCCCAGAGCTGTGAATGATCCTGGCTGGTGTCTCAGCCCAGACCTTCCTCGTGGAATAAAAATCATGTGCTATCTGCTTTGCTTTACATGCTTAGGGCATCAAACCCCAACCCTGCAATAAATCCCATGTGCAAGGGGGTCGTTAGGAGAGGAGGACAGGGAATAAGCAAGCAAAGGAATGACTTGCAAAGGCAAGCGACTCCCTGGCCATTTTCCATACCCTGCTGCTTACAATGCAAACCTTTCCAAAAGAGTCCCCAAGCACACATCTGCCTTTGCAACACTCTAGAAAGCCTGCATCTTGCAGATAGTCTCTCCAGCTTGGCAGGAGATCGCAGTGAGTCATGTTGCAATTACACTGCTTATTAATATTTGAAAAAAGCAGTGAAGAAAGGACCCTGGTGATGCATTTCCTCCATGTGACATAACTGGGAATGGCTCAAAAGTAATTTTAAGCTGATTTATTTAATCCTGTCTTCTATTTATTTAAATGTTTGTAGCGGGGTTTTTTTTTAAGGAAATCCATAGACGAGTCAATCCATTAAACACCACTGCTCAGCTGGCTCCCAACCAGATCTGCTGCTTTTTGCAGAGGAAATAGAAATGACCGAAATAGTAGGGGGATTTTGAGCTGAGCATTTTTGGGAACAATGTCAGTGCCTATTAGAAAAGGGGACACGGGGTGCTCTCTTAACCCTTACTCACTGCTCAGTACAGTAATTATATGCATATTCACGTTGTTCTAGAACAGATCAGGATCCCCAGAAGCTCTTGGCTAATGGGCTGCAGGTCACCAGGTTAGTGTGGGATCCTATGTGTGCTAACCCATCAGCTCTCTTAACGAGGAAGCATCTCCCTCCCCTTTCCCGGTAGGACTCCACACATTGTGTGGTGTAGCACATGGTGTACACACATCTTCAGTGAGGTTTTTTTGCTGTCTTCATTCTGTGGTGCTGCTCCCCCAAGGGAGCCTGGCTGTGCAGCAGTGTCAGTGCCATCTTTCTTCCCAGCAAGGCTGAACATCCTTTTGCAGTGCCTGCAGATCCCCTGGCCCCCATGCACAGTTTGGAGGCCAGCTGTTGCTCTCTTGATGTGCTCTGAAACTCTTCTGGAGCAGTTTCTTCTCACTAGCTCATCACCAAAGGGGAATCTGGCTTTGGAGGGTCCGTACTAGTCAGGGCTTTGCATCAGACTGAAAGACCGTGCTCAGGCACCTTATTTTTAAGGTCTGGTCTTGAGCTGCTCCAAGGCTCTCTGTGCACTTGCCATAAACAATCAAGCCCAAAGCAAGGAGAGACTTGTGCTGGATGGAGCCAGATCCATGTCCTTTAAGTTGTCACGCGTTTTTATCATTAAAGTAGCACAAGGTGTTGCTCCACCTCCACCGTGCTGAACAGGGGCCAGTATCTTCATGATGCATCTGTGGTGTCCTGAGTCATCTCTGCCTTCTCTCCTGTTCCTCTTCCTACCCAGTTCTCCTGTGCCAGTAAAGAAATGGTCAAGACACCTCGTTAAGATTCACAAAGGCAGCTCAGAGAAGTTGGAGGGAAGCTGAAGCAAGCAGTTCCCTTTGATATGTAGACAAGTCGGGATACAGGATTCCTGGCTGTCAGATGCCGTACTGCTGCACTGCGTCACCTCGTGCTGGTTCCTGTGCTTCCCCAACAGGGACATGCTCCGTCCTGCATTTGAGACCTGGTTTTGAAGGCAATCTTTAAAAGCCCTGGTTAAAATTTGATGTGCTTAAAAACTTCCTGCAAGACTTAACAAGGTCCTGCTGGAAATGTTTGGGGGTTTTTTTGCACAAGCTGCTCCTTTCATCGGTGTGAGTCTTGCAGCCCTGATAACCTGATTGGAGAACTGATGTTAGAAAAGGTGAAAAGTCAAAGCCCCAGCACCCTGTGGGAGCAGTGGGTTAGACCCTTCCACCCACAGGTTAAAAGCACTGCTGCTGGGAGGGATTGCTGAAAAGAAGAGCTGCTCCTTGGGTCATCTCCCTCTGCAAGCTCCTGGTACAAAAGCTGTTCCTGATGTAGCTGTCCAGTTCCCTGGGATCTTCCCAGTTGGAGCCAAGTGCTGAGTTTAGTTGGACCCAAGAAGTAGTGAAGGCATCTCTGAGAAAACTGTGAAGCAGTGACACTGCTGGTTTTCTGTCTTTGCTTTGTTTTCCTTTCTCCGGCTACAAAATGGAGTTATTTCTTTATGGCTGAACATGTTCCTGTTTGCTTATCTGCTCTTCTTAATCTTGCTGGGGGTTAGAAGTTGTGCTGGGACTTTAGTCTGACTCATGCAGGAATGACGCATGAGGTGAAACTGGTGTCTGATGTGAAGCAGGATAGTCTTTGGCTTCCTCTCAACTCTGCTAACGTGAAAACCTACCTGCGTTGATGCAGGGGCCAGTCAAGGCTTTGAATACAGCAAGAAGATCCAAATTATTTCTTAGCTTGCTGTTTGCAGCTGTATCTCCTAGAACATCCCTCAGAAGTCTGCTCCTGGCACTGTACAAGAATTGATACCCTTTCCTAGAGAGGGTTAGCTGAGCCTGGGCTACCGTTGTCCCTGGAGGTAGTGATGGACTCAAATGTCTGCATGACCTTCAAGTCAACTTCTCCATGACAAGCTGAAACATTTTGCCCTCCTCTTGCGTTTCCAGTATTAAACTAGAAGAGAAGGAACCCCAGGTATGATGGTATGCTGGTATTGCTCTCTCTCCGTTGCTGTTAACTCCTACACCCCTCCTGTGTGTCCTGCAGCACCGCAGGGTTTCTGCCCTGCCCTCTGAGCCCTGCTGTTTTGCTAAATCCTGGTGAACTTCTCCCATTGCTCCTGATTCCCAGTACAATGAAGCTGAACAAAAGCTTGTGCCAAAGCGAATAGCTGTCTTAGTGTGGTTTGGTTTGGAGCTTTGCTCTGTTGGTTTTAGACCCATTTGTGCTCCAGCTCTCAGCCTTTAATTCGCCACTCAAAGCTACAAGGTACCGAAGCAGGGAGGCTACTTGTTTTCAAGAGGGAAGTTACACTGAGCGTGAGCTTAGGACTGAAATGGTGGGGTATAGAGAGAGGTATATAATTTCGGTTGGATGGTGGAAAATGTGGGCAGCCCAGTTTGCCATATGTGGAAGCAGCCCGTAAGCAGAAGTCTTAAAGCAGGGTGGGGTGATGCTTTCTCCAAGGACTCGAGGCATTTGTAAGGGCACTGGGTTGAAAGATAATCTGTGTGCTGTGTTGTGCAGGAATGGGAAGATTCCTGGGGGGAGGGTGATCCACAGGGAGCTGCTTGGCTCAGCACCAGTTCTGGACCATAATTGCATGGCCTGCGTATACATGTGCAACCACAGTTTATACGTATACTGAATGACGAGTGGTAAGCTGGCAGTCTGGGCTCAAGGTGGTGCTTGTAGCATTCCTGGGTGAAATCATAGAGCAGACTAAAACCCCAGAAAACCTGTCTGCTGCAGAGGACAGGCAATCCCTGTCCTGGGGAGCTGGCTCAGAGTGAGTCCAGGGTGGGATGAAGGTGTAGGATGCAGGATTTGGTGAGCTTGGCTTTGGTTTGCCTTGCTCTCCAGGATGTGGAAGTGCTGGATGGGAGGCAGGGTAGCAAATAAGAGCAAACCCTTTGCCTATCATAAGTGCTGGGACTCTGAGTGCTGAATTTGAAAGGGTTGAAGGCATCCAGTCCCCCACAGCCTGGCCCACAGCGATGCTCCAAGGCTGGAGCTTACTCCAGCCTCATCCCACTGGCTGGACCTGTCCTGCCTCCTCCCCTGCCCTCTAATACATGAAGAAACACCTCCTTGGCATCCTGCCCTGCAGCTGGCATCAGGTGGTGCATTAAGCTCCCCGTATGCTAATTAAACACATTTAAAGAGGTGCTCTGAGCTGTGACAGTGCTTGTGCTCCTGCTGCTCAGGATGCTGCAGGCCTGGCCCTCACACACCCAGCAGCAGGGACAATGGGGGATTTGCAAAAGCGGGAGGGAGGATGGGGAGTTTTCAGGTAGCAGCTTGGTTCCATGTGATTGTGGCTGTATTACCAAGTGAACCCCCCACTGCCTGCTGTATTCACTGATGTTGTGAGTGTGGGTTAGCACAACCCATCAGGATTTGCACTGGGGAGGAGAGGAGAAGCCCCCAGCCCTGCTGTCTTCTTTCTGCTCCCTTCCCAGCTGCAGGCTGAAATCCAGTGGCTGTAAAGGGGGGGGGAAAAAAAAAAAAAAAAAAGGTCTTGGCAAGATCAGAGGATGAAAGTTGGTGTGCTGGGGACCTGAAAAGAGGTCCAGTTAAATTAGTGTGGGAAGATTAATGGTGGTTTTTCTTTTCTTTTTCTGTCTTTAAAGCTGGTGGAGGCGGGGGACACGCAAGTTTGCTTTTCACATTGTGTGTCTGGGGCTTGGCCAGTCTTGCTGCTGGCTGCTCTTGGCTCTGAGACTGCCTGCCCATGCTCGCCTCTCCTCCCCTGGCTGCAGCTAAAAGGTTTGGAGGGCTTGAAAAAAATAAGATTAATTAAGCCCTCTGGGGAAGCCTCGGTGCCTGCTGCAGCGGCAAAGGGCTGCATTTGAGTGGCAGAGCAGGAGGAAGCACCCAGCAGCATCCTCAGCTTTCCTGGTCCCTACCAGGTCATGCCTCCAGCCCCCTACCTTGCCAGTCCTGGTAATGCTGTGGGGTTTTCCACAGCCTCTCTGATCTTGGTCCTGTTTGAAGACGTGCTTTGCAGCCCTTAACCTTCTTGTTTTCCATCTTGGTAGCATCTTGCTTCAGCCGAATTCCAAATCTTCTCCTGGGCAAGAATAACCTTGTCCTTGGTGTTGAGTCCCCCATTTCACTGCCCAGGGAATACCCACACTCTGGGACATCCCAGGCCACCCTTGAGCTTCAACCTGCTGCTCACAGGCATTTTAATCTGTTCACTTTTTTTTTTTCTAAGCTTTTCCATAAATACCAGCAAGGAGAGTGTCTTCGGGAGCTCAGTCCCTATCCTTGCCCTCATGTGTACCCCAGGAGCTGCAGCCTGCGCTGGTGTCCTGGTAGTCAGTATGTGTTGCAGGGTGCTGAGTCTCACTCCGTCGGGTCTGCAGTGGATGTGGGGTCACCTCCCCTTCCTGGGAGGCCCTAACCCCAATGTGCTGGGGCCAGCCCAGCATTTTGGCAAGAGGCAAATTGCTTGCCAAGAGCATCAAGGCGATGCTTTTCAGGCAGGAGATGTATCCCATCTGGCACAGACCATTCGGGGGCTGCTTTTCCCCTGCGCTGTCGCCAGCAGAGCTGGTCTCGGCTCCGTTCAACCAGAACGAGCGGCAAATTAACCTGACCTAGATCTGGAGAGGCCAGAGAGACTGACAGTTTTCTGTGCCCTCAAAATCTCTGCTCTGAAGGCGATACAGGGAGAAATCTTGCCTATTCCCAGAGAGGAGAAATAGCAAATTATTTATAACTGTCTGATAACCTGCTCCTCATCCCCAAGCCGTGCAAAGAGCTTGCCCCTCTCTGTGCTGCTCTTCGTCCCTGTGCTGGGAGAGGCTCGTGACAGCAGCTGGGTCTCCCCATTCACCATGACACTGCTTCCCCTGCTCCTTCCATTCCCACTAATCCCCCAACTTGCCTGGAGCAGTGGCACACCACCCTACATCTCATCCCCATGGGGAAACCTTCACAGAAATCCCTTCTGGGCCAGGAAAATATCCTCAGTGGCTGTTCCTCCAGGCTGGCCATTGCGATCGTGCCTTCACCGGGCAGCTGGGAATGGCTCCGGCCTTGTGCTCCCGGCACTGTCAGGTCTGACGGCCACTCGGCTCCTGACGGATGGGACCAGCTCGCTCCTGGCGCAGCCAGCCCGTTGCCATGGCAATGGCAGGATATTGCTTTCTTACAGCCTCCTCACTTGCACAAAGCCAGCCGCCAGCTAGCTTTGCTTAGCGCAGGGATGTGCAGCGCATACCAAGCGCTCCTGGCTTTCCTCCGTCCCTGGCTGGGAACCCACTCCAGAGCATGCGGGGAAGAAGCAGCAGGAGCTGGAGCTTCCTGCCTCTTTCCCACGGCTGGAAAACCCTAGGCCTTCATGGCTGCCTGCTCCTCCTCTTCCTCCAGGTGTTTGTGCACCTGTCCCTACTGCTTCTTATTTCCTTCATGTTTTTCAGTCGTAAAATCCAGCCCATGCTGCTTTTTCCATCTCCTGCTTGTGACTTACGTGGCTGGCTTCTGGGGACACCCCTTAACATCCCCAGATCTCGAGAGATCCAGCCATGCCCTTGGTGGCGCCAGTCACTGCTGCCCAGGCAGCCTGGCAGGAGCATCCTGAGCACAAGCAGCATCTCCGAGATGGAGCTTGACACCACCTCAGAGGTCGAGCTGCGCTGGGATGTTGAATTAATGATCCGACTTCACAGTCTCTAAATGCTTTGAGAGGCAGCAGGGGTGATTTTTTGCCCAGCCAAGGGTCTTGATCCTGTTTCCTGATGGAACTGCTGGTGAAGTCTATGCTGCACGCTAGCCTAAACGCTGGTCTGGGTGAGAGGGCTTGGGAAGGGGATCGGGGCAGCAGGAAATGCAGCAGGGTGGCAATCACAGGCGGCTGGTTCATGCAGTGCGTCATCCATGTGTTGATACAGCCTTGGCATGATAGGATACCTTAGCCTGGTTGTGCTGGCATGTGTGCTGGGCTCAACAAAATCAGTAGCCTGAACAAGAGTCCCTACGCTCGCCTGCCTGCCAGCCCTTGTAGTCAAGCCCTGAGTCTCTTCGCCAGTTTTAGCCAAAGACAATGAGACTTGGAAACCTCCATGGGTGTAATTTCTCCAGCTGCGAGAGCTTGAGACCCCAATTAGTGCCTTCCCTGCTTGAAGGCTGCAAGTTCAGCTGAGCTGTGTGATTAGCCACTAGAGAATCTACACAGGCCTTCAGGAGACCTGGCTTTGTGAGCTCTGCTCAGGGGCATCCTCCACTTGAAACAAAGTGCTGCCAGTGTTGGTTTATCTGAACCACCAGTGCTTGGAAGCCCTGCAAAGTTGGGCAGAGAGGGAGGACCAAGGTCTTTTCTCTGCTGCAGACTGTGGCATCGCTTCCTTGGAAGGGGATGAAGGCTGGTGATGGCAGTGGCGTCCCATGATGCCAATGAGGTCCCATCCTTGACAGCATCACGCAGCTGCTGTGTTCTTCAGGGACATCAGCACCTCCTCGTTACATAAGTTGTTGTTATCTTATGTTTTTTCAGCCTTGGGAGAGCTGTGGGCTGGGACTTACTTGTGTTGATAGGCACAGAGTCTTCCCAAGTGTGCTGGAGCCTCGTGGTGCTCATGGCAGGCTGCTTCCCCATGGCCAGCTATGCACCAAAGCCTGGACACCTTGCTGCCTGGTCAAAGGCTGCTTGAGGGCTTAAAAATCAGCCCTAATTACAAAAAAAAAAAAAAACAAACAAACAAAAAAAACCAACAAAAAAAACCCCAAACCAAAACAGCTTAAGATGCCTGCAACAGAGAAACTCAGGGACTCCTTTCTGATTTTCAAGGGTCATATTTTCAAGTTCTGCATGATTAAAAAAAGATGTAATTGGCCTTTTTTTTCAGGATTAAGGGGTTTTTTAGTAGCTCAGAAACTCAAACTCCTGTATAACTGCAGATCCTCAGAAAGATGCCTTGTGAGAACACATGGAAAGCCTGGGACGCTGTGCTGGTGGGCAAGCAGTGGTCAGAGATGTGCTCTGCTGGATGCTGATGGGTTAGACGTGACAATCAGCCCTTTTTGGCAGCCTTTCTGCTCCACACAGCCCTGCCACGCTCAGAGCATCAGGGGCGGATGATGAAACATCTAGACCCAAGGACATTTGAATGAAGTGGGACCCAAAATAGTCTGAGACATGAGAAGGGTTGAGGACAAAAAAAAAAAAAAAAAAAAAAGCCCACAAGCCCACCCTGTAATATCTTCTCCAGAAATGCTATATATAGACTAATTCAGCAATTTCTGGAAAGAGCGAGCTATGAAATCCAAATGGCAGCTCTGCCTTGACATCCTGAGTGCAGGGAGCTGAGCCTGCTCTTGGATGCTGCCCTGAACGGGGTAAGCTGGGGGCAGGGGCGGCAGACAGGCAGACTGGGGTTTGCCCCCATGAGTATACCCATGCTCTTGCTGGGGTTCTCCCAAATCTGGAGTTATGAAGGGGTGTGGGGCAGCGAACCCCAGACCTCCCTGAAGCAGGAAGAGGGAGAAGCAAGCCCTGCACCTGATTGTGTAAATTTGGTTTAATATCTCATGCTCCCTTGGGACTTGCAGAGCAGGAACTGGCTTTTTTTCTCCCTTTTTCTCTTTCCTGCCCCATTCCCTCTGCAGTCGTTTGAAATTTCCACTTTGAACTTCGTAGGTAGCCTTCTCTCCCTTACGCCTTTCTTGATGCACCAGGATTTGGTGTTTGCTTCCCATCTGACCCTCTCTGGCTGTGGATAGGAAGGCTCACCCCACCGGCTGCCTCCACCCCGTGTGTGCTTATCCAGTGCTGTCTCTCTCTCTCCACAGGTTATCCTGAAGGACCTGGAAGTGCTGGCTGAGATCGCTTCTTCCCCAGCGGGGCAGACGGAGGGTCACGGTCCTTCTGATGGCTCTGATGCACGACCCAGCCCAGTGGAGCTTCATGTCCCAGCCAGGGCCAGCCAGCTGAGCTCCTCCGGTGAGTGCTGCAGCTCCATGCCTCCGCGCTCCATGGGCTCACTCGATGCGCTGTGGCATTGGTCAGATTTGCTCAGGCAGAAGGAGAAGCCTGTCTTGCAATAATAAATCAATATATCCATCCCCAGCGTAGCTTGGGGATCAAGTCTGCCATGGCACAGACTAGGGAACTGCTTTTACTTTTATTGCTCTTCTCTCTAGCTCACGCTTCGGGGATTTAGGACTCTGTTTAGCAGCAGGATGCTGCAGAGACCAGTGTGGAGAGAGGTCATTATTGTCCTATTTTTTACAGGACCTTGGGTGCCAGCCTCTTCTCTCCCGCTCCCTCTCCCTCCTGAAATCACTTCAGGATGGGATGCTGGCTGCAAGCCCAGGTGTCCAAAACATAGATCAGTCTGCAGAGGGTTCAGTCTGTGCCTGTGATGTTGCCTGTTCAAAGCTGCCTACATTGACTATGAACTGCTATGGTGCTCTGAGAGATGAAGAGGGATAACCCTATTTTCTAGGGACCTGGGGGATTAAAAAAAAAAGCCTTTCATTAATTATCTCGGCACATTAGGAAGTTTTTTCCACTTTCCCTTGTCTGTGGCTCATCCTTTGCAGTCGCTTGGCTGCCCCTTCTCCTCCACTGCTGCTATTTAAGGGCCTCGCTGTTGTACTTCCCAGGCCAGGTCATCCCAGCCAAAAGCACGTTTCACAGCAGCTTTGGATTGCAACCTGAGCACAGAGCCAAGGCTGCCTCTCCCTGCGCAGGATGCGGCCGTGGGGCCTTGCAAAATCACTGCCAGAGAGGGAGGCTTTGCTTTCTGCTCCCCAGGCTTTGTTTTCTCTGAAGATCACAGATCACTCACCCCTCCCTGAGCTTAGAAATGTCTGCACCAGCAATCAGCTCAGGTTTTGGGTTGTTTGGGGTGGTTTGCAGGTTTTTTTTGCAGATTTACCTGTTTCATGCTGGCAGCTTTAGCTCTGCGATAGAAGGGTAGGGGCTGCAATGCTGGCGACCTCCCTAAGCCCTCTGCAAATCTCATCCATCCTCCCGGTGTCAGAAGTGAGACCGCCTGGGTGGAGCAGCTCCTGCGGCGCTGGCCAAGCAGCTGAGGAGCTGCAGTTCAGCTCACACTGATGGTTGTCTGAGGTTTCCTTCCTTGTGGATGATCTAAAAATAGCAGGCTGGATGGCGTGGATCCTAATGGCTGCCGTGGCCCCTGTTAGCTATCTGGAAGAGCAACTTGGCTTCACTTATCCAAGTGTAACATTTGAAAAGAGTCTGGCTCTCCACACACTGAGCAGATCTGCTGGAGCCAGAGCTCCCGTTGCCCCAGGGTGGGGCAGTTTGCCCCCACACGGATCCCAATGGGCTCTGGCTTCCTCACCTACTTTTCTTTTCCTTGTAATGCACCAGAAGATTGTTTCTTTGAGCTTTGCAGGGTCGTTGGCTTTTACCCAAAGGCAAACGTTTTTTGGGGAGGTGAAAAGGAGCTGGTTTGTTGGCCTCAGACGTTTAACATGGCCCCAGTCCCGTCTGGCTCTGACCACCCAGGGCTGAGACTGGATCGGCTGCTGGGCTCCAGCTCGCAGGGGAATTGAGAGGTCACAGCTGGGCCAGGACCCTCCTGGATTACGCCTGGAAAAGAAGAGGCTCTTGGAAAAGACTTTATCAGAGGGTTGTTTGGGGTGTGTTTTTTTGGAGCAGGAGGGTGACTAGTGGAAATCCCTGACTGTGCATGGTCCCAGGGTAGTGTCATACAGTGAGAGTGAGTGAACCCAAACTCTGCCGTGCAGGCTGGTGTGTTTGTGAGTACAGCCCTTCCCAGGTGAAAACCACAAGGTGCTGGCACCGAAGAGAGAGTGTACCTCTTTCTGGGGTCACTGGTTTTGTACTGGGATGTATGGGCATGTTCCCCAAGCACACCTGCCTGGCTAGCACACCTTGGCTCAGACAGTGCTTTATTAGCAGTAAGATGGTATTCACTGCTGGAGGGGAGGCTGCAGGGTACCAGCGCTTCTCCCCAGAGTTAAATCTGTCCGTTCCCTTCATCACACTTTAGACTGAGATGCCATTGGAGCTGGCAGTGGGAGGAGAGCTGCTGAGCCATCTCAGGTCCAGTCCTCTCCTACCTCTGAGGCCCATCCGAGTGTGCAATTGGTGGCTTTTCAGGCAACAAACGTGCACGCCCATTAAAATCCTCGAGGTCACAGCAGGTTTCCATGCAGTGCTCTCCATCTTGGCACTCCAGGCTTTGCCACCTGAGCAGCAAGGGCAGGAGGGGAGGTGGAAGGGGCCAGTGCTCCTGTGGTCTTCCCCTCGCTTCCTCTCACTCCCTTTCTTCCCTCGGGATGTGTTTATGCAGTTGTTTCCCTGCCATTGAGTTCGGTTTCCTTCAGATGCTGGTTGATTAGTCAGGAAAGCCGTGTCCCACTTCCGTAGCTCGTTCCCAGCTCCAATTTTTATTTAGCCGCTTTGTTCTCCAGTTACGTAAGGTCAGCTGCCCTCGACGCCTTCTCCAAACACAATGAGCTGGGGCCAGCCCAGCTCAGCACCGCCTGGGAGACCTGACAGCTCTCCTCCCAGCCTCCTCCAGCTGCTCTGGGAGAGGGTGGCTGGGTGCTGACCTCCAAGAACCTCTCCTTGGTTACCTTCTTCCCACTTTTCAGGGACAAGGTGTGCCCAAGGTTCCCAGTCATTGGGTTGATGGTGCAAATGACCATCTGGTTTCTATAATGGGAGTCCAGCTGCCTGCTTTGCTTTGGGAGTGTTTTGCCAACCCTGTAGAAGTTGGGACAAGTAGTAAATAAGCAAGAGTGGTTGTCACCAAGGCCAACAGGTCAAGGGGGATGATCCTGCCCCTCTACTCTGCTCTGATGAGACCCCCCCCTGCAGTGCTGTGTCCAGCTCTGGGGTCCTCAGCACAAGAAGGACATTGGCCTGCTGGAGTGGATCCAGAGGAGGGACACAAAAATGATCAGAGGGATGAAACACCTCTCCTATGAGGACAGGCTGGGAGAGTTGGGGTTATTCAGTCTGAAGAAGGGAAGACTCTGTGGAGACCTTATCGTGGCCTTTCAGTATTTCAGGGGGGCTTGTAAGAAAGATGGGGACAGACTTTTTAGTAGGGCCTGTTGTGATAGGACAGGAGTAATGGTTTTAAACTAAAAGAGGGGTAGATTCAAGCTAGATATAAGGAAGAAATTTTTTACGATGAGGATGGTGAAACACTGGAGCAGGTGACCCAGAGAGGTGGTAGATGCCCCATCCCTGGGAGTATTCAAGGTCAGGGTCGACAGGGCTTTGAGCAACCTGATTGAGTTGAAGATGTCCCTGTTCATTGTGGGAGAATTGGACGAGATGACCTGTAAAGCTCCCTTCCAGCCAAACCATTCTATGATAGCATGCATCCAAGCCCTCCAGCCTAGTCTCCAGTTCTGCTTTGCATGGGAGGAGAAAGCTCCCTCCAAAAGGATGCTGATACCATCCGCCACCTCATACAGAGTAGCTCTTGCACGCATCTCTTCCTTCCTTTCTCCGCAGCTTTGTAAGGAGGTGGTTATGACCCTTTGTTTCGCAGGAGGCACTTTCCTCTCCAGCTCGGTCTGGTCTCTCCTGCCTGGCTTCCTGCCGGAGATGGTGGGGCCAGTGACGTACCCTCTGAGCACCTCACGCTGTAGGATGTTTACCATGAGGCTGACTCCATTCACGAGTGTGCTAACATGCCCGAGGTCATTGATTTCCACCAGCAGTCCATGGATATCCCAGGAGTCAGTGGATTACTCTAGAGGAGGCTGCTAAAAGTCCCCGAGACACACAGTCTGTTGAGTTCAGACTTGCTGTATCCCCACTGGAGAATATTCAGAGCTCCAGAGCCTGGACCAAACTTGAGATGTTCTGTGGTAGGGATTTCCTGTTGACATCTTTCTGAGGGATTTTTGTTCTCAGTGAGCCAAACCCCTCCTTTTATGTTAACACTTCATTTGTGTAATCACAGATCTGCAGAGGAGGGACAAGGTCCTACCTCCAGATGATCTGGAAGATGTTACGGCAGCCTCTGAAAACACTGGGCAAGTCTGTAGGGTGTGGGGGGTCTGTGAAAGGTATGAAAGAAAAGGTGACCCCTTGTCAGATGGCTCAGATTTACTAAACTGGCATTTCCAATGGTAGGGGAGGTTAAAAGTGAAACTTCTCTGTACTCATCCTCTTCAAAAAAGGCAAGGAGACAGCCGACATCACACCATGGACAACTTGCTCTTGATGGAGCCAGTTTCCAACAGCTTTTACAGGATCAGGAGTGTGACAGCAGGGAGTGGAGGAGCCAGGTGGCATGAGAGGAGAGACTTGTCGCTCCTGAGTGCTCTAAGCAAAACCCTCTGGTTCCTGATGGTCAGTGGCTCTGCCATCTCCTTCCCTACTGACATGGAGCTGTTTAGAAGGGTTGGCTATTAAAAATGCTCTTCTGCCTCTTGGAGAGGAGGGGAATTCAAAGAAAACGGTGATTTCTTTCTTTTCCTGGATCCTCTGCAATGGCAGTGTTGGGATGCTGTGGAAAACTCCAGGAGAGACCATCCAGACTGCAGCTGTAACTCACCTGGCATGGCTTCAGGTATCGATCCCTCCTGAGATGGTTACAGCACATGGCTGACCAGAAAGGTTGGGGATTCCTGAATAAAACCTGGGATTACTGGTCTGTAGGGGCTGCTATGGGAGTTGTTGGGTGTGGATAAGATCACTCCTAGCCAAGCACTCCCAATGTAGTTACTTTACAGTAACTGCCTCAGTTTCCCCAAGATGTTGCAAGGAATTTGAAGGGGTGAGGAATGAGATGAAAACAATTAAGCTGGCAAAATTAATATTGGTGCAGAAATGCCCCGGCAAAGCCCATTGCTGCTCACTCCTGCTTGCAGGTTATCTTCCATGTGCTTCACCTATCCATGCAGCCACTATCTCAGCCCACTCTAAACTCAGCACAAAGCTTCACTGCTCACATTTTTGCAGCTCTGCTGGGTATTTTCTTTTCTTGTATGTTGTCTGAGGTATAACTCTGCTGCATTTTTGCTTATTGATTTAGCTTAACAAAGAAAAATGAGGCAGTAGTGGGCTGCTAACCTTCCTAGGAAACCCATCAGCTTTATCATTGCCTGCTGCCCTCCTTCAAGGCAGGCACAAGCACGGGCCCTGTGTGGGAGCGGTGGGGTACAGAGGATCAGTGCAGCAAAAGCTTAATTTGGCATCAAAATACATACCCTGGCCCATCTGGGGACCCCTTTTCTGGCAAGATGCTGAATCGTAAACCCATGGCTCTTTAGCCAGGTAGAAAGGGGAAAGGCATCTGTGGCCCTGTGAAAGCAGGCTAAGCACAGCCCATGGCTGTGTCATCCATAATTTTGGTGGTTTTATTTCCTCAGCAGCATCCTGTGCTCAGGAGAAGGGAGAGCTCAGCTGAGCTGCTGACACGTTTGCATCTGTTTCCAGCTACGCCCTGCGCTGGATTTTTGGAGGAGGGGGGAGGATTTGCCTTTTTTACAGCTCTATTTTTATCCTGCTCTGCGAGGTTTCGCCACCCCGTGTTTGCAAAAGCTAAAATTCAAAACATCCTGGGGAAGGCTGCTGGGGGGGAGACGCAGCACAGATTCCCACGTCGCCGCCCAGGGTTTCGCCGAGCACCATCTGGCAGTACCGACTCCCACGCTGCCGGCTCTTGATCCTCGCCTCGCACGGGTTGAAGGCTCACGGACTGGCTCCAGCTGCTGCCGGGTTTATCCCGACTGCTCCGGGAGGAGCAGAGGAAGATCCTTCTCTGGGCTGAGCTGGAAATGTGATGCCCTGGGGAAGGCACTCGGGTGGGAAGGATGCTCAGCTCAGCCCCACCAGCTCTTAGCTTGCCCTCCCTGTATCCAAGCTGAAATTGCTTCAATTAGGGATTGCAGTAAATCATTTTAGCTAAACCACTGCAAATACCCTTGTGGATACTCTTTAAACAGCTTACCCAGCTTTAGCTTGCTTCAGAAAGGAATCAATTCTGGTCCAATCTTATTTAAATTTGGTTTAAATGGAGTTAAGCAAGTCCACACCGGTTTTAATTAAGGCCAGTTGGAAAACAATTACAGTAAATTAGTGGAAGTTGCGTTTTATGGCAGGGTGAAGTTCGGCACTTTGTGGCCGAGGTAGAAAAGCCAAGTTCTTGTCAGAGTCTGCCAGGCCCCCCCGGAGCAATTTGGGGACACCTTGGGTACTGTAGGTCTCGAGACGGCTCAGCCCATCAAGCAGCCAGATGGCCCAAATGTTCCAGGCTGCTATGCAATATATATTTATAAGGGCTTTAATATAGATCCCTAATTGCCTGTCTGGGCTGATTTATGGTGTGGCCACGCGAGTGATGGGAACAGCATGAACCGCCGGTGAGCACTTGGGGGTGACTGGGGCTTTCAGCAGGCGTTTGCCATGTGCAGCTTGAGCTAGAACCCATGGAGAGGGGGAGAGATGCTGGTGCTGGCTTAGATGATCCAAGAAGCCCACTCCTGTCCCTGGTCCTACACTGGGCTGCAATCCTTGGGAAGAGCTTTGTTAGACTGACATCCTGGGATGCACGAGGTTGCTGTAGTCATTGTGAGGGGTCCAGGCCGGATGGATGGTGCGGACTTGTTTCTGCCATGGAGCTGCAATTTTCACATGCCTTTTGCAGGCTGTTTCTACTGGCTCTTGTTTCAACGCTCTGATGTTCCCGTGAGCCCAAAATTCCCATTTGTTCCTATTATAGCTGATATCTAGGCTGAGTTTCATCATTCCTCTGAGCAAGGATCTTTATTCCAGCTCCTTCCCCCATGCCAGTTTAAAAAAAAGGCAGCAGAGCCGTGACGTGCCACCAGCCCTGCGCCGGGTGCGTTAACAGCCTATCTGGCAGGTTACGAATCTGCAAAGTCTCGCTTTGGGGAAAGGGGGAGAGGTGCAAGCTTCAATTAATTAAGCCACAGTTTTCATAACACTTCTCTCTGCTTGTCTCTCGTGCTTCGTAGAAACACTTGACAAGCTGCTCCTACGGTTCTGTTGAGCCAGGGATGCTGCTGTGCTGAGCTGTAACCCATGGGGCGGCGAGCTGAGCTCTGGGCTACGCTGGGAAGGGCTGCATGATGGCAAACAAGGTGCTAGCCGCTTCCTAGACATCCTGCAAACACAGAGAAAATAGGACGTTTGGAGGATTGGGAGGATTTGCAAGAGAAATTTTTTGCTTGCTTGGAAGAAGTATTGGTCTTTTAAATTCCAGCTGAGATTTGATTGAGCCTTTTGCAGCCTGGGAGACCCCTCCACGCTGATTTCTCACCCTCAGCGTTACCCCTGGAGAGCACTGGCAAGACTGCTCCGGCAGGCACAGCATGGTGGAAACCATCCTTAAGGACACATAGACTTAGCTGCTGGGTGCCAGACAGACAAGGGATGGAGAAATGATCCCTTTTGAGTTTGGTCTCAATGCTCCAAGAGGCAAAGGATGATGAAGAATTTCCCTGGGTTATGCAGACCATCACATCACACTTTCTTCTCCTAAAAAAAAAAACAGGGCTAAGACTTGTTTTCGATGTCTCTGAGTCCTGGTCCCTCCTTGCTCCCAGCTCCATGATCCACTGTCCGGCTTTCTGCAGACTGGGCAGGAGGCTGGAAGTTCAGGAGCGAGTCTGTGGAAGAAGGTGGCAGGACTGAAGACTGATGGTTGATTGTCCTGCAGATTGCAGCCAGGACCTGATCTCCGAGGCGATTCTGGCTTTTGGATTCTCAGCTAACGCAGCAGGTCCTTACAAGTCTCCAGGCTGAGATGCGGGAGGTGCTGCACCACCTCGGGAGCACAGATCTGAGAGTGCTTCTGGCTGGTCTGTCTTGCACCGGCATTCCCAGCCACACAGCTCCTGGGCTTTGTCACAGGATCACAGAATCACCTCGGTTGAAAAAGACTTTGAAGCTCCTCCAGTCCAACCATGAACCTCACCCTGACCGTTCCCAACTCCACCAGATCTCTCAGTGCTGGGTCAGCCCGACTCTTCAACCCCTCCAGGGATGGGGACTCCCCCCCTGCCCTGGGCAGCCCATTCCAACGCCCAACAACCCCTTCTGCACAGAAATACTTCCCAAGAGCCAGCCTGACCCTGCCCTGGCGCAGCTTGAGGCCATTCCCTCTTGTCCTGGTGCTGGTTACTTGGGTAAAGAGACTCATCCCCTGGGCACGGTGCTGCTAGCACCCCAGCAACAGGAGCACTGGGTCTTTCAGGGAGTCAGAAAGATGCTGCATCCTCCTGTTTTTTCCTGGGGATGTGTTTTAGGATATGTAAGGGTTTGGGCTGTCCCTGGAAGGCGTGCAAGGCAGCGGTAAGGCACAACGCTGGAGCTCTGGGCAGGAGCTGCTGCCTGTGCTGCTGCCGAGGAAGACCAGCCCTGGCAACAGTGCTGTCCTTGATGCTGTGAGGGGTCAGAGAGACGATTTTGGGGGCCTTAAGAGGGGAGAAACTTCAAGATCAGACCTTCCCCTAGACAAGTGACAATGTTGGGGCGTTACTAGCTGATGGGGATGAAGGGGTGATATCCTGCCTGCTGCTTGCTCTTGGGTTTGCAACGCAGCTCCGATTTGGGTGCTTTGGCACTGCTGACAAAACAGACAAAAAATACCACTTTTGCAGCTTTGAAAGACAGTTTTCATCTGCTCTTCATCCACCCTTGGTACCAGAAAGAAAACCAGTGCTTGCTTTTGAGGCTCTGCCTGTGGTACAGGCTGGGAGTTGCGAGGCTGAGCCGCAGGCAGGCACGGTGGGAAAGCAGAGCTGCTCCATGTCTGGACTGTGCCTCTGCTCAACCTGCTTTTGAGTGGTGCTGAGCAGCTGTAGTGATGACACGTGGGGCACGGCTGTATTTTCACACCAGCTACTCCCTGCCTTAGAACAAATGCACCTTTGTTTTCAAGTGCATCGGCTCAGCTAGATCCTATTTTTTTTGCCCAGATCATCTTCCCCACAGCTGAGGGGAAACATGATGCTACAGCGAACACTTGTGCTCTGGGAGATGCCTGCTTTAAAGCCTGGTTTGAGGTTTCGGGTGTACCAAGGCGGGGTGAGCACGCGACTCCAGCGGGGAGGAGACACCAGGTTCTGGTGCAGATGACCTCATATTTAATTTTCCTTTTTCCTTTGGCTGTGTCTGTTCTCTTGGATGTTAAATCCAAACCTGGGGAAGCTGCCCGGTATCACTAGGACAGGCAGGGTGGAAAACAGCCCTGTGGCTTTTCCATCAGCTTTCCTGGGCTTTGGCGGCTTGATTGCATCTTTAATTGGCTGCTCCATGCTCTGCTGAGTCTCGGTAGAAGCAGAAAACATACATAAATCAAACTCTTCAGGTTTCCTTCAGCAATCTGATGGAAATAGTGGCTGTTCTCAGGATGGGGGGAATTACCCTGGGGCACTCGTGTGTGTCAGCTTCCCTCCTTACCGTGGTTAGACATGGTCTTTCCTTAGAAGAAAATAAGGGAGAGAGCTCCCCTTGTTGCAAAGTTGCTTTTAAAACCCTCTCTCTAAGCGTGAACGTCGTCCTGCTAAATAAACCATCTCCACTGCAGTTTTGCTGTGGGAAAAGCAATCTTTACCTGCCAGCTCCCTGCACTTGTGGGATTGAAGGGGTATTTTTTCTAATGTTCTCTGCGTACCCTGAGCTGGGAGATGCCCCTTTGCCAGCCTCTCTGTCTACCCACTCTGCAGATAGTCTCAGACAAAGTTAGGATGTCTTAACAAGTGAATGCCACGGCAGCAGCCCATTCACCTTACAACCAGGAGCACCATTTGCTTTTAAACAAGTAATAGGGGCCCATCAAGAGTAAGTTTATGGCCCTGGGAGGTGCGCAGGGGGCTGCTGACCACTTGGCAGAGGCTGGGAGCAGAGGCTTGCCAGCTCCAGGTACACTGCGTGACAGGAGGATGCAGAGCATCCCTTCCCTCTACTGCTGGAGATCCTCCAGGCGAAGTGCCTAAGGAGAAAGCACGGAAGAGTCTTGCATCCTGGAAGTGCATTGGGTCTGGGTGTGTGAGAGCACATCTAGGCTCTCCTGAGCACACAATCTCTCCTTGCTATCTCTCCTCTCTCTGCTTTCACACACTCACCCTTCCCTCCAGCCAGGGCACTTCCTGCAGCCTCCTTGCTCAGAGAGTCTGGCCACTCTCATTACCCATAATTTTCTGCCTTTGAGACTTGTAAGTGTGATCTGTGATAGCTGCTGCATCAAAATGAAGCCTTGTTTGCCTTCTGGGCAAAAACCACAGCTGCTGCAGAAGCAGCAAGTGGGTTTGTGCCCCAACCCAGCAGGTGCTCCAGGAGCAGGGATGCTCCATGCTGGAGAGACCACTGCTCCTTTGTGCCAGGCTCCC
Organism: Athene cunicularia; assembly: GCF_003259725.1. Taxonomy (NCBI): domain Eukaryota; kingdom Metazoa; phylum Chordata; class Aves; order Strigiformes; family Strigidae; genus Athene; species Athene cunicularia. Next base: position 18,554,053 of record NW_020799113.1, on the reverse strand, counting down.
TTCCCTAACCTTCAGCTTGGTTTTTTATAAAGGGTTTTTGCAAAAAAGAGAACAAAGAAAAATCCCATTTTTTGGTACAGTCTCTGGGCTGGAGCTCTGCTGTGGTTCGACCAGTACTTCATACTGGCCCTGGGGCATGCTGTGTGTGACAACGTTGCACCAAGTAACTCCTGCTCAGGGAAAATCACGTCCCCGAGCGTAAGCTGGTGGCCATGCCATGCCTCGAGGCTGAACGTGTGTGTCTGCCACTACGTGCCTGTGTGCTGGGCTCGGGGCATCTGTGGCATGTGGGGCTGGATTAAAGGCTCTTCAGTTCACCAGCAGTCTGGGTTTTGGAATGAGTGTACACTGTATCCGAGGAGACAGGATCACCTATTGATCTAGAGCTTCAGGCACCCCTTCTTCTATCAGCTACTGAAGCCAAATGGCTCTGGGATGATCTCCCAAAAAAGCTCATTTCACCCCTGTGTGCTGCTTCAAGGGCTGGGACCATCACAAGACTCTTTCTTGTGGGATGGAGAGAGCTGTGGAAGAACTGGCTCTGCTTGGACCAAGCAGATGTGGTATAAACCGGCTTCGAAAGCTTTTTTTCATGCCCCAGCCCTCTGCCAAGTTCTACGATGGTATTTTGGATGTCTGCTCTCTGATTGAGACTGCTTTGGCAGAAGGGCCCCGACTGCTCTGATTTTGTTTCCTCTTCCCCTGCCTCCCCAGGTATGAAAGGCTTGGAGTGCTCGCCCTCCACACCCACCATGAACTCCTACTTCTACAAGTTCATGATCAACCTGCTTAAGCGCTTCAGCAGCGAACGGAAACTCCTGGAGACCAGAGGAGCCTTCATCATCAGGTCAGAGCACCTCACCAGCCTCACTAAAGCCCCCAAGCACCCCCCAGGCAGGGTGGGATGGGGATGACTGGGTCGAGCAGCCCAAGCACCAAGCTCCATAAGAGCCAAACCCATTTCTGTAAGCCTCCCTCGCTCGCCAGCAGATTGTTTCAGAGCAAACGGGACTTGGCTTTCACATGTTGAGGCACCGTATTTCTCACTCCCATCCCTGGAGGCAAAGTAGCTCCTTATTAAATAGCATTGTCAGAGCCCGTTTCGTTAAGAAACAGCTAGACCAGCCAGAGCATGAAGACAGGCTTGCACTCGGGGTGCCAAATCAAGTGAATGCCTCCACCCTGCTCAATGAGATGCTCTCCCAGTAAAAGCCTTGTTCCCCAAAGCCATGTGTTTTGATGCTCAGAGTTGATAGGTTTTGCTTTGGCTTTTTAAGGAGCAGAGGCAGAGGCTGGAAGGCCAAGCGTCATGGCAGCTAGCAGGACATTGACCTTAATGCAATGAAATCTGGGGCAAGGGACACCGATTCCTTGGCTCGCTGGGAAATAATGTGTTTAACAGTCAGGGTGAGGTGGAAAAATCAGTGAGGAGGTTGGTGGGAGGAAGGAGCAGGACCCTGGGTTCTCCTCCCTTGCTTTCAGGGAGGTGGTGTCAAAATGAATGTGGGGAGAGCATGAATCCCAAACTATGGTCCCATGGGAGAAGAGAGCTGCTTCTCCGAAGGCAGAGGGATGCATGAGGTACTGGTGGGGGATCCCATCACTGCAGTTGGAAAACAAAGCATTCAGAGCTCTGAAATCTGCTAAGCTGAGTTGGGTGTTGAGTTGTACCTGTGTGGGCAGCGCTTTGAGCCCGTCTTTGGGCAGCCCAAGAACACACTGAAAAGTTGCCACTGGTTTCATCCCGTGAGCGATGAACGTCAAGGCAAAGCATGGCAGGTTGCAAAAATGATGAAATGTGGGCAGAGCAGGGTTGCAGCCGCTGCTTGGGATGCAGGGCAAGGATTTCGGAGGTCTCCCCTCGCTTACATGAAATTTTAATGTAATACATTACATTTCCCTCCTCAAAAGATCTGACCTTTTTTTTGCTTCTGACAGGAGTCTAGAAATGTTGGGTTTAATCATATGGGGATCTAAGAGTAGGGCAGAGACAATATCTCACTTGTAGTGTCCCCTCTCTTCTCCCTGGTCAGCACAGCCCCTGCTTTGAGCAGCCCTTGGCAGGGGAAGCTGCCCTATTCCTCGTTAAGGGAGCAGAGCAATTAGAGCAATAGTGCACCTGGGCAGGGTCCCATTTAAAAGCTCTCCCATATCATGGCCACCTCAATTTTTTTCCCTCAGGCTCTGGCAGGATGAGCCTTGGCTGGTGGGGCCAGCTTTCCCAGCAGCCAGGCAGCAGTGCAGTGGGACCAGCTCGCAGCAGCTCCACAAGCCAGGGCTTTTTATGGTGACTCATGCCCCCAAAAATCCGGTAAAGCGGAAAAAAAAAAAAAAAAATTACTCTGTCCTTTGTCAAGTCACGTTGTGGCTCACGTGGGGTAGATGCAGGTCTGGAGCCAAAGCGGTGGTTCTGGGAGGGGTGAGCCGTGCCCTCAGGTACTAGTGATTAACTCTGAAACCTACTGATGGTGGTTGAAGTTAACTACATCTCTGTTGCTTCCTGAAAAAGCGAGGTGGGAATAGAGGAGGAAAACTTTTACAGGACTCTTCGGAAAAGATTGATTTCTTGCCGGAGAGACCCAGCGAACGTGGGAGCTTCGTGGTGCTATTTTTAGCTGCTTTTCAAATTGAAGCCGTATGTGCGTTCCCACATTACATCCCTCCCCTGTCCACAAGCCAGCTCAGCTGTTTTGCACAGTGGGGTGAGAAGCCAGTCTCATGTTTGACTTGGGAGATGCTGGTGATGTTTCATCCTGGGCTGGAGGGCACGAGGGGGATGCCTGAGGGACCAGGACAGCGTGTGCTGAAGCATCATCATCCCCCACTGCTGGTACAAGCCCTTTGCTTCCTTCGTACCCATCATCTTCCCCTCTCCTCCGGGACCACCACTGCCCCTTTCTACTGCTGTCCCACCCAGGAACAACAAAGCAGGGAAGAAAACCAAACCTGTTAAGTTTAGGCAATAATTTCCAGCTGAAGGATGAGTGTTCAGGTGAAAGGGAAACAGAGGACAGGATTTTTGTTAAAGCACAGCGCAGCAATTTTCCCTGTCACATTACCAGTGGGAAAGTTCAAAGGTCTATGAGGTCAGGCAGAGGGTCTACAGTTAAAGGTAGTTTATTTCTAACCCAACTCAAGCTTGTTTATATCTGATTGCTGACTTCAAAAGGACTTTAGTCTCTCTCCTGGTATGTCCTCGGAGTCCTGGAGGCAGAGGCTATGGTACGTCATGTGCTTGAGGACAGGAATGTGGTTTGAGCAGCAATCTCTGCAGGAGCCTGTGGTGGTGGGACCATCTCTTGCTCTGTAGGGACCTGTGGTCCCCAAGGTGTGCAGAGCTGCACTGGTGCCTGCCCACCGTTGGGAAACGGGTGGGAGAAGCACCCACAGCCCTCCTGGGCAGAAGTGGGGACTGTGATGAGTGGTCTCGCCATCAGTGACCCTGGTCCTGAGCTGGGTATTTCATGATTTGCTAGAGAAGACAGGGTGGAGCTAAATGGAAACACAAACTGCATTTAAAATAACAGGCAAACAGCTCCAAAAGCTTCTGTTGTTCATAAGGAAGAATCCAGATTTATTCTCCCTTGCCTGGGACCAGTGGGCTGGGGGATAACACAGCACTGGCACGTGGTCCATCTGCCAGTGCTGCTGGTGCATCCAAGAGGTGCCCTTCTTGGTCTGCTGCCTTCCCCGGTGGGATCCAGCACAGCACCACCAGATCAAACCACGGTGTGATACCTCATCCCTGCCACCACCCAAGGGGACCTCGTGGACAGAAGAGCCTACAGCCATGGCACAGCTCACGCTGAGCTGAGCCTCGTCAGGAGTAGAAGGGAAGGGCAACATCCAGGAAAAAGCTCTTCAAGGCTCTTCAAAGCTGCTTAGATGCCTCATGAACACCTGGATGAGGGACCCTCTTTGTGAAGGGATGTGCCGAGGGGGCTCCAGTGATACAAATCACCCAGAATCTCAGACTTTTCACCCCTCCCTGCTGAGGAACTGGAGAGGTGACAAACCTGCTCTCATGGTCTCTTACAAGGATTTTTTTTTGGCTTGGAATCAATTTTCTGCATTGCAGCAGACAAGGGTTTTCTTTGGGGGTCAATGTCTCTCACTGTCACTTGTGACTTTTTTTAGGCTGGAAGCCAGAAAAGTTATTCCATCTTCAAAACTCAGAATTCAGAGCGCTGTATTCTCGTCTCAAGCCAGGCATGTTTGCACTCAAAGGTGGCTCCCAAAGGGCCATCAGAGCCAGGAGCATCAGCCCCCACTCGGTGTTACCTCTCACCTTGATGAGCAGACCCAAGACCTTCCAGCCTTCTCACTAATTAGGAGCTATCTGCCCTAGCTGGCACATGGCCATTTTGGATTCAACAGAGCCCTTAAGCAAGAAGCAAACATTCACATTCAGCTGCTGGCCTCCCAACGATGGCTTGGAGCAGCAGAAAAATGCAGAGGAGCTTCCAAAGCATCACATGGCTACTTGGAGCAGCACGGCCGTCCTCCGGGCAAGGACCCTGCGAAGGGAAAGCTGCTCGGCCAGTCAGGAGGCTGGCAGCGGAGCAGCACTGAGGTTTTCAGCCCGCACTGGGATTTACAGGCTGGATTTAATGCTGCTTTGTTGGTACCAGCACTATCAAATGGGGAGATTAAATCAAAGGCTAAGCCCTACCCCATGGACATCAGTGTTGCTGCTCAGAGTGCGGTTTGAGGACAGGGCTGGCTGCCCTAGCAGCTTTGCCACCCTTGGAAGGATCTTCTTCCATCTCGTCCCTCCCCAGGCCAGTTGTGTAGCCCCTGCGCTGTCCCCAGGGTCTGTCTGAGCTCTGGGAGCCGGTTTAGCTTGCTAAACTGAGCTTAACACCAAAGCAGCTGACTTCATGGCTGATGTACCTTGCCAGGACTGCAAATGAACCCTCCGGGGTACAAGATGTGCTCAAGTGGCTGGAGACACCCCAGTGCGCGTTGTGTGCGGATGCTTTGAAGTGCAGGGCTTAACTTTTAAGCCCAGGGAGGCCATTTTCTTGCTGAGCAGCGGCACCCTGGGGCGCGATAGGATGCCTGAGTCAGCGCTTTGCTCCCCAGGCAGGGGCCTGCGCACAGGGATTGTCTCAGCTTGTTTTATAGAGCTGTTGAATAAACCTCCCCACTGCCTAGCACCTTCTCACGGGGCGTTTTTCTGGGTTATGCTGCGTGGAAAGGGTCCTGGGGTGACTCTTCAGCTACCTCCCGCATGATGCACCCAGCTGGTTGTTTGACTGGGGTTGGTCCTTGGCTTTTTGGGGGATGCTTGAACCCCATGGGGGGTGGACTGGTTCTCCATCCACTCTGAAAGACGTAGGCTGGAGCAGATAAGGTTATACGGCCAATTTATGACATTAGCTGGGGAGCTGGAAAATCCCAAGTCTCATGATGGGGCTGTGGGTTTATGGCTTCTGCAGATGAGAAGAGTTCACCTGGCTGGAAATCCTGCCTTTTCCTTGAGGTCTCAAAAGTCCTGTCTGGATGATGCCAGTGGAGAGCTGGATAATGAAGAGGGCAGAGCTGGGGACAAACACCAGCATGTCACATTGGGTGCATTGAAGGCCTTTATAGTGATGCCCTTGGCCTGGGGCTGGGATGGCTGGGCCCCTCTTTTTGGGCAAGGAAGGGACCTTTCTGCCTCTGAGAGAGGCTGGGGCTGACCATGCAATGTCCCTTTCTCCCCAAAAAATAGGGGAAAATAAGCAAAGGGGGCTTGAACCTGCTAACTGGGATGTGGAATTGGAGAGAAGAGGGGGATAGAGGGCCAGCATGTCCTGCGAAGCACAGACATCTGATGCTCTTGGCAGGCAGGCAGTGAGGAGCATGTTAAATTGCTTTTTGCTCGGCCTGCCCAGCATTCCCAGGGCCCTGCTCTCTGTCTCGGGGGGTGGGAAGGGAAGGGCGGCCTGACAGCGTCCCAGTGGGGAGGGCTCTAGGGGGGGGGGAGTGGGGTGGGGTTTAGCCACCAGCTTGGATAGTGAGGGACATGCTGGGGATCCTGTGCAGAGCTGGTGGGTGTCTGTTTTGGTGGTAAGGGGATGCCAAAGCCCCAGGATCATCCTGCAGTGATTTACTGTCCCCCTGCCCCCCCACCTGCCCCCCTTCCTTAACCTCGTCCTTTCCTCTTGCCTCACTGCCCATCACCCACCCCTCGTCAGGGGAGGCTCAAGAGCTGGGATTAACCAAAACCCTCCTTTTCTCCCAGGCCTGGATGCTCTTGAGCTCCCCTGGACACCTATCTTGCTTGGACAAGCATCTCAATAACCTCTCTATGAGCTGGAGGCTCCCAGGGCTGGGATGCAGGATCCCCTTTGGCTCCTCCTTCCTTTGGGTTTGCTGATGCCACCGTGCCCCCTCCAGCTCCCACTGCCAAACCCGTGCCCCAAGAATCCCTCTGCCCCACCAGCAAGTGAATCAGGGCTGTGGGGGACGCGTGTTGCCTCTTCCTCTCTCCCACCCTCCGGGCCGCTGCATTGCAGAACAAAACCTGCGTTTGTTTTTGAAGGAATCGTTCAGCTTGTACTCAGCAAAGTGCAAAAGAAAAAAAAAATGCAGCCCTTTTGATAAACTGTGATATGAACTCGGGTAAAATCCAAACAGCTGTGAGTGCTACAAGGGAAGCTTCTGTGTCGGGAGGCAGCGAGCCTGCGAAAATACAGTGCTCTGCCTGCCAGGATGCTCGCTGGCCCCCTGCCCTTCTGCTTTAATGAACTGTGCACTCTCCATCCCCCCCTCGTGCCTTGCAGAAAGGAGGAACCAGAGAAAGCTTTTTTTTTTTTTTTTCCCCGCCCATTTGCAAAGCAGAAAGCGGGGCTCCCTCCCACCTAAGCCCCCAGCCGGGTGTGGGGTGGTGGAGCAGGGCAGCAAGCATCCCCATCTCTGCACCGAGGTCTGTGGGCTTCTCATCGCTCCTCTCTGGCTCATTCCTCTGTGCCTCCCTTTAACCCCTGCCTGCTCCCCAAATCTCTCCTCAGCTCTGCCTCTACCCAGCCATGGGAAACTCCATGGCTAGAGATCCAGCGTGGTGTTCCAGTGGTGTGGGGACATCCAGGCTCCGCTGTTATGTGTCTCCCACAGCCCCAGCCAGGCACGAGCTCATCTCAGGCTTTGATGTGGATTTGGGATGGGAACCGGCAACCCCACTGTACCTCCAAAACCCCCCAGCTCTCAAATTGTCTATGTTACATTATGCAGTGGGCTCCACAAGCCCAAGAAGCATATGCTTAATGAGGTTTTAATTCACTGAGATGATGGGGCATTGTGCTCGGCTCTTTGATACCCTCCGAAGCCCCATGAAGCAGTAGCTGGAGGGGAAAAACCTGATTTCCTCCAGGCTAGAGGTTGGATCTAGGGTTGCAACGTGCTGGGAGCCATCAGCAGGATGACCTTCACGATGGAGGACACTGGTCAGCCCCTGCCAGCCTGCTCCTGGGGCTGGACCCTCGAGAGGACAAGAGATGCCTTCACTGAGCCGTGGGAGCTGGGAGAGGACCAGCCCCTGGGAACGAGCTCACTGTCCTACCCACCAAAGCTGCTCCAGGATCAGCTGTATTCAGAGCTGCATGGAAGGATTTGATGGGTTTTTCTGTAGAAAAATGGGAACCACATGTGAGCAGCAGTGCCGGAGTGGGCTGGGACTAATTCGGGTCAGCGAGAGGGTGGAGGGGAGGAAGGGGAAGTGTGCGTATGGGAGGAAAATCCTCCCAAAATGGCCAAGTTCCTTCACAGGGCAGGTCCCCAGGGGAGGATATTTGCTCCCTGCCAGTGCTTTCCCTGGGATCCCAGCAGGAGTGCTCCGGAAAAGCAGGCTGTGAAAGTGGGAAAAGGTGGGCTGGGCAGTGGGGAGAGGAGCCTGCAGCTCCCGTGCTTCTAACCATCGTGTTTCCTGGAGCAGGGCTTCAGCACAACAGCTTCCAAGGTGTCTCCCAAATTTTCCTTGCCTAGCCAATGGGGTGAGAACCCTCATCATGGTGAGATGGCAGTCAGGTGCAGATAAGGGAGGTGGTTTTGGCTGTTAGCTGCTAAATTAACCCATCTGATCCCACTGGTCAGGGCTTGGGTGTTCTGGTGTCTTTTCCTTCTCTTGCTCTGCAAATGTGACATCTCAGTTTATTCATCTCCATGGAGGGAGAAGCCAGGACAGGGAGTCTGGGTGAGGTTGAATAATGGCATTTCCCTCCCAGCTCTCTTACATGGGGTCTTGTTCAGGATTATCCCGAAGGCAGAGGGCACACTCCATTAAAAACATCAAGGCAGGGCTGAGTGTTTTGCATCCTGCTGCTCTCATCAAGGGATTTTTTTCCATTCCTGACTGCTTTTGAGCATCTTGCAGTCCATTGCTGCTCACCGGCGGCGGTCGTGCGGCCCTCCCTTGTCACACACTGCCCACCGATTGCAGGCACAAGCGACAGGCAGGCAAGGATGCCTCAGCACTTCCCACAGTCTCACTTGGCCACAGGTTTACATCAAAGGCAGATGCTCGAGGCTGGATTCTGCCCCAGGAAGAGTCACCCCAGCTGCAGGCCTTCCATAGCTCCTGCCAGTGGGTCCAGCCAGGTGCTCTGCTCCCAGGATAGGATGTCCTGGAATAAGATGTCCCGGGATAGGACATCTTCAACTCCCTGCTGAAAGCATGGAGCTGTGCAAAAGCCACCCTGGTTGGAGGTCCTTCTTCCCTTTGGTACTCCTTCCCTTCAGTGCATGAGCTGCTCTCAGTGCTCAGCTGCGCCTGGAGCAGGTCCCCTTGTAGCATTGGGTGCTCTTAGGGTGCTGACACAGCAGGGAGCATCCAGCTGCTCTCTCACACATCTGTGGGCATTGAAGGGTGAGGGGGAGCAAGGCTCCTCAGGCTGCAGCCCACCTTGGGATCCTTCCAGGGATCCTGGCAGGGCAGGCGTTGGGATCCACCCTGTGATGCTGAAAGGTATCGAGATGCGACTGGCACAGAGGCAAGCCCAGCAGTACAGCCAAAATAACATCTGAGGCATCTAAACCACAGCATAAATGGGGGTATTTTTTTAGCTGACACTCCTGAGTCCAGAATGTGGCTGAGCTTGCTGTGTTACTTGCGGGCAGCACCTTCCCTGAGCTCTAGGACATGCCTGAGTGTGCCCACTCCTCCTGCTGACCCTTCTCCTCAGAGCCACACAAGAACTAGCGCTGCCTCGCCTGTGGCTGTATGTGGATTTGAGCTGATCAAGCAAAATACAGCCAGTTTGCTCAAGCAAAGTGAGGGAAAAGTCAGCAGCAGCTCCGAGTCAAGATGTTGACAGACGAGACAAGGTGGGTTCACCTCCCACCCCAAGGCACACTCATCCCTGAGCTGAGCCAACAGGTCCTGCCTGCTGCCACCCATGGGACACTGCCATCCCCTTCCAGTTCCATTTTTTCTTTCCTTCAGGAAAGCTTCACTCTCACATACACAGTGTTTTCCTGCCATACCTCACCCCAGAGCTGGTCCCTCCACTTTCAGAGGTCTAGGAATGCCCAGCGAGACCATCTTCTGACAAATTCACCTTCCCTACAGGGGGAATGCAAAGGCTTATCTGCCTCTAAAACAGCAACCTACTCCTCAGCCATACTTCTAGGAGCAAAAGCACTTTTATTTCTTCATCTTAAAGCAAAGCAATGGGGAGGGAAGGGGAAGGGCTAGTGAAGGGACCACGCTCCCATCTCTCTGAAAGCTGTGCTCTCCCTGAACCAGATCAGCCTCTCCCAGCTCCTGTTGTCACAGCTTTGCGCCCACTCCTTTAACCTATTTTATTTGCAGAAAAGAGAAATTATAGGGGGGGAAAATAAGGCGCTTGTCAGTTTTCTTGAAAATTAGGCCACAGCTGTCAGCCTGAAAGGGAAGCGTATGTCTCAAAGGAAGGATCTGTTGCTGCTTTACACATATTCCCCCCCTCCCAGCCAGCCCCTGCCCTTCCTTCCCTTTAAAAGCAAGGATGCTTGCCTGAAAATGTCGCTGCCTGGTATAAATCCCCCTCTGGGGTCAGGCTTTTGAGGACTTGGTTGTGCATCGTTTCCCTCAGCCAGAGAGGTGGGCTGGAGCCAGGCTTTCTGCTCTTGCAGGCAGGTGGTGGTGGAGCCAGAGGTTCAGCCCTGCCAGGCACATACTGCTGCCTGTGCCTCCTGCCTGGGGCTTGGTGCCTCAAGAACCCAGGGTGAGACTTGCATTTGCCATCCATTTTGCCATCGAGTCATCAGCAGGTTTAATAGTTGGAGAAGAAATGCCTCGACGGGTTGTTTTTTGCTTTCCTAAAGGGTTCAGAGGGTGAGAGCTGCCTGTTTTTCAGGTGAGCCTCCTGTAGATGCTCAGATGTTCCTACACAGACTATGTTCAGCTGTTCCTACATAAACTTTGCAGGTCCTCAGTGGCTGCACACTTGCAGACAGGATAGCTTTATCCATGGGTCATAAGGTTTCCTCAAGGAAATTCCTGGGACACACTGACTTGTGCAGCTGGAGGCTGGTGCTGTGTCCAGTGGGCTACACCTTGGAGGAGCTGTCACATTCATCTGTGTTATGCATAAGAGGTGGGCAATGCCTTGGACTGAGTGGACCATTAAACTTCCAAATTTAATTATCTTTTAGCTTCTGGTCCATCCCAAAGGATGTTAGTGGTTGTTCATCTTCTGTGCTATAGATGATCAGAGGAAGAAACTTCTTCAGAAGAAACTCTTCCTTCTCCTTGATACAGTCCTGTTTCCCCCTTCTGTGTGGTATGGAGCTGTGGGTATTTCACTGATGATATGAGTGCCCGGAGGTGTTGGAGATCTGCTTTATACACTGAAGGTGATCTCTTTGACGGGTGCTGTTTTCCAGGCAGCAATGGTCAGGGTGGGAATAAGGTTCCTCACGAACATGGTGGAGGTGCCCAGGAGGTGACTCGCAGCTTTGGTGGGCAGTGAGGAAGCCATCCTGCCAGCTGGGACAGGGACATCTCAGCAGTCTGGTGTCCAAGGGGAACATCATGAGGAGCAGAAGCCAAGAGCTGAGGCTCTGCAGGACCAAGATGCTGTTTCACCAGCTGAAGCTGATCTGAAATACTGATGTACGTTTGTGCTGCAGGAAAGGATGCACCGTGCTCCTCTCGGGGATACCCCGTGGCTGCTCTGGGGGTCCCTGGGGATCTCAAGGGAGAGCCTTATAGTTGAGACGGCCCCAGCCCAGCACTGAGCTGGCACCACCCCTCCTTCAGCAGCTGTCACACTGACGGCTTCTGCTGAGCAGACACTCTGTGGGAGGGTTTTCTTGTTTGCAGTGAAACACTCTGCACCTTTCCCTTCTCAAGCAAAGGCATCACAGGGCTTGTCTCCAGCTTCCCAAGATGCACACGTTTCCTCAGAGATCCACGTCTCTCTGGTCTGTGGCTCTCACTGAGTTTCCTGGGGGAACTTGGTAACCATCAGGAGAAACCAGGGCTGGCAAGGTTGAAGATAAGTTCAGGCTTTGTCGCACATTAACCTACCTCTCCCTGAAACACCCTCACCCTTCCCGATGATGTATTATTCCCTTTGATCCAATGCTCCTGGCTGTTCCTGGCTGAACTGACATCTCAAAAAGCAGGGCCTGAATGTCAAGACATGGAATAAGAGTCCAAAAGCCACATGAAGAAAGAGGAGGAACTCCTGCTCACATTGTCCATGATGGCTCCTGGCTCCAGGGCTGCCCTTCCCAAGGACTCATCCATGCTCTCCAGGGCTTTCCTTGGCTGGCTTCCCAATCCAGCAGATGCTGATGCTCTGCCATGTATCTCATTCCATCTTGGTGCCTGCAAGCCCATCCCCAGGAGACAGATCCACCAGGTCCTCTCTGTCTTTTGATGAGGACCCAAGCTCATTAGGGAAACATACCGGCAGAGGCTTGCTTTGAGATGGGAATGGCTGGCTGGGAGACAGGAGATGGGGGGGCAGAGAGTCCCTCTGCCTCCTGCAGAAGGACCCACACTTCTTCTAAACTTCCCAAACCCTTCAAAATTCCTTATATTAAACGCTATGAATTTTGAAAGAGCTGCCGGGGTTGCCATGGTTTCCCTTGCCCAGAGGAGCGGCTCTGAAGCCTCAATTCAGCAAAGACAGTGAGAAAAATGGAGGTCTGGGATTTTCTTTGCTGCCGTGGTGGGGAAGGATGGGGCAACAGCACCCTCCTGCCTTCCCTGATCTCTCCTCCCTCTCCCCTCCATCCTAATTTTGTCTGTGAGGCTGCTTTCTCTGCAGATTCCTAAAGGATTCCAGCTGCTGGGCTGGGCTGGAGATGCTGCTTTTCCCAGCAGGAGGATTTTAGGGGGACAGGCATCACGGGCAAGCAGATTGAGCCAGGACATCTCCCAGGGAGCCCAGAGCAGGGAGGAAGGGCGGTGGAAAGCCCTGGGGAGGAGAGAGAAAGGGAGCAGAGGAAGAGGAGGGTGGGGAGGAAGGACAGAGGGGCTCTGCCCTCCTCACAGCCGTGGAGAGGTGGTGCTCTGGCCCTGTGAGGCAAAAAAGCGGGGCAGACCCCCTTGGAGCATCACTCCTTCCCCAGCTCTGACTCTGTCCCCAGTTGCTGGAAATGGGACGAGACATGATACTCTCCCTGCTGGGGCCTCATGTCTGCCCAGAGCTAATAAAGCAAATCAGTGGTGCTTAATGAAGAAGCACCTGCTTAACTGAACGCAGCAGGACAGTGCTCAGCGTGGCTGGGCAGCGGGACGGGGCCAGCAGCACTCTCCTCACAGGGCTCCCTGCAGGTCCCAGCAGAGGGGACAGTGTCTCCATTCACAGTGGGGCTGAATTTCATCTTTTTTTTCTTTAATTTGATGGAAAACCAGACTTTCACGCCCTGTGAGCAAGCATCGGGCTGCCCTGACCCTCTGTTACACCATTCCTTCACGGAGGAGGCAGGGGACGGGGCAGGGGACAGGGCTGAAGCAGTTAAAGGGGCAAGCGGGCGGGATGGGAGCTCTGACAGCTCCCTGAAATTATGTTGTTTAGATTAGCCGGGTTTCCAGGCATCGGGCTGTCAAAGCAAGAGAGCTGGGAGGGATGCCGGGGCTTGTCCTTAATTGGAGATGTGGCTCTGAAGCTGCCCCATTGCTCTGACGTCCCCTGGGCTCTGGCACGAAGCCCCGCAGCAGCTCCCTGCCCTGAGGCTTTCAGCTTGTCCCCATAACAGCCACCCCATCCCACCCCACTGATGGACATTATTGCGTTAACAACTCAGTGGCCTCTGGATCATGGGGGGCTGTGGTGCTTAATGGGGTGCAGCTGGGGCACAGCTCAGGGATGCAGCGGGACACAGCGATGCGAAGCTTGTGGTGACCTCTATGGCTCCTCCCTTGGCCAGTATCATCTTGCCAAGGGGTCCTTTAGGCTAGGAGCAGGGCAGGGTCGTGTCCCCACGGCAGGGGCTGCGGGTGGCCCGCTGGGTCCCTTGGTAGCCCCACTGCAGCTCAGCCCCATCTGTGGCAATGAGCAGGGGGTGGTCCCCATCTACACACTGCAGGCAGGCGCTGCCTCCCATCTGCCCACTGCTGTGCTCCTTGGCTCTGTTGGAAAGGCTTGAATAACCCTTTTAATTTAAGGAGTTAAATTTTAATGGCCTAAATACTACACTTCATTATCGCCGCCATGTGCCTGCGCCGACGGCTGCCTGACGTCTTGGCGATGCGGTGCGGTGATGCTCTGCGCCTGCTGCCTCCCCGGGGACGCTTCTCTTTTCCTCCTCTCCCATGCCAGGACCTCCTTGGGGACTCATTGGGTCCCCGTGGGCAAGGGGACAGGCAAGGGGACACATGTGTCACCCACAGGGATGCAGGGAGAGCCCCAGGGAGAGGCATCTTGCTGGGATGATGCTTCGGAGGGGATTAGACGGCTCTTTCCATCATCACATCAAAGCATGGGCAGGTGCCTGGGTGGGTGAGCCGCGGCCAGCCGGCTGGTTACTGCAGGTTTAAGTCTTATGACTGGGGTGTACATATTTATGGGATGTATATATTTGGGGGATATACATATATTTAAGGAGAGTGTGTATATATATATATATATATACACACACACACATATTTATGGGCTGTATATATCTGGGAGATATATATATATTTACGGGGTGTATATGTTTGGGGTGTACATACAAAGGGTCTGGCTCACACTCACTGTCCACTCTTGCCCAGCCACCCCTCTGGCACCTCAGCTGCTGCCTGGTCAGTTAGAAGCCACCTGTCCCCTGTATGGCTGCGTCCCCTGCCTCCCTGCAGCCAGCCTCGCGTTCCCGTCATGCCATTGAAGCCTCCCAGCGGACCAGCTCCAGGGACCCCCCCATCCCCCCCGGCAGCCACCCGGTGCTGGCAGTTGGGCTCAGCTGCTGGCTGCTGTCATGGAGGCCAGCAGCTGTGTGGCCGGACAGTTGTCCCCTCCTTTGGGGACTGCTTTTGGGATGTGCTGACCAAGGGGCTTCGTAGCAGGGGGGAGTTTGGGTTCTTTGGCTGCATCAGGGGAAGCTGCTGAGCACTGGCAAGCTCATTCTGCTGGTGGCTCCTGGAGAGCTTGAGGGCAGCTGGAAGGGATGATGTCCAGGTGGGGCAGCATCCCTGGGGGGGTGACACAGCTTCAAAGCTGCAGGGACAGTCTCTGCACGGCTGCTTCTTTTAACACCCCCACAGTTTCCAGTTTCCCAGTGCCCCTGAAAGGAGGGGGAACAAACCCAACTCTTCCCTGCTAATCAAAACCAGGCCTGAAATTAGCAGGCGGCTCGCGTTCAGCCCCCCAGTCGCTGGGAGCACGATGTTAGCCAGCCAAATGTCAGAGCTCCTATTTATGGAAAGCAAGAGCCCTTCTTTTCCACGGAGAAGCAGCGGAGGGGGAACCCGACTGGCGTCCTTGCCATGGGCGGATGAGGGCAGCTTCGGAGGTCGCTGAATTGCCCTCGACACTTGCTGGCACCGTTTTTCTTTTGGCTGAGCTTGTTTGAGCTCTTTTTGTAGCCTTTCTGCCTGGAAGGTGTAAAACACCGGCTCCGTGCCGGCTGCAAGCAGAAGAGCCAGTCCCTGGCTATACCGGCCACACTTTGCAATTGGGGGTAAAATTGTCCTGGTGTTTGTCCCTGGAGGACCCGTCCCCTCTTTGGGCACAGTAAATCATCCTGCTTCATGGTCTGGGTGCCTGGCACGGCTGCCGGAGGAAGCTCGCCAAGGTTGGGGCATCCAGTTATGCCCTCTTATTGGAGAAGGGTAGGATGGAGCCAGCTCCCTCCTGGGCTGGGCTTGGACCTGCCTAGGCTGAGCTTGCTTTGCTGCAGCTGGCGATGACCGGATCCTCCCTGCAATGCTGAGCTATTGATTTGCTTTTGGCTCCATCAGGCTGGACTAAAAGCCTCTGCCTTCCCCTTCCCTCCCTCGATGCTTCACTTTCCCATCGCTCTCCCTCCTCCAGCCAGCCCGCGTCCAAGCGGCAAGAAATCGGGGAAGCGTTTTCATCTCCATGAATGCAGCCGGTTACGTAAGAATAATTGGGATAAATGAGCTTATTTATCACGGCCCGTTCCATTTTAAGGGGGTCCAGGGCGATTGCTGGGTTGGGTTATGTAAAAGCCCGCACAGAGCATCTCATTGTCCGGCAGCAGCCACGCGGGATGCAGGAGCTGCCGATGGAGAGTTGCCGGGGCTGGGCAAGGAGAGCACGGGTTGCTTGGCAGAACTGGGAGGAAGATGGGGGGTTTCTTCCTCCATGTGTTGGGAGAGAAATTCTATCTCTTCATTCCCCACCCACCTTCTGTGTCCCTAAAACACCAGGGTATGGTCTTTGGTGTCTTCCTATGGCCATATAGTCTTCCACTAGTCCTTCCCTGTGGGGATGGGGTCTGGAAACTTGCCTCCTTCCTTTTCCTCACCCTAGGAGGTGAAAACGTGACCTCAGGGGGAGTTCAGGTGTGCCTCCCACCTCCTCGCCAAACCAAGCACCTAGGGAACGCCTCCCTCCCAGCCGCTGAAAAGTGTTCTCCTTGTTTTGCCTCCTGAACCCTTCTGAGGTGCCTCCAGCGGGGGATTTGGTTGCCAGCTGACGTTATCTGGTGGGGAAACAGTGTGTTAGGAGTTGGGGGCAAGCGGAGGAGCTCTGGGAATGACAGCATCTCCCCCCGGTGCCGAGGCCCCCTGTCAGCCCGTGGCGAAGGTGTGGAGACCCAGGAAGCATCCCAGTTTCAGGAGATGCTGGGGAGCTGGGTGGGCTCCCCCGGGTCTCCCTGATGCGGGCACCAGAGAGCTGAACCGGCACTGGGCAGTGTTTCAGGTGTCCTCAGACAAACCGCACAAGAAGGCAGGAGCCTGGAGAAAAACAGGAAATCCCCAAATCTAAACAAACATGGGAAAAAAAAAAAAAGATCTGTTTTTTCATTCCTGGTCTAAAATGTTTTAAAACCTTGAGAATGCCCCAAGGTTTGTTAAGCAGAACATTCCTGCTGTGACCTGCCGGGCTCAACCAGGCAGATCGGCGTGGGCTGTGGCACCGGCTCCGCCGCGCTTTGAGGAGAGTGCTGCTGGCCAGGCGTCCGGTGAGCAGAAGCACCTCACAGCTTCACTGCTGGAGCTGTGAGCCCCTTGGCACCGGATTTCCTGGGAGCCAGAGCGTGAAGGAGTTCAAAGAGCAATGGAGCAGGTTACTGGAAGAAAGGGGGGATGTATAGGGACAGGCAGCCTCTGGCTCCAGGGCTCCTGGGTTGAACAACACCAGGAGGGGTTGCTTTGTCCCAGTGGCCATGCTCGCTCCCTACCAGTTCCCTGGTGTCAGAGGGATGCTGGTCTGACAGGGCCATCCCATCCCATCACATCTGTAACCACAGTGTTGCACACTCCCTGCATTGTCAGGGAGGGAAGCGATGCTGAAACCTTCCAAGTGTGGTCACTGGAAGGCTCAAGGCAGCAACAAGCCACAGTGGTGGGTGCTGATGAGGTCCCAGGGCAGCACAACTGGAGTTGTATCTTACTAGCCTAGCTACTTTTTTTGGCCTTGCCCTGGTGTAAATAGCTGCACCCTCCAAATGCAGAGCCTGGTATTACCCCGAATCTCCCTTCTGGGGCCACCCTACTCACCCAACCTCTGGTGCAGCTGGACCTCCCATCCCTGGTCCTCTCTGGAGGAAGGGGCTGATGAACGGGCTCAGGTCAGGGTCTCAGGGTGCTCATTAACCATCCTTCCACCCCGGTTTCTCTCCTCTGTGATACGCAGGCAGCTTTGTCTACTTCTGAACGCAGAAAACATCTTCCACTCTATGGCAGACATACTACTTCGGGAAGAGGACCTCAAGTTCGCCTCTACCATGGTCCACACTCTGAACACCATCCTGCTAACATCCTCTGAGCTCTTCCAGCTGAGGAACCAGCTGAAGGACCTGAATACTCCGGTATGGGCCATGGGAGCAGGCTCAGCTGCTGGGAGGGACATAATGGGGGTGGCGGGGACCTGGCAGCCACCTGGGTCCTTGTCTTGCCTGGTAGGTCCAACGGCTGGAGCTCGGGCACCCAGGGTGGCCCCTTCATTCCTCCACTCTTCAGGAGTTGAGAGGGGCTTAAAGGACGTGCCCAACTCCTGCTTTGCTCTGCTGGGGTGGGAGCGGGCTCCCCAAGCCCTCAAGCAGCTGCCACCTCCCTCCGCCACAACACAGGCTAGGGGACAGGTGACAGCGGGAGGAGAACCCCCCAGTCCCTCAGCTGTCCCTGCCAGGAACGTGCCCACAGGGTTTGCCAAGCAGCTGCCACCAGCACCGATGACATCTGAGCAAGGCAAGGAGAGGGAGGAAGACTTCTCCTCCTCATGCTGAAGGCCAGCAATGCAGTGGTGTCCCCTTGGGTGGGACAGCCACTGTTCTCCAGCCCCTCATCCTGTGGTGGACACAGCACCCCCAAGGGCCACCCTGTCACGCTGCCACCCCAAAACCTGCCTGGTCTCCATCCAACAAGGGCTCATGCCACTGCCAGGTGGACTTGGTGGGTCCAGAAACATCCTTTTGTGTCTTGGTGGCACTTGCCAGCCCAGTGAGTTGGTGTCAGGGACCTGGGGCTCTCCGTGCCACGTCCTTGCTCCTGCTGGCGCACTGACCCCAGTGGCTCCCTCTTTCCCCAGGAAAGCCGAAACCTCTTCTGCTGCCTGTACCGGTCCTGGTGTCACAACCCCGTGACAACCGTGTCCCTCTGCTTCCTCACACAGAACTACAAGCATGCCTACGACCTCATCCAGAAATTGTATCCTTTGGGGGTTTTCTGTGAGGCTGGTGGCTGGGCTGGCCCCTGGTCCCTCTGTGGCCACCAAGGTCATTGTGTGGGCCAGCCCAGCCTCCTGACTGCAGCCCGTCATTACTGGAGCGGCATTCCTGCAATGAGAGGGCAGGGCAGCCTGTGCTGGGCGCATGCCAGCAACCTTCCCCTGGTGTTGTCCTTACTTTTTGTGGTGTAAAAAGAGGAAAGCGTGTGCTGGCTGAGCCCTGACCTTCCCCTGACTGGGAGGGGAGGCTCTTCAGCATCCTCTTCCTCCCAGGAAGATGAAGACTTTGGCCTCCTGGCTTGATGAGGAGCAGGCAGCACCCGGCGCAGTGCGGTTCCTGGTGAGCTCACCATCTGCCTGGAGCAGAATGATTATTTTCATGTGCCGGCAAACCCCAGGCCTCCCTGAGTAGCTTTCCATACAACAAAGCTTAATAACGTGCACGCTTTCCCTTCCTGGCACACACCAGCATTTCTTCTCAGGGATGGGAGTACTCAGCATCACCTCGGACCAGGGGGGTAAAAGCAACCATGTTCCCTTGTACCATCTTCCTGCCTGCTCTCTGGCGGGGCAAGCTGCTGCCTTTTTGGGCAGCCTGCCTTTTCCCCCATCCCTGCCTGCTCATCCTGTTTCCTTCCATCATCCCTTGGCTGCCCTGCAGACCTTTCAGCCCTGCCTGCTCGCTTCCCGCGGGAGCTGTGGACACAGGGAGGGTTTGGCAGAGCCGCGGCCCATGCCGGGCATTGCCCAGGCGAGCCATCTGCTGCTGCCGGGCCACTCTTTTCCAAGGTAACGTCCTTAACAGCCGCATCCAGCGGGGATCTGGAGGTCACCGTGGATTTCCTCACCGAGGTGGACAAGCTGGTGCAGCTCATCGAGTGCCCCATATTCACATGTAAGGAGGAAACCCTGCGTGGGGAAGGGGCGGCGCATGGTGCTCCCCCTCCCTGCTCCTCCATCACAAGCAGCAGCCGCCGCACAAATAAATAGAGCAGAAGTTATGAGACTTCTTGCCGGGAGGTTTGCCCAGCGCTGGAGCTGCCTGCCGGGGCCGGGCACACTGGCAGTGCTGGGGGGGTCAGTTTGCCCTCCAGATATAGGTTAAGGGAGCGAGCAGAGCTGGCACCAAACAAAGGGACGGGGGAAGGATGGGGGGGCCTGGACCACACTGAGCATCTCTGGGGGACTACTGGTAAGGTGTCAGCTGCAGGGAGCCATGTGTGCCGCTCTTGGAGATATGGGGTGGCATCATGGGTGCTGCTGGGGCCCTTAGCAAGAAAAAAGGTGATTTTTTTAATATTTTTTTTTTCTGGAGAAGGAGAATAAACCTTAAAAAAACAGAGCTGCTTCTCTCCCTGCTGAGCTTCAGATCTGGCTCCCTTGTCCCCAGCAGTGTGGGTCCCCCCCATTGGGTAACAGTCAGGGCCTGGCCAGGGGCTCAGGGATATGGACGTGGGAGCCAGGATGGGGAGGGGAGGACGTGGCAGGGTGACCCATGGCTGGGGGGCTGTTGCTCACACTGGCCATGGCATTCAGCTGCTGCTGGGCTCCTCCCTGGAGGTGGAGCTGGGCATTGAGGCCACGGCAAAGTGTCCTGGTAGGAGCTTTGAGGGGACCTATATAGGTCCAGGGCTGGAGAATATTTGGGGGAAGAGGGTTAGAGCAGCCGGACAGTGAAGATGTCGGGTGACCCTCAGTCATGCTCTGTCCTGTGGTGCTCTGTGCCTCATCCCAAAGATGACTTTCCCACCATGTGAGGCACCCACATGTCTGTGGTGGCTTTCCCTGGCCCCAAACTATTCCTGGAGGGTTCCCCAGCCCACTCACCTTTATCTCCAAGTCTCGGGTTAGGGGACAGACATGTCCCCCATAGAGAAGCATCCCTGGGCATGGGTCCTTTCACAGGGAGACATCAGAGGTGCTAGTGGCAAGCAGGAGGTGACATTCTAGGGCAGGAACCTCTTGCCCTATCCCCTGGGCTGCCCTAGGTGGGACCTTGGTTGACCATAGGGCTCCAGAAGACTCTTCCACCCATGAGCACCACGAGGGACGGAGCAGGAGGGTGGTTTCCCTCTGCTGAGCAACACGGAGGACCAACACAAGTAACCACTGGGGCTGAGAGGAGAGGATCCCTTCTGCTCCAGAGGGTCCCCGGGAGGGTGTCTCCCAGCCCTCCTGATGTGTGATGCTCCAGGGGGGATATTTCTGCTAATCGCACAGAAGCTGAGGAGCACTCATGATTCACGTGTGTCCTCAGACAGACAGCATGGATGGGCTCGGGGCTGAGCAACTGCAGGGATGGGAGAGTGGGGAGCCACTGCCCACTTCCCCAACTGGTAGATGGGGGCTGTGGTGAGGAGAGGGGCTTCTAACCTGTGTGAGACATGAAAGTGGATGAGTTAATGTAAGGAGAGAGGCTGCTTCTGCCATGTGGGTGCCCTTCCAGTCCGCTGGCAGAGGCTTATAGCCTCCTCAGGACCATCAGAGAGGTGGGAAGAACCTGCTCTGGGGAGTAGAGGTGAAATGCATTTTACCCACCTCCCCGTCCTCTTCCTCTCCTCTTCCAGATCTCCGCCTGCAGCTGCTGGATGTGAAGAACAACCCCTACTTGATCAAGGCTCTCTATGGCCTGCTGATGCTGCTGCCCCAGAGCAGCGCCTTCCAGCTCCTCTCCCACCGCCTGCAGTGTGTGCCCAACCCCGAGCTCATGCAGACCGCGTAAGTGCTGTGGGGTCAGACCCCAGCGTCGGCCTCAGGGCCAGACCAGTGGTCCCCCAACACGGGCTGAGCATCCCTGCCATCCCAGGCTCAGCCCTGGGCTCTGGCTTTCAGCCCCAGCTCCTTTGTGGCCGCAGCTGCTCCTTGCCCCGTGGCCGGGAGCGTTGGCTGGGGGGGGTTGTGTCTATATTTGGTAACCCTGGGAGGGCTGTGCCTCATCCACAGGCATTTGGCATCCGGGATGGAAAATTTCACTTGTGGGGTCGCTATGGAAACGAGCAGAGCTGGGAAGGAGGTTTATGGAGAGAGACTCCCGCAGCTGGGGGGTGCTCCCAAAACGTGTGTGTGTGTGTCCCCAGCCCAGACAGCCTTCACAGCACCCAAAGGGACCGCATAACCCGTGCACGCCTGGGGCTGGCTGCTCCGTCCCCACCCCTGGCCTTGGGGGAGCCATGAGCATTGACGTGCAAGGGCGGCCTCTCCCTGGGGACCAGCCGAAATCCTTGTGCTCCCTGCCCAGGGGTGCTGCCCGCCTGGCTTGTTAGACACGGGCGGTGGGATTTGCTCTCCAGCCCTGGGCTAATGAGCAGGGGGAGTAGATGATAAAGCTGGGTCTGCCTTTGCAAAGCCCTGGGAACAAAAAGAAGAGCTCCCGAGATGGGCAGGTTTCTCAATTAACCCCCTACGGCCGCCACTCCTTGGCTTTTAACTGCTCCCCTCGGCTGGCTTTTATCCCTCGTGGCCTCTGGCGCTGAGCTCGTACCCACAACCCGGCACTGATTTTAATTGGGGGGGCAGAGGGGGGGGTTGCATGTGCTTCTCCCCGCCTTTCTTCTCCCCCTACCCCTGGCAGCAGGGGGTTTTCGAGCAACCAGAGCTGTCAGACGGCCTGAGCATCTGATTAACTCTGACCTACATTCCTTCAAACACCGAAGCTGGCTTTCATAACAGGCCATCCCCAGCTGCCCCCTCCCCAGGGGGATGCCGGGGCTTTGAGAGCTGCCTACCATCCTCCCGTGGGCTCCCCTGTGTCCCCCAACGGGCATCCCATGGCTGGTCCCCCCACTGCCTTGCGTACGGTCAACACTGGGGGATGAACACCCATGGCTGGAGCCCTCGGAGCCCCCAGATGGCTTCCTTCAGCCCCATTTGTGGGGTCCCCAGAGCTCCAGCCATGGGTGCTCATCCCCCAAGGCTGTCCCCACTGCCACCAGCCCTCCTCTGTGCACATGGATATTTTTTGCTTGCTTGTAAAACCAGGCAGGGAAACTGAGGCCCATGGCACTGGCATCCTTTCTGGCCAGTCTCACTGCTTTTGGCCAGAATGGGTTGGGATGGGGGGGAGCATCCGTGTTGGAGGGGTTGAACCTCCTCTGTGGGGCCAGGGTGCTGAGGAAGATGTCCCTTGTCCCCTCTCATCCCAGAACTTTCTGAGCTCCTTCTCATGACTTTGGAGAACAGAAACAGGTCTTCAGGGGTGTTTCATGGCACATCAGCATCACCAGGATGTACTGTACTCAGCTTCTTCATGACAAGCCCTTGGTGCTGCCTGTGATGGATGTCTGGGATTTGGGCATCTCCTGCCTCTTCCTGCCCTTACTCTCTGCTCCTTCCTTGCAGGGACAGCACCAAACCAAGCACTGGCTTCAAGAGGGCATCAGCCTCCAACATCGACTACACGGAGCTGCTGCAACACTTTGAGAAGGTCCAAAACAAGCACCTGGAAGCACGACACCAGCGAGCTGGGCGGGCAGAGCAGCTGGACCGGCGGGTGGTCCTCTGAGCATCCCCGTGGCAGCTGTGGGTGTGCACGGTTGCTGGGGCAGGGACCAGGGGACGGGGACACCAGTTGCTGGCCACGGGAGGATCTGGTGGGTTTAATGGCAGAGGGAGACGGGCGAGCGAGTGGGGCTGGTTTTCCTCCCCGCTGTGCGTGTGGATGGTGGGGGACCCCCAGGCTGTGCCCAGCTTCTCCCATGGGTGATGCGGGGACGTGGGGAAGGGCTGCAGGAGGAGAGGGCAAGGGGAAGGTACCTCGTCTTCTCTTGCAATAGGGTGAGGAAACTCCCCTTTGCTTTGCTAATGCCTTCCCCGTGACTGTCAGCTGAGCTACCAGCCTCCTGCCAGCAAGACCAGAGGGGAAGGGAATAAGAGAGCAACCCCTGGCCTCCCGCCCTGGAAAACAAGCACGCGAGGCCATCGGCCACCTCTCGCCACCCCAACTTCCACCCTCTGGCTCTGAGGCCCTGCTGGAAGCTGCCGGCAGCATCTCACCTGGGGACTCACACTCCTGTGCGTGGCCCCCTCCCCACATCCACGCACCTTCCCTGAGCCCCCAGCTCTTGGCACGGACAGCAGCACAGCCTTAACTCCCAGCCGGCACCGGGGAGCACGGGGGGTGGCAGAGACCCTCATCACACCCAGCCCTGGACTTGATTCTTTGTTCCTACATTAAGCTCCCCATGATAAAATAAACAAGCAATGCAGAGCAGCCTGTTCCTTGTAGCTGGGCTCCCCATCCTCGTGGATCTGGCCCCAAGGGGAGCCAAAAACCTGGCATGGGCAGGGGGTGGCAGGGAGCATCTTGCTCGACCCCAAAGCCCTGGGCTGGCTCAGCCCTGCCACGTTGGCTCACAGGCGAGCAGGGCTTCTCCGCCTGTTCCTATTCTCAGCAGGAAAAAAAAACACTGCCGAAATTCTTCCAGGCCATGGTCACGAAACCACAGCGTGGTGACAGGCATTTTCCTGGCCCCGGGCAGCCGCCGGCATTGCCTTCGCCCTGTCCCACGATGCCGAGGGACTGTCACCGCCGGCACGTGCTGGGCTGCTGCAGTTCAGGGGCTGCCGCTGCATCCCCAGTGTATTTCAGGCCCTCACCTGATCCCGAGGAAAAGGGGGTTGGAGGAATTTGTGGAGTTTTTATGGCTCCTGGCCTGTTTACAGTGGAGCTGGGCTTCTGGCAGCGGGTTCCCCAAACAGCCCTGCACCGGCGCTGCTTTGGCCGGGATAAAGACATTCCTGTCATTCCCGGGAAAGGGCTTTCCAAACCCGGTCACGGCGGGTTAATTTTAACAGCCAACCCTTCAGGATGGGTAAGCGGTGGCTTCCCAAGCCCGCCAACGGCTCAGGGTACTGGGGGTGTCCCTGTTGCCTGTCCCCAACCACTGCCAGGTCACTGCCAGCGGGGCCAGGGCTGCTGCCGGCCCCGGGGCTCTGCCCATTGCTCCTGCCGGGCTCACCGCCACTGAGTGGCCTCTTTCCACGCCAAGGGATGGAGTTTATGGGGAGAAATTCCAGCCAGCTGCCGGAGCTCCGAGCCATAATCGTTTCCTTATGGGTGGCTCTTGACCAGCGCTGGCCAGAGCGGCGCAGTGCCGCAGGGGCATCGCCGGCAGGGGATCGGGGCCACTTCTCTGGCAGGAGGGGGAATAGGCATCTCAGTCTGAGCCCCTTGCCCCAGCTGAGCATCCTTTAAGTGTGAAGTGTGGCGAGGTCTGTGAGGGCTCAGCCCGGCACCCCCAGATCCCGGGGGGCTGGGGCTGGGGCCTCGGGATGGCTACAGGGAAGGGCTCGTCTGCTGGTCGGCCGCATGTTTCCCACGGCTGGCCGGCAATCAAGTGCCCCAAGGCGTTTCAGAGCTGCCAAGTAATCACTGCGGAAGGTGTTAAACTTTGACCTGCACTGAGGGGGCTGCCCGCAGCACACCTCAGCGAGGGCCTTCCCCGGGTGAGGGAGGCAGCGGGGGTCAAACAGCCCTCAGAGAGAGGCTGAACAGAGCCCTTGCCCGGAGGCAGCATAGCCCGGCACCTCCAGGGCTCTGGGGCTGCCCCCGAGCATCCGGCAGCACCCCTGGGCTCTCCCGTTCCCTACTCAGCACCCCAAGAGCACCCTTGGGGTTCCTCCACTGCACTGTGAGCAATCCCCGGTGCTGCCCCGACCCGTGGTGCTGCACCCCAGGCCAAGCATCCCGCGGGGCTCCTTCCACTGCACCCCCGGGGCTCCCTCCACTGCACTCCTGGGGCTCCCGGGGCTGCTCCCCGACACCCCCCCCACCCCCCGCAGC
>NW_020799113.1:18521974-18528968 GCF_003259725.1 Athene cunicularia | reverse complement strand
CCCCGGGCTGCCGCAGCGCCGCGATGGAGACGGCGGAGAAGGAGTGCGGAGCCCTCGGCGGCCTCTTCCAAGCCATCATCAACGACATGAAGGTAGGGACACCCGCCCCGCTCTGCTGTCGTGACAGCGCTCCCCCCCGCACACCCCCCCACCTCACACACACACCCCGGGGCAGCCCCCGTGCGGGCACCGAGCGGCCGGCATCGTGCCCCGCGGCGGGCACCGGGGCTCTGCTGTCCAGCCCCGAGCCGGGCATCGCGGCCCCGTGTCGGGTATCGCAGCCCCACATCAGCCGGGTGTCGGGGCCCCACGTCGGCTGTCGGAGCCTGCCACTGGGGTGCCGGAGCCCCACACCAGCCCCATACTGGGCGTGGGGGCCCCGTGTTGGGCATCGGACCCCCTGCTGGGGATCGTCGCCCCACAGCAGCCCCGTAGCCGTTCCCGGGTATCAGGGCTCCGTGTGGGGCGTCGGGGCCCCACATCAGCTCTCGGAGCCCGGCACTGGGTGCCAGAGCCCCGCATCAACCTCGTACTGGGCATCGGGGCCCAGCGTTGGGCATCAGACCCCATGCGGGGGATCGCAGCCCCGCATCCGTCCGTGGGCATCGGAGCCCCATGTCGGGTGTCGGAGCCCCCTGTCAGCCCCGTATCCGTCCCCGGGTCTCGGAGCCCCGTGTCAGGTATCACAGACCAGGCATTGCTGCCCCACGTCGGCTGCTGCTGGCCCCACATCGGGCATCACTGGCCATTTCGGGCATCGCCTTGCCCCCGCCACCCTGCGTTCCCCAGCTGGGATTTCTGCTGGACCCGCTTGGGTTTGCACCAATGGAACAAAAAGGTTCCCCTGGTTCCTCGATCCTATTTCCCAACCTGGGGAGGGGACATCGCCTCCACCCTTCCTGGGAGCAGGATGAGGCCGCCTTTTTTTGTTTATATTCCTTTAGAAAAAAAAGACTGGGGGGCATTTTTGCCTGGGGGCTGAGAATGGAGGAGGCGACCAGCTGGATTTCTTCATCTCGGGGGGCCAAAATTCTCACTGCCAGCTCCAGCGTTGGGGTTTAGCCCCAGTCGTTTTGGGGAGGCAAAAGCCTTCTTCCTCCTCCTCCTCTTCCTCTTGCTGCAGCCCTGTCCAGACAATGCTGTCATTGCCAAAGCAGGGGAGGGGGGATAAAAAAAAAAAAAAAAAGCCTTGCTAAGAAGGAGATTAACCCCTTCGAGGGGTGGTGGTGGCTCCGCGGGGACGGACACTCCAGCTCAGGGCTGGGAGAAAAGCCCTCAAGGGAAAAAATCCCGTTCTCTTCAGGGACTGGCCCCAGGGTGGTGAGGGCTGGGCTGGTGGGGAAGGGTGGCAGGATGATCAGCCCCCCCAGACACCTTCACCCTGGCCGTCCCCTCCTGGCAGCCCTGCTGAGCCCCATGCTGCCGGTGTGGAGGTGGGAGCAGCCCGTGCCTCAGTTTCCCCGTTTCCCCTGTGAGGCTGCGGAGGGGATGAGCCCCCCGGAGCCATCCCCTCCCTGGCTGGTGCCAGCATGGCCACGCAGCGGCGTGCCCAGCCCCATGGGGACGTGGGTGGGCTGGGAGCCCCTCACCATGGCGTCACGCACCACTATGCCCGAGGAAACCAGGCTGGATTAATTTTCTTGCCACTTGAAGGTGGGAAAGAGGAGAAAAAAAGAAGAAAAAAGCCCCAACACACTCAGCTCACGCCCTGCACAGCCCTGGCCCAAAACCACTCACCCTTAAGGGTGCATCGTCCCCATCCCTGTCCCCATCTCCCGACCACGTGGGTGTCCTGGCACTGGGGGAGGAGGAAAAATAAATCCCCTGCCCGAAGAGCTGGTGGTGTTCAACAGCAGCGATGTGCTTAGGGTCCTGCGGGTGGGCCCCCTGCGCTGAGCACGGGCACAAAGGGACCTTGTTGTGATGGCGGGAGGCTTTTCGGCACCCCTCGTCCTGCACTGGGGAGGGCTTGGGCAGCAAAGCCTGCTGGCAGTCCCTGAGTGTCCCCTGAGCCACCTTCATTCCTGTTGCCTCTCTTCCAGCGTGCTCGGCATCCCTGGGTGACCTTGGCATGTCCTTGTCCCCATTGTCCTCGTCCCCATCCTCCTCCTGCATGGCACCGCAGGGTGCTGGGGGCATCACAGCCTGCCCCTTTGTTTGGGGGGAGTCTCTGCTCACTCTGCCCGAGGTGGCATGGGGAAGGTGGCCCTGGGACGGTGGCCCTGAGCCCCCCAACAGTGGCAGTCCCCTGGGGACTCATGGCCCTGAGCCAAGGTGCTGCCACAAGTGGCACATGAAGTGGCATCCCCAACCCCCTTCTTTGCTGACTCGTGAGGAAATTGGGGCTTTCATGGTCCCAAAAAACACTGCTGGGCTGGGCCTGTGCCCACTCAGTGCAAAATTTGTCCCCAGAGGTGCCACCAAGCTGGGCTTATGGGGATGTGCAGTGACCTGTGTCCTGCAAAGCCAGCGCCTGTGCCCATGTCCTGACCTGGTGGCCACCTTAAGGGAGTTTGGAAGCCTCCGGCACTGCCATCAGATGGTGGCACCAGGGTGGCCTCGCCAGGACGACAGCACCAGGACTGGCCTCGCCCGGGTGGCAGCACTAGCATGGCCTTACTGGGATGGTGGCACCAGGACTGGCCTCGCTGGGATGACTTTGCTGGGATGGTGGCAATGGGACCAGCCTTGCTGGGAAGGCACCAAGATGGCCTCACTGGGATGGTGGCACTGGAACTGGCTGTGCCAGGCTGGCACTGGGACGGCCTCACCAAGCTGGCACCAGGATTAACCTCACCAGGACAACCTGACTGGCCTCACTCTATGGTGGCACTGGGATGGCCTCGCTCTATGGTGGCACCAGGATTAGCCATTAGCTGGGATGGCACCAGAACTGGCCTTGCTGGGATGGCACTGGAGCTGGCATTACTGGGACTGACCTCGCTGGGATGGCACCAGGATGGTCTTACTGGGACTGGCATCTTCAAGACACTGTTGGGACTGGTCTTGTTGGGACTGGGCTCACCGGGACAGCACTGAGATGGCCTCATTGGGACAGTGGCACTGGGACAGTGCTGGGATGGCCTTGCTGAGATGGTGGCACCAGGACACCCCTAGGATGACCTCACCACAAGGGCACTGGGACTGGTCTTGGTGGGATGGCATCAGAATGGCCTGGCCAGGATGGCACCAGGGTGGCCTTACTGGGACGGCACTGGGGTGGCCTCCCCAGCACCTGTGACCTGTCTCTGTCTGCACACAACTGCCTCATTCAGGGCTGGGGGGACCCCAGACCTTGTCTCCTGCCCCCCTGGTCCTCACAGGCCTGGGAGAGCTGGGGACTGGGCTACCCACCACAGGGCTGGAGCCCTCCATGAGGGGCTACTTTGGGGAAGGCTGTGGGTGCTGGAGGGCTCTGCTTGTCTCTGCACCAGCTCCTTTCTTCCCCTCAAATTTCCAAACCCATAAGCTGCCTTGACCCCTTTGAGGAAGACATCATCCAAAATCCCGAGTTCCCCATGGTCTGTGAGATTGTGTGGCGAGACTGGAAAAGGGAAAAATGCCTCTGCTCAGCCTTTATTAGCCATCAGAGAAGCCACACCTAGCCATGCACGGCCACCCAGCTGTTGTAAGGATGCAGGGGGGATTTGCCCTGCTTGGGGTGGGGATACAGGGAGACAAGGGGCTCCAGCTCTCACTGTCCCCTTCCCTCCTTGCAGAGCTCCTACCCCATCTGGGAGGATTTCAACTCGAAGGCCACCAAGCTGCACTCCCAGCTCAGGTGAGTGGCTGCGGGGAGGCAGGCAGGGGACACTCCACCGACCCCTGTGGGCACATCCTGGGGTGCCCAGTGCCCGCTGAGCTCCCCCGTCACTCTCTCCGCCACAGGACCACGGTGCTGGCTGCAGTCGCCTTCCTGGATGCCTTCCAGAAAGTGGCCGACATGGCCACCAACACCCGAGGTAGGGCCCAGGGGTGTGTGTCCCCGGGCTTGGCCAGGCAGGGGCCGGGTGCTGAGTGTCCCCTGTGGGGTGACCCCTGCCTACGCAGCTGGAGGGGGGCTTCAGACAGCAACTCCACCATCCATGGAGCCATGTCCAACCTGTCCCCACCCCGAGGTGGAGCAGCCCCCAGGAAGCAGAGGGGTGCAGAGGGGCACCCCCATGGGTGCTGCTCCTCACCACCCCTGGGTGCTCAGCCGGCATCTTCTGGTGGGGATAGTTTGCTTGTGGGGAGATTTGGGGCGACTCAGCCCGGTGATGTGGTCCCCTGCCTCCATCTCTGTCCCCGGGACGCACCCAGGTACGGGGCTGAGCCACCCTCCCCGTGCCCCTTGTCCCCTGCAGCCACCCAGGAGGTGCTGGGGGGGGCCCTGGCTGCTCCAGGGGGCTCTGGGGAAGGGCGATTCGATGGAGGGAGAAGATGCAGGAGCAGGAGCACACGCTCAACTGCTGCGGGGTCAAACCCCAACCCACCGCAGAGGCGAGGTAGAGAGCTGGGGCTGCAGGTGGGGGCCCTCCCATGCTGCTTTGAGGTGAGGGGCCGGACCCCTGGACCTGCTCTGGGTGCCCACTGGTGGCAAGGAGCCACTTTCCACCACTTGGCTTCTGCCAAGCAGATGGTCCCAGGCTGGTTTGCAGACTGGCGGCATCCAGGCCATCTGGAGCTGCATGAGGAGGAGGAGGCAGCAGCTTGAGCCAGGATCAGCTTTGCCTCCAAACCCACTGGCCCAGTGCACCGGGGGGAGGATTAGGGCTCCCCCCAGCTCCCCTCCAGCCAAGGCACTGAAAGCAGAGGAGGTGACATGGGGGGGATGCTGGGGACCAGCACACAGGGGTTGGCGTCATAGGCCACCCTGCACCAGGCAGTGGCATCTTGGGGACATCCCTGCTTCTGGGGGGGTGGGGGTGCAGAGTGGCAGCATGGGGGGAAACTGAGGCAGGGCACTGGGTGGGGGCCAGCTGGCGGCCTTGCACGAGGCACGTGAGCACGCAGGGAATCGGCTTAGAAACAGCAGGAGCCAGGATTAGGAGCAAGATTAAGAGAATACCCTGGCACAGGAGAAGAAGGCCCTTGGCCCAGGGGCTCTCCCATATCTGCAGCACTGTGGAGCTGGGGGGTGCCCAAAACTCCTGCAAAGGGCAGGAGGTGTTTCTGGGGGCTTTTTTTTGGGAGAGAAGGGCAGAATATCACTCCCTAGCCTGCACCCAAGGATTTTGGATTGCTGCTTTTCCTGGGATTTGCCGGCAGCACTGCCACCATGTGGCCATCCTTAGGCTTCAGAGTTAACAGCAGTTTCATCATAAAGGGACACTCCTGCCTTCCCTTGCTCCCCTGCAGGGAGTTCTGACTTCCTTTTGATACACTCAGGATCATTCCTGGAGGTGAGGGACGCAGCCGGCTGCCTGGCACTGAGCCAGAGAGGGAAGCCGCTCCTGGAGCCACTTGCTCCCGACTAGCCAGTTTCTTGGTCCATGCCTGGCTGGCTGCGTGTTACCTGACCCCCTCCCTTCCCTGCCCCTCCCCAGCACTGGGTTTAAGACAAACGGGGAGCAGGTTTTCATTTCAAAGGTTTGGGAAGGGATATTTAGTGCTTTATTTGTTAGTGGATGTTGATTTACTTATTTAGTGGGTTTACTGGGGGGGAAAAAGCGAGCCACTCCAACCCAGAGTGTCCCTGAAACCCAGCACATCCCAGTGCTGGTCATCCACGCCATGAGCCAGCCTGGTGCCAGTATACAAACTGGGTTGAGATTGGTGTTGGGGTGTCCCTAACCCCTCGTCAACAGCGTTTTGTTCCCCCCTCAGGTGCCACAAGGGACATCGGCTCTGCGCTGACCCGCATGTGCATGCGGCACCGCAGCATCGAGGCCAAGCTCCGGCAGTTCACCAAGTAAGTGTGCCCAGGGCATCGGTGACACGAGTTGGCCGGGCTCAGCCCTCCTCTGAAGAAGGAGATGCTGGATGTCAGCTGGGCCTGGGGTGGGGGGTCCTGGCTTCCCTCCCTCAGCTCCGGCGCTCTCCCACGCTCTCTGCCTCTCTCTCCCTGCTCCAGCGCCCTCATGGAGAGCCTGATAAACCCCTTGCAGGACAGGATTGAGGACTGGAAGAAAACTGCCAACCAGCTCGACAAGGACCACGCGAAAGGTACAGCCAGGCTGGGCCAAATCCGTGCTGGGGGGCTGTGCCAGTTGGCGAGGGGAGTCCCCTCTGACACCACTTCTGTGCCCCCAGAGTACAAGCGAGCCCGCCACGAGATCAAGAAAAAATCCTCCGACACCCTCAAGCTTCAGAAAAAGGCTCGCAAAGGTGTGAGGGGAGTCTCCTGAGGGGGTACCCCCACCAGACCCTCTGCAGCACCCCCGGTCGGGGCGGGCATCCCAGATGGGGCACCCCGACTGCCTCCCGGGGTTGGTGGGCACCAGGGGGGTCCCGCTGCCCCCTCGGAGAAAGGGGGGTGGTGGGGAGGCGGGGGCACACCCCGGCCCTTGGCCTCTTTTCACACGTTTTCTCTGTCTCCTTCTCTCTTCCCTCCCTTCCACATCCTTCCTGTAGAGCTACTTGGTAAGTGAACTGCTGCCCCCCCCGCCCCCGGCCCCTCTCTCTGCTTCCTCATCTGCTCCCCCTTGGTCTCCCTGGGGCCGGGGCTGCTTCTGTCCGTCTGTCCGTCCATCCATCCATTCCCTGTACCCCCCGCCCTGCTTTTAGCCTAGCTTAGCTTGCACCTGGCATCCCGGGGTGACACCAGCCCCGCCACGATGGCACCCTGGTGGGTCCCCTGGTTCCAGGCACCAGGGTTGGGGATGGGGTGGTGGAGAAGCCCTCCCCCGGGGCTCCTGTGGGGTGAGGGTGCTCCCAGACCCCCCCTAGGATATGGGCACGGGGGGACCCATGGCACCCACTGGGGCATGAGGATGGGGTGATGTCTCCCAGCCGGAGCCTGGGGGTGGCCTTGGCTTGGCCACGCGACCCCCAGCAGATTTGGGGGGGGGGG
>NW_020799113.1:18517665-18521924 GCF_003259725.1 Athene cunicularia | reverse complement strand
GGACGAGGGAGGGCAGGGGAAGGGGGGGAGCATCTTTGGGGGGCTTAAACTCCATCCTTCCTGCAGGTGATCAAGGACCTGAAGGGCTCTGACTACAGCTGGTCCTACCAGACCCCCCCATCCTCGCCCAGCAGCTCCAGCTCCCGGAAGTCCAGCATGTGCAGGTAGGGTGGCGTGGGCTGACGGGAAATCCAGCCCCTTTGTTAACCCCAGGAGCTAGTGATGCTTAACGACCTCTGGGGATGCTCACGAGGTTCTCCTCCACGTGTCCATATGGCCAACTGGTCCCCAGTAATGTGGAGAAACTGGCCTTGGAGCACTGGGATGAGGGCGGGTTTGGGGCTGGTGGACTGATGGGGTAGGAAAAGTGCCTGGCACTTGCCCCGTCCTCCAGGTTTTGGTGATGATGTGAGCTGTGCAGGGGAGGTCTGGGGGCAAACATGTCACCTTTGCCATGTTCCCCTGCCACTGAGCGACCTCAGAAGGGAAAGGGTCACCCCGCAGGGACCATGTGCCTCCGTTTCCCCAGGCTGGGCTGTGCGGCAGGGTGCTGGGCTTGCTGCCTGTGGACCCCGCCACCTCCAAACCTCCGTCTTAAACTCTCTTTTCCTTCCTTTGTCCTCCCCGCTGGCGTGTCCCCGCCCCCCCCGGCGCCCCCCCAGCAGCGTTAGCAGTGCCAAGGGTGGCATGGCGTGGCCCGGCGGGGCTCAGACCTGCTCACCCAGTTCCACCTATCGCTACCGCAGCCTGGCGCAGCCCCCCGCCACCACCACCCGCCTCTCCAGCGTCTCCTCCCACGACTCCGGCTTCATCTCCCAGGACGCCACTTACTCCAAACCGCCTTCCCCCATGCCCTCGGACATCACGAGCCAGGTACGGGGATGGGGCATTCAGCACTGCCCACCCCCGTGCCTCAGTTTTCTCTTCTGTAGAATGGGTGGGTGCTGCTCAGCACAACACAAGGGTCCGGTGCAGAGGTGATGGAACCCACCCCAAGATGTGTTTCCATCTGTGTTGGCATCATGGGAGATAAATATTAGGAATATTGGGGATGCCTGCCCTGCTCAGGGGCGCCATGGGCATGCCTGGGGATCCCGCTCCCATGCCGAGTTGGATCCTTCTTGCCTCTCTGTGTCTGCTGCCATGGGCTGGGGGCTGGCTGGGAAAGCTGTGAATGCTGCTGTGCGCCGGGGTTGTGGCTGTGCTTGCTTAACCGCCTCTTCTCTCCCCTCCGGCTCATGGCACGGCCTCCCGGCACGGCAGAAGTCCTCCAGCTCGGCGTCCTCGGAGGCCTCCGAAACCTGCCAGTCCGTTAGCGAGTGCAGCTCCCCCACCTCGGTTAGTTCTTGCTCTGCCGCTGGGGCACGGGCAGGTGGCGGAAAGGTGAAGCTTTCAGCAGCAGCTCCCTCTTCCTCCTCTCTTCCCTTTCCCAGCACTGTTCCCCCTCCCGCAAGTGTTGTGTTTCCCACATGGGTCCCCCCACACCTCAGGGAGGTTCAGCCCCCAGATCTCCCCCATCCCACCCCCTACACGGGGTGTATCCGTGGCTCGGAGGTGGATGTTGGTGCCTGCCCCCTCCTGCCCTGCCCCAGTCCTGGTCCCACTGTCCCCAGCATCACCCTGTGCCTTGCCCGTTGCAGGACTGGTCCAAGGCCAGCCCCTATGACCAGCCAGTGGTCCCCACCCTGCAGCGGCGCAAGGACCGCGTGGAGCACCTGCGGGAAGCTGAGATGGGCTCACCCGCCAGCGGGTACCCGGGCATCGGCGGCGAGGATGCTCCCAGGCCCCGAATGTCACCAGCCACAATTGCCGCCAAGGTACCAGCTCTGGCGAAGCGAGCACAGAGGTGGGGGGCTCCCAAGAGAGGAACCAGGGTGCTGATGGTGTCCCCTTGCCCCCACAGCATGGGGAGGAGGTGTCCCCCGCTGCCAGTGACCTGGCCATGGTCTTGACCCGGGGGCTGAGCCTGGAGCACCAGAAGAGCAGCCGGGACTCGCTGCAGTACTCCAGCGGCTACAGCACGCAGACCACCACCCCCTCCTGCTCTGAGGACACCATCCCTTCCCAAGGTACCATCCCGTGGCAGCGAGGGCCACCTGGAGCCACCCAAAACAGCACCTGGAGAGGGGAGGGGGACAGCAGAGGCTTTGGAGGTCCTGGGGCACATCATGTGCTGGGTGTTGGTAGCATTGGGCTGTGGTCATGTCACATGGGGGCTGGTCGGGGAAGATGTATCAGTTGTGGGTGTTGGGGGTTCAGTGGGCAGCACAAGTGTTGTGCCACATGGTAACCATGAGGATTCCGGGTTAGTTGGGTGTTAGTTGGGTCTTGATGGCTACGGTTGTGCCAGGCTTTGCAATAACAGGTAGCACCATGTGGAGTGTGGTTGGGGACAGTTTGCAGTGATGTGTTTGTGCACAGCGGTTGGGTACAGGCTGAGATGGTGGCATATGGTGGGTGGTGACAGCAGAGGTGGTAGCTGGAGATCAAGTAACCACGGGGACAGTTGTGTTTTGCTGCAATTGTATTGGCTGAGCCAGTTGTGACACATGGTGGTGGAGCTTGGCTGGGATTGTGATGGTGGTGGTTGGAGTGGTTGTGGTGGTGATGGTTGGGTTTGACTGCAACCATGTGGCAGTGATGGGTTGAGGCTAGTTGTAATGGTCACGGCTGGGGCTGATTGTGGTCACGTTGCAATGGTGACAGTTGGTTTTGGTTGTGATTTCAATGTTGGGGTGATTGTGGTTGCCTTCTGATGGTGATGGTTGGGTTTGCTTGTGGTTGCCTTGTGACGGTGATGGTTGGGTGGTTGGGCTTGATGGTGAGCATGTTGTACCAGCAATGGTTGGGGCCCATTGGGATTGTGTCGTGGTGGTGGTTGAGGCAGTTGTGGTTGCGCTGCAGCAGTGCTGGTTGGGGCTGGCTGCAGTTGCATTGTGAAGGTGGCGATTGGGCTTGGCAGTGCCAGCTGGGCCGCCCGCCCAGCCGTGCTGACCATGCTGCCACCTCCCCAGGCTCTGACTATGACTGCTACTCAGTGAATGGCGACGTGGAGTGTGACCCCCAGAGCGACTTTGACAAGTCGTCCACCATCCCGCGCAACAGCAACATCGCCCAGAACTACCGGCGGATGATCCAGACCAAGCGCCCTGCTTCTACCGCCGGGCTGCCCACTGGCACCAACCTACCAGCTGGCACCACCCCGGGAGTGGCCACCATCCGCCGCACGCCCTCCACCAAGCCCTCAGTCCGCCGCACCCTCTCCAACGCTGGCCCCATCCCCATCCGACCCCCCATCGTCCCTGTGAAGACCCCCACGGTGCCCGACTCCCCCGGCTACACCGGCCCCACGCGAGTGGGCAGCGAAGAGTGCGTCTTCTACGCCGATGACACCTCGCCGAACCCCCTGGATTTTGCCAAAGCTTCGCCCAAGCGGCTGAGCCTTCCCAACACCGCCTGGGGTGGCGGCGCCATGGAGATCTCTGTCTACCCCGGGGCTGGCCAGCACCTCTCTGCCGAGGAAGAGGAGGACCAACAGTTGGCCGCCAACCGGCACAGCTTGGTGGAGAAGATCGGTGAGCTGGTAGCTGGTGCCCATGCCCTGGGGGAAGGCCAGTTCCCCTTCCCCACCGCCCTCGCGGGGTCCGGCCCTGGCGAGGAGACCCCTGCGCCCCCCCCGGCGGCCTCCATGGACCCCCCGGCCGAAGATATGCTGGTGGCCATCCGGCGTGGGGTGCGCCTGCGCAGGACCGTCACCAACGACAGGTCGGCCCCGCGGATATCGTGATGACGCCCTGGCCAGCAGGGACGCACCCACCATGGCCGACGGACCCCCCGGGGGCACCCACTGTGCCTCCCCGGGAGCACCCCACCCGCCGGCACCTGCTGCCCCTGCCCCTCCCTTGCCAGCCCCTGCTTTCTGCTCCTCTGTCTCCTCCTTCCCACCCCTCCCAGCCCTTTCCTTTCCCTTATGTCCTTCCTTCACTTGTTCTCTCTTTGGCTCTTTTTCTCTTCTTTTTCTCATTTTCTCTTTCTCTTTTCTTTTTTTTCTCTTATTCTCTTATTATCTTATTCTCCTTTTCTCTTATTATTCTCATATTCTTCTTTTTTCTTATTTCTCTCATTCTTTTCTTACCTCTTTTTTTCTTATTTTCTTATTCATCTCGTCCTTTCCTCTTCCTTTCCTCTTCCTTTCCTCTTCCTTTCCTCTTCCTTTCCTCTTCCTTTCCTCTTCCTTTCCTCTTCCTTTCCTCTTCCTT
>NW_020799113.1:18513072-18517615 GCF_003259725.1 Athene cunicularia | reverse complement strand
GGGGGGGGGGGGGGTTGTCCCCCCCAGGCTGCTCTGAACATGCTTACCAAGTGCCTGGCCCTGGAGTACGGGGGAAGTGGGATCCTCTGCGTGTCGGTGGACCCCGGCTGTGTGACACCTCCCTTGGGACGGGGGATGGTGAGTGACGCGCACAACCACCTTGTCTTGGCAAACTCTCACGAGGATCCCTTCCTGGGGCACCCCTCCCGTGGGCATCCCTTCCCGGGGACATCCCTTCCTGTGGACATCCCTTGCTGAGGGCAGCTCCTCAGTCCCGGGGGACCTTTGCCACCACAGCAAAGGACCAATTACGGGCTCTTCCACCAAAACAATCCAGTTTCCTCCCTATTTTTTATTTCATTTCCCATCCCAATCGCATGTCAGCAGAGGGCACCCTGGCCCCACGCTCAGCAGCAGCGCCGGGGCTGCACCCAGGTTGCTGCCTCTCAGCACCTCATGCACCCGGGGGCCACAATCACCCCAAATTTGGCTTCTTCTCTGACCGTGCCAAGGGGAGGCAGGCAAGGTTGGAGACGAGCAGCCTCTTGCAGTGTATCCGGGCAAGTCTTACTCCCATGCTGGCTTGCGGAGGCAATAAATGAGTCACTTACTAGGAACCATAAAATTAACTTCCATCCTTAGAGCACTCACATTACGGATTATCAGTTTGTGCAAAGCTGCATTCCTTGGCTGCTAGAGCATCTCCAGCCTCTCCCAACCTGCCTGGCTGAAGGTGGCATCCCAGCATGCCCAGGGCTGGGGCTGGGGGTGACAGGAGTGGGGTTTGGGCTCTTTTTTTTTCTTTCCCCATGCCTCAGGGCCCGGTGACGGTGGAGGAGAGTGTTCGGGGCGTCCTGCGGCTGCTGGCCCGGCTCTCGGCCACCAGCAATGGCACCTTCTGGGACTGGCGAGGGCAGAGCCTGCCCTGGTGAGAGTGGTGCCCAGCCACGGTGGCCACTGAGCTCAGTAAAGTTAATTAATTGCCATTATCAGGCTCTCGCTGGTTCTGTGGGGTGAGAACAGGGTCTTGGAGGGGTGACAACTGGGGTCGCTGCCCACCCACCAGAGATGATGAGTTGGGCCAGGGCAGCAGATGAAAGGATGTTCCACCCATGGTCCTGCATCCTGGTGTCAGGCTCTACTGCGGCATCCCCTGGGGCTGAGAGATCCCCCCAGGCAACCTCATGCTGCCTGAGGGGCAGGTCTGGATGTGGCCCCACTCTGTGACCATAAGCCACGCTGGTGGTGGCCCTGGGGACATATTAGACAGCCCCATAACCATAGGGCATCCTTACCAGAGCCCAGCTCTTGTCCTGCTGAGCCTGGCTCCCACATGACACTGTCCCACATGACATCTTTGTCTCTAAGTTAGAGACAGGGATTTGAGACATTGAGTTGATTTGACCAGTTGGGAGATAAGGAATTGCCTTGATGGTCACACTCAAAGCGTTGTGGTCAACAGCTCAATGTCCAAGTGGAGAGCAGTGACGAGTGGCGTGCCTCGGGTCAGTGCTGGGACCAGTGCTGCTTAACACCTTTGTCAGTGACACTGACAGTAGGACTGAGGCACCCTCAGCAAGTTTGCGATGACACCGAGCTGTGTGGTGTGGTCGACAGGCTGGAGGGAAGGGATGTGCCATCCAGAGGGACCTGGACAGGCTGGAGAGGTGGGACTGTGGAAACCTCATGGAGTTCAACAGGGCCAAGGGCAAGGTCCTGCCCATGGGTCTGGGCAATTCCAAGCACAAATACAGGCTGGGGGATGAACGGCTGGAGGGCAGCCCCAAGGAGAAGGACTTGGGGGTATTAGTGGATGGAAAACTATGAGCCAGCAATGTGCCTCACAGCCCAGAAAGCCAACAGTATCCTGGGCTGCACCAAGAGCAGTGTGGCCAGCAGGTTGAGGGAAAGGATTCTCCCTCTCTACTCTGCTCCGGTGAGGACCCCCCTGCAGTGCTGTGTCCAGCTCTGGGGCCCCCAATGCCAGAAGGACACGAACCTACTCAAGCAGGGCTGGAGGAAGCCATGAGAATGATCCCTCTGGCTGGAGCACCTCCCCTGTGAGGACAGGCTGAGAGAGTTGGGGGTGTTCAGCCTGGAGAAGGCTCCAAGGAGATCTTATAGCAGCCTCCCAGTACTGAAAGGGGCTACAGGAAAGGTGGGGAGGGACTGTAGGGATGGGATGAGGGGGTAACAACTTTAAACTGAAAGAGGGAGGATTTAGATTAGATAGAAGGAAAAAATTCTTTATTGTGAGGGTGGTGAGACACTGGCACAGGTTGCCCAAAGAAATGGTGGATGTCACATCCCTGAAGTGTTCAAGGCCAGGTTG
This sequence comes from Athene cunicularia, assembly GCF_003259725.1. Classification (NCBI taxonomy): domain Eukaryota; kingdom Metazoa; phylum Chordata; class Aves; order Strigiformes; family Strigidae; genus Athene; species Athene cunicularia. The sequence continues at coordinate 18,515,283 of NW_020799113.1, read as the reverse complement.
GATGGGGTTTTGAGCAACCTGGGCTAGTGGAAGGTGACCCTGCCTGTCTCTTCCAACCCAAACCATTCCATGATTCTGTGAAAACCAGTCAGCCTTTCCATGCCCACCCTGAGGATGCTGATGGTGCTGGTTCAAGACCATCAAAGGCTCTTCCTTTTCCAGCAGCTCGGAGTTTCACAGCAGAAGCATCTCCCAAGCCCTAGCACATCCCTAGGGATGTCTTTTGGGACCTTGGCACTTTGCCCTAGGCTGACCTTCCCTGCATCCATCCTATCTCATGGTACATAGCAAGATGTCAGGCTCCCATTCCCTATCATGTGCATGCACTTCCGTGGCAGCTCTCAGGCAACATTTTTGAAGCCATCCCTCGAAAGAGCAACTGGAAAAAAAAGGTCACATCTCAAGTGGGTACTTGGACTGGAAATGCAGGGCTTTGGCAAGCCTTGAACCCAGCCACTTGCTGCAGGGATGCTCTGGGAAGCCCATCCAGGGTCATTTTTGCTGGGGCAGCTCCATTTTTCCCACGACGGTGGAGCACGGGGAGCTATTCCCACGCTTGCCCTGAGGGAGAGGGAGGTGAGAGCTCAGCCCTGGGGGCTCAGGCAGCCTCAGGTGGGGCCCCCACCCATCCAGGGGCTATTTGTTAAAGCCAGTAGGGATGGGTGAGGGGGTCCCTTGAATTAAAGCCCTTTATCAAGCGGTGGATCACGGTTGGTGGTCTTTATACGAGCTCTGCATGGGCTTTATATAAACACAATCCATTACGAGGCATGAAGGGGGGAGGAGAAGGAGGCGGAGGCGAATGAAGACACTGCATCTGCTCACACTGCAGTGCCCACAGCCTCACCTGTGCCTTCTCATAGACTTGCCAAGCCTAAGCAGCCCCCAGCCAGGAGTACACCAATTAAGGGATCTAATAGCTGATTAAGGTAATTAAGTAGGCTGGAAAAGGGGGAGGCAGCTGGCCAGCCCCCAGCCCCTCCGGCACGCCGCCCGCACAGCACCGCCAAGCACAACAAACAAATCCAGATGTTTTCTTGCCAGGGAAGCATCCGGGGCTGACAGAAGCCGCTCGGCAGGCGATGGCTCTGGGAGTCCCTACACTGGGGCAAATATCTGTCCCACAAAGCCGAGGGCAGGGCCTGACACCCCAAAAGAGGAGGCGGTGAAGGCAGCTCAGGTTCTCTCTGCGGGTCCTTTATTTGGGGTAAGGTCGGAGGCTCCTGGGACCTGGCTGGAAGCTGAGCTGCAACGCTAGAGAATTAACTGGTGTTTAATGAAAGCTGAGGAAAAAATACAAACAGAGGAGTGGGGCGATGCCCTCCCCGCCCCTGCAGGCAGGGCAGGGTAGTGTGTGTCCCCCACCTGGCAGCTGCCTGCCCGTGGGGGGCTGTGTCTGAGCCCACCCAGCCCATGCCCGCCTGGCATTTCGGATGGGGCCGACCCTGTGGCTGTGCACAGTCCCACGGTCCTGGAGGGGGTGGCATTTGTCCCCGCCTTTGCACCTTCCTTAGGGACCCTCTCCAAAGGGCTCTGCTGGGGTGACAGAGCAGAGGCAGCATCCCAGGCTCCAGGGCAAGGAGAAGGCGTCGAGTGAGGGGTCATCTGCGGCGTTAGGTGGACTCCCACCGACCTGGGCAGAGGGGACAGGCGTCACCACGTGGGGCAGGACCCCACACGTGGGAGTGTGGGTGCTCCCCTCCCTGGTTCCAACTCACAGGGTGCCCCATAGAGCATCCGCATGACCTTGAGGCAGTTGTCCAGCAGCGCCTTGGGGCGGACGGGCTTCCTCCGGCTCTCGGCACCTGCACTGTGGACCAGCTTCACCAGGTCGGCCACCACCACTTCCACGTCCGTCTGCAGGGACAGGTCACTGGGGTGTCACCAAAGTCCCTCCCAGGGACACCAGGGTGCAAAATGCTGCTGCTGTTGCATTGGCCGGGAATCGAACCCGGGCCTCCCGCGTGGCAGGCGAGAATTCTACCACTGAACCACCAATGCCAGATGTGGGGCACCCCACGGCCCTGCCCCTCGGCCCCGCGCCCATTGCGGTGGGAGAAGCAGGGACAGAGGGACAGGCACTGCCAGCTCTGAACCTCCTCCCCAGAGAGGGGACCCCAACTGACAGCTCTCATGCCGGGGCTTCAGCCACAACATCCCCTCCTCCTCCTGCCTCAGACATCCTCTCCAGCAAGGGCTGGTTGTCAGTAG
>NW_020799113.1:18479822-18513022 GCF_003259725.1 Athene cunicularia | reverse complement strand
CCCCTGCCGTGCTGCGGGTGGGTGGGCGGCTGCCCCGGGGGGTGTCCCCGGGGGGCGCGCAAGGCCGGGTGGGTGCACCTGGGGGTTGCAGCTAGCCCAGGCGGATGTCCCCGGGGCGCCCAGCTGGCCCAGACGGGTGTCCCCAGGGTGCTCAGGTAGCCCTCCTGGGACCTCTCCCTGCTCCTTGGGGGGCTTGGCTACCCCAGTGAGGTGCCCCCCAGGTGCTTGGCCACCCCAGCCAGCGCCCTGGGGTGCTCAGTTAAGCCAGCTGGGTGCCCCCCAGGTGCTTGGCTAACTACGATACATGCTCCCCTGCTCCCCAGGGTGCTGGGCCAGCCCTGCAGCATGCCCCCGGGGTGCTCACCCCACCCAGCTGGGTGCCCACATGCCCCCCGGGTGCTTGTGGCTGACCGCACCACACCCTCCCCAGCTCCCCGGGGTGCTCTGCTGCCCCAGCGCTGGCACCACCAGGGTGCTGAGCTCTCCCGGCCCCATGCCCCAGGGTCCTGGCTGACTGGGCACCCATGGGTGCGTTTCGAGACAATGGAAGTGGGCAGCAGGCCGGTGCATGCCCCTGTGGGCAAGGGGAGATCGTGGAAGGGCCAGGGGATCCCCGGCTGCCGTCAGGCCAGCAGCGCTCCCACTCCCTCTGGCCCAGGCCCATGCTGTCTTCTCAGGCTGCTTCGGGGCTGCGCTCCTGCCAGGAGCAGGGGACGGGGGACACTGTTCTCCACCCCCCCCGCCACCCCCAAGAGACCCTTAGGAGAGCTGGCTGAGCTGGGGGCTGCCGGGCATCCAAGGGGTCAGTGAGAGAAGGCGGCTATCAAAGCAGGGGTCAGCGCTCCCAGGGAAACGCGTGGGAAGGAATGCACTTCTGCAGGCGCGGAGAGCGCGCTGGGATTCCCCTGGCACAGACTCAGCGCCGCAGCCACGCTCCTGCCAAGCTCAGCCCAGGCAGGCCAGCTCCCGGGCACAGCCCTCACGTCCCTGCCTGGGCCGGGGGTAAGATGCGCAGCCCCGAGCAGGGGAAGCAGCTGGTCCACCTCCTCACCTCAACGGCTGCAAGGATTTTGCCCACGTCTGCTGCAGGCGTTAAGAGGAAGCCATTTAATAGCATTCCCTGCCCACGTAGTCATCAGCTTGGCAGCCGGGATGGGGCGAGGAGAAGAAGGGAAAGTGGAGCAGCACAGCATGGTGCTGGAGGGGGTTTGCCCTCCTTGGCTGCGCCAGCCTAGAAAGCACCGCTGGTGCGAGCCCAAGGCAAACCACCCCCAGCGCTGCAAGCTTTGCTCCTGGGCGTCAGCAGCATCACAGCACCCTGCGGCCGCAGGGGCATGGGTACAGCCCGTGCTGGGGGGGGGGAAAGAGGGGCCAGGGGCTCAGCCTTGGGGGGCCAAACAGCTCACCTGCCCTCCAAGCTGGGGTTCAGCCTTGCAGTGGGGTCAGACGGTTATTTACGCAGGCCCGGGTCAGGGAGCAAAGCCTTGTGATTTGCATCAGTTTGGGAACACCCTGAGCCCCCCCCGGGTGCAACTTCAGCCATAGGACTGCCCTGACAGGCTGAGGGCCAAGTACTGCGTGAAGTACCAAGTACTCTGCTGGAAGTGCCCCAGCGCAGAGCGGGCATCAGGCCCTGGGGGAGGACAAGGGGATGGGAACTGCGCACCCCACCTCCACGACAAGCACAGGCCCGACCCCACCACCTTCAGCTCACGTTATTTATCGCTCCCCTGACGCAGGCGGCCCCAGTGTGATACGGGAAGGGAGCACAGAGCCCTCCAGCCCCAGGCAGAGGATGGGTGCGGCAGGCAGCAGGGCTGGGTGCCACGCCGGAGCCAAAGGGTGCAGCCCGGGGTAAGCCGCTGCCAACGCAGGCCTGTAGCAACAGGGGAAAGCGTGGAGAGTAGGGTGCAAAGGCCAGGGCAGGAGGGCACATGTGCACCCTCACCCCGCACAGCACAGGCACCCGAGGAAGCTGGAAGCTGCCAGTGTGTGGCTGGGGGCTGCCCACCTTCCCCAGCTCCCCCAGGGAGCAGAGCAGGGTGGGGAGGGGACCAGGCCCCTTCCCGGGGTGCCATGCATGAAGGGAGGGCTCCAGTGCCGTAGGAACACACCCCCTGGCAGGACTAAGGCAGGCAGCAAAGCAGAGACCAGAGGTAAAAAAAGGAAGCACCGGCTGTGGGGGTGAGGGGGCAGTGGGGAAAACCCCCGAGAAATCCTCCCAGAGCTGCAGCTGCTCCGCAAGGGCAGCCATGCATTGGAAAGGCTGGAGGAACAGGAGCTGGGGGGAAAAGACCCTTCCCATGTACCCTGCTTGGTGTGAGTCCTGGGGCCAGCTCCAGGCAGAGCAGGCAGGGACGGCGGGCAGAGGGGCTCACAAGGTCGTGGCACGGCTCCCACGGCCACGCAGGGTTGAGGGTGTGTGTGTGTCTGTTCTCCTCCTCCTCCCCTCCTGCTCCCACCAGTTCAGCCACAGCTGCTGCTAAGGAGAGGAGCTCCCAAGTTAGGCTAGTTAAAAAAACAGGCTTTTATTCTGCATGTGCTGCTCACAGTCACAGCCTGGAGACACTGCTCCTGCCAAAGTTATTATGAAACAAATCAAGTCCCAGACTCAGGCCTCGCTCTTCCCCACCCCCAAGAAAGTCAACATTGTACAAAACTCTATTTACAGGGAAAACAGTCAGAAATGGCGAGTCCAAAAACCCCTTGCAATTCAGAATAAAACGTTCAAGACAAGTGTGACAGTTACGGCCTTCAGAGAGCCAGGCTTCCCACTGCCTGCTCCCAGGACTGGTGGACGCCCAGAGCTCCTTGTCCCCAACTGCTGAAGGGAGCCTGGGAATCCTGAGTCATGCCACAGCTCTTTCCTTTAACAAAAAACTGGGAAATTGCAAACCCCACTTGAAGCCTACAAAGGCTCTCCCCTACAGGGCTTTCTGCAAGGCCAAAACACCCTCAGGCTCCCCCACCCTAAAGAGGGGCCAAGGAGATGGGGCTGAGGGGCATCCTGCACCCTTCCCCGGCACCTCCCAAAAGGGAATCTCCATGGCTGGCAGCCAGAATGTCAGAAGCCTTTACGTTAGTAGCAGGATGTGTTGGGAGACCTAATATCTGATACTGCATTTACTGGAGCCACGTTACTTTGAAACATAAACCAAGAGGAGCAAACCAATATTTGAGAAGGGAGAAGCAGCACACATTCCTCTTCCCGACTAGGCCTGGAAGAGCATCCGTAGGAGCCCAGTGAGCAGCCTTGCTCCTGCCAGCTGCTTCTCAGAAAGCGTAGCGCGTGCGGATGTCTTCCAGCTTCTTGGACACCTCAGGTGGGGTCCGGTCCAGCTCTTCGGCCACATTCTTCTGTTTGTTAGGTTCCATGGAGTTGAACTGCTCACACAGATCCCCATCGATCACATTCTGGAGGAGCAAGGAGGAGAGTATTGAATTGACACAACACAGAGGCACTGAACCCTGCCTAAACGAGGAAAAATGCAACAAACAGTTTGTTCCCAGGAGCTTCTTAATCCTGTCCTGGAAACGAGACCATGCTCGGTGACCTCATCTGCTGAACAGCAGTTAGCATCAAATTAATTACTGGCCAACTTGATTAATAAAGGAGAAATCCCAAAAGCCTGGGTGCAGCTGAAGAATCACACAAGGGCAGGGAAGACAGACCTGACTTGGGTCCAAGCACCGTGCTGGGAAGGCTGGGGGAGGCTGCAGAGGATGACTGAAAGGCGTCTCCAGTCAGATGTGAGCCACCTTTGAGATGTGCAAGCTGCAAATCAGCCTCGAGCTCATCGAGAACAAGAACCCCCTCTGCACATGGGCAGCTTCAGCTGCTGCGACAGTTTGCTGACTCGTACTACGTATGTTACCTTGGTGTTGGTTACCACATAGTTACTCTGGACCCTTCTGGTCACAGCATTTAGCAGTTGACAGATTCAAAGACAGTTCCTCAAAAGCAGAAACAGGCAGGAACAGCTGTTTCTTATGAGATTTCCCTTTTTAATGGTGGCGGAAAAAATATATCCCCCAGGCAACAGCCAGTTGACCTAACTATACAAACAGCTATGTAATGCTGCTTCTCCAGGTGGAAAAAGGAGATGCTGTGGCAAGTAGAGAAGTGAAGTATCAGCACCTCTGGGCTTGCGTCTCAAGCCCAACCCCCAGGAGGCTCAATTACATGGGTTAATAAACCAAACCAGGTATTAGGTGCTGCTCTCCTTACAGAGCGCTGTTCAAGAGCTATTCCTGCCAGTCACTGCACGAGCGGTGGCTGACACTGCCCCAGCCTCCCCCACTGAACAGCAGCCGTGACTTGCTTCTGCCAGGCCCTGAAGCCGTTCTATGTCCCAGAGCAAGTCTCTGCACCCCCGTAAGAGTCTGATCCTAAAAATTCAGACCTACCTTCACCGGGAAGTAGTAGGAGCGGAAACTGAGATGGTCTCGTCCACAGAGAGGAGGGTGCTCAGATCTTAAGTGCATTTCTACATGCTGGAAGAAGTCGTGATCCTGGGAAGATTAAGAACCAATAAGAGAACAGTCAGAGTGCCAGTGGCAAGGGAGGATGACACCCACCAGCCAGGTGTTCCGGCACTGGCTGAAACTCCTGCAGTTACCTAGAGCAGCCCCGCCCCCGGCAGCCAAGGTCACGGTGACCCCCTTCACCTTCACCCTTTCCACCCTGGGAGCACCTCCCTGGAGTTGCAGCACACAGCAGCTGTGCAGCACAGAGCTGCAGCTCCAAAAGTGAACGTCTTGGCACCTGCTGCCCCAGGAGGCCACCCCAAATGAAGCAGAGAATACCAGGTTCAGGACACGAAGCATCAGTGCCCGAGATCAATAGTTTAGAGGCAACACACCCCGACACAAAGCATGCCCGAAGATCCCTCCTCACAGACACTAAGTCAAACCTGAGCTCCTCTGGAGCAAAAAGAGATTTAGAACAGCAACACAACAACAAAAGCTCTCAACTCTTCACAGAACCAATGTAGAAGAGCAGATAACAAGCTCCTTCTCTTCCCCTTTGTACTGGAGCCCTGCCACAGGCCTTCCTGCAGCCCAGATTTTCAAGCACTGCAGAGCCCTAGTAACCCTCAAGGGATGCAGCACACTAACACACCGCCTGGGGATGAGTGCACAGAAAAGCAGCAACTCTGCTGAATAACGATGCTTGCTTACCTCATGGGAAGTAAAAGGGACCAAGATTCCTATCCCCCCCGATAAGGTGGTATAGACAAGAGATTCGGAGCCTCCTGGGATGAGCGTGGTCTTCTGTAGGGAAAGCACTGTCTCTCCCACATGGTAATTCATGATCACTTCAGCCTGAAAATCAACCACAGAAGTATGTATTTTCTTTAGCTTATATAAAAGCATCAGAAGGCTTGAGAGAGGAAAGTGGAATAAATTCAGCCACCTCTTAGTTCTGAAACACCTTTCTAAAGAGGAAGTGCCTTCCACCTGTGACCAGATGGCAAAAGTCAGAATGCCACTGAATTACCCTCTTGAGCTGGACAAACAGATCCAAGTAATAAGGGAAAGCAGGGAAAGAAAATAAGGGTGCTGCTTCAATCAAACATCACTGAACAGGCATCAGCTGCAATTTCAGAACCCGAATTTGGCTCCTAGTGACAGTGAAAACCGATCACCCACAGCACTGGAGATGTGTAGAAGCAGAACTGCCAATACATCTCCTGGACAACACTGCAGAGGACTTCACAGAAAAACAGTGAATTCTCTTCCCACAATAACTATGTGCTTCCCACAAAGCGTTACCTTCTGTGACGCTCCATTAAGAAGCCCCCTGTCCCAGAGGGCTTTGTTGCCTGTGGGATCCTCATCTACCTCATCATTGGTGTTGGGAGGCAATCTCACCTGCATTGAAAGAGGAAGAAAAGAGTCAACAAGCTGCAACAGAGCAGCACATTATCTGGAAAAATCTTTGTAGACTCTACAAGAATCACTTTACACTCACAGCAAAATCATCCATTTGCCCCTCCACAAGGCTTTGAGTTAAATGACTTCTGTGTTTTCAAGACTGAGAGCACATCACTCAAACATGGGCAGGACCTCCCACCTGGCCTCTGCCTGGCCTGGCACCTGTAGGTCACCCTGGGAGGTACAGTCAAAATGGTCTGAAGGGGGTTCCTGCTGAGGAAGCAGTTTGATGGATGTGGGGCAGGAAAAACAAAGAGGACGGATTTGTGCGTGTTGGCCAAATCCTGCAGGCGCAGTGTCAGACACTTGCTGAACTCTGCACTCCAAAGCACCCAAGCACGCTTCAGAAAAAGATCAAAGCTCTGGCAGAAAGACCATCTATTCTTTCCTCCTACCCTGCTGAAATCCAGCCAAGTGGGGAAGTGTCAGCACTGACAAAGCCAACTTTCAAGAGGAAGTGACAGAGAAAGCTAAATGCCAGCAGTGAGGTTTAGCCAGGGAAAGCAAGAGCGATAACGCTGATGCAAGTTCTCCTGGGCCCTTTCATGGTCATGAGCTTCGTTTCACATCTTATTCACAGCAAGTTTTGGGGCAATTTTCACACAGGTTGTTGAATGCTTCAGAAATATGTTTTTCGACCTGCTGCTGCTTTAACTTGTTTGTTTTAATTAACAAACTGATAAACTGCAGCCGCCTGCTATGACGACAGCTAGTCACCCTGTAAAAACAAATGAATGGTACAGGGCGTTGTCTCCAGCTAAGCAGATTCTCATTCTTTTAAGACAAATCATGAATGTTTTAAGGAAAAATATGTTGTGTCCAAAAAGCCCTGAGTTCTCCAAGACACACTCACCACGCAGATGTTACCAAACTTGTCTGCTCCAGCCACAGTGTCATAATCCAGGAGAGTTGCTGTAGTGACCCACCGGGGATAAGTGTCGTCAGCAAAGATGATGAGCTGGTTCTCATTCCTTTTGTAGCGCACCCAGATGAAACTCTCCTGAACGTCTGAAACAATCACTCTGTGCCCAATGGTTTGGATCCCACAGATGTAGTTGGCAATGTGCTTTTGAGAGAGAAAGGACACAACCTGAGTGCTTCAAACAGGGAAGCATAACACATTAACTCTACCCTACTCCAGCTAAAACACTGCTTTCCCCTGTGAACTATGGCTCACTCCCTATCTCCTATCATTCCCTTCAAAACTACCTCTTCTTCCTGGCATATTACAGCCCCAATCTAAATACACTGTCAATACAGGGACTTGCAACTCAACATCCACCATGCATCATCCTCAGCCCGCTAAATATGAGTAATGTCCCGAGAACAAGCACTGCCAGCAAGCCTACAAATCGAGATGCCAGGGACAGTCCTGCAGGCAGGCATTGCTTCAGTGCCCTCACTACTGTGGTCATGAAAGACCCAAGAAGGAAAGCTTCAATTTTTAATACAGGTCACATTTTAAGAAAAAAAACCCAGCAAAACCAAAACCACTGAACACACACCAAAATATTCCCCTACAAGCTCTGCCTGTGAGCTTGCTGGAGTTCCTTTGTGCAGTAATGAGCAACTGGCAGAGTTTCTGCTGCTTGCACGAGAGGGAGGAGCAGGCAATTAAAAGCTAGAAAACTATGCTCTGTGGTTTCTTTTACTGAAGTACCAGAGATGCTCAGCAAGGAGGACCATCTAATTCAAGGAGAAAAATCCTCTTTTCAAGATTCTGGGGATCGGAAAGGTGCTCATATGCAACCTCCAACTTCTGTTCCCAGCCTGCTGATATCTAACCTTTGGAAACATTTCCTGCAGTTGCTTCCCATCTGAGTAACACCTCTCACATTTGCAGCAGATAGCCAAAGGCCTGGTCTGTACTGGCTTGTGAAACTCCTGCACACATCCATTAGCAGCCTGCAGTGAGCTGGTACAAAAAGGAACCTGCAACACTGCTACTGGAATGGCAAAAGGGTGCATCAGGGCAGCACAACAGCCCATTCCAACCAGAGCAGCCAACACTGCTCTGGATACAAGCACCCAGCACACACCAACGAGGCACAGACGCAGCTCTGAGCTCCAAGTGCACTGACACGCTTGGACCAGAGTAGCACTTATATCCTTGTTTTACTCCTACTGCAAAGCATGACTTGCTCCAAATTAACAGCTCTGCTCAAGAACAAAAGCCAGTACCTTATTCTCACACTTCCGAAGCAGTTTCTTCTTGCCCAGGTCATATACACGCAAGAGCTTTCCAACTCCAATTAAGACTCTACCTTGGAACGGAGCAATGGCTGCAGGAACCTCCTCCACAGGGGTCTAGAAAGAGAAGGGGAAGCCTGTGAGACCCCATTAACAGAGCTAACCTTACACCAAACATCAGAATGGATGCAGCTAATGGTTCGGCTGAAGCTTGTTGGCCTGTGCCAAGGCTTTCAACATAAGGCTAATCACAGCCTTCTACAGGAGCGGCAAAAGGTCAGTCCTCTGTAGGCCTTCTGACAGCAGCATATACCACACGTGGTGCTAACAAAGCTCTGGATACTATACAGATGACAGTGCTGGCAGCGCACCTTAAGCATAGGACTGCTTAAGAACCCCATGCTGGGCAGGCAGCAAAGGCAGGCAAGGATCTTGTTGCCTTGGTTCATAGTTTTGCTTTATCCCCCCAAAAAAAGATTTTTATGTTTTGCCTAAATCCATCCAGATTGTCTGTTTTTAAAACAAAGGCATTAATCTAATTCAGCCATCTGTCCGAGATGCTCTGAAGCTGCCACTGAATAGTGTTAAATCTGAACAATTAATGAGTATGCCCATAATTCCAGTCACTCAGGGCTGAAAAATCTCACACCACTAATCAATCCAAAAGGATCAGCAACAGCAGAGAATGGGAACATGTAGAAAGCTTCCAGTTACAGTGTTTCCAGCTTAGCTGCACTGGCTAAGAGAAGTTACTTCACATCGTCAGCTCTGTCAACTTCCAAGTGGGTGTTCAGTGGCACCAGAAAAGGCCCTGGTCCAGGACAGAACCCACTCAGTGCATCAGGACCGTAGGAAGTGAATAAGCCACAACATTCCTTTCCACATGCTCATCTGCTCAGATCTCGGCCATGCTGGAAGCATGTGGGAAGGAGAACAGAATTTTGTTTTAATAGGGTTCTGCAGAAACCCTCGCTAAAGCCCCAGAGACCTGTCACGCAAGTTGGTCACTAGGTAACTAATCATTTTTACATGCAACCAAAACAGCACCAGAGGAAAGATGACAGCTCACACCAGGTTTGTATGGGCAGCCAAGGACCGAGAGCCTTAGCACCAGGGCTCAAGTGACCCAAGTATGAATTCACTTTGTAAACAAGTGCTCAGAACAGCTGAGCTCATAATCCAAAAAGGAAGCAGAGCTGTTTCTCTCCCCTCCTTAACAGGGGCACAAAACCCACTGCTCCTTTTCTATTTACCCAGTTATATGGGTAAGACTATAGCTAAGGCAAAGGACTGGGACTCTTGGGAGATGCTTTCAAGCCTCAAGCTCTGCAAAAGATGTCCCAAATGATTTTGTAGGAGGCACCTTATTTTCTCCAAGGCTGCTTCCAGTGTTTAACATCAGGACGATGATCTTGCCCAGGATTCATTGAGTACTGCAATATTACTATAGCATTAAGCATGAAGTAACAGCCATTCCAACATTCTGCTTGTAAATGACCCAGTCATCCCTCTCACCTTGTGCAGAAACTCCAGCTTCTCACCGCTATTCACCAGCTTGTACGTGTAGACAAATCCCCCAGCAACTGAGCGTGGGTTCAGAATCAGGTCCTTGGCGACTCCCACCAGCACGTACCACTCATCACCGGTGTTGGAGAACCGGCACACAGCCACGCTGGGGATGACAAGACATGCCAGGAGATCAGTGTGATCACAACATAAGCTAACGCCGCGCACACAGACTGCGCTTCCTGACAGCACAACCTACACCTCGCCAGGCAGAGGTTTGGGAGCCCAACCTTCCAACACTGACATTTCATTTTCAGAGATCATTTCACCTCCTTGCAGAAGCGTTTAACGCAGATTCTTTCACTCTTCCACAGTCCCCATATAAAAAGACACACTCCAGCTGCCACATACACTCAGAGCATTACTTTTATGTTTTCACAATGCCCAAAGCATTACTTTTAGGCTTTCACAGGCTAGACACTGCCTTGCAATGCGCAAAGCTCCACTAGAAGCTGTTTTTCAAAGGCTGTTCCAATTTAGAAATGTACATAAAACTTTCCTCATCTTGCAGTGTTCCTTCCTGCCTAGTGCATAGCTCAGTCAGGTTGGGAATCCTGGACAAAACAGGACAGTCGGCCTTTTGGACCAGCATGACCTAATTCCACCTGCTACAGCACTCACTATTCTTCAGTTATTGTGTTGGTCTTCCCCTGCAGTTCTTCTAACACTTCCTTTCCATTTCATCTATGCTCAGTTTATCTGGATGAGAAGGGGAAGTGAGACACAGCAGCACATCCTCCTGTTACCAGCTCTCTTATCTGTCATTTACATCATGTTGTTCTTTAAGCACTAGGGACATCTGGAGCACCAGCTCTTAGTGTCCCATACAGACAGATCAGGATGGGAAGGGAAGGAAAGGCAAGACAAAAGCATGTGGCGATCACTTCTGGAATTTCAAGCCAGTCTCTTGATAATGTGTTGCATCTAGATTTCAATTCAGTACACATTAAGACTCATCACAAATACAAACTCTTGCTGCATCTGGCATTGCTTCTTACCTGAATGCAGCTTCGTTCTGCTCCAGCTGGACCAGATCTAGCGTATTTCCCTGGATGGGGTTCATCACCCTGATAACAGAGGCCCACTGGCCGTTCCCGGCCTTGGGAGCACCGAAGATGGACTCAGGAAGGTTCTCATTCAGAAAGGCTGCAGCCATCTCTGCAGCCAACTCCCTCTCATCTTCACCTGCAGCCTCCACCATTTCCTATGGCACATTAAAGGACCGGAGGGAAGAACAGCTCAGCGGATTTTCCTTTCCAGACAAGCTGATGCTCTGCATAGAATACAGCTCCCCTCTTTCTCCAAAGCCCAGGTATTCCAGGCAAAGGTACTGCCTGTGAAGACACAGAAGCTACCAAATCCCAAAGCTTCCACCCACCCTGGGCTTATTTCCAAGGGAGCCTCTGCAGCTCAGAGCACAGCAGTGTAAGCACTTCCCTAATCCAAGGGGCAGCTGTCTGAGGAGCTATTTCTCCAAATCAACAATTCTAGAAACAACACTGCAAAGAAAATAACCCACTTAAATCCAAACATCCTCAAACAGTCACAGGAAACCCAGAGAATGGTGTTACACAAGCACGATTGTCCTCCAATTTGTGATTCTTGAAGCCTCCCATAACAACATGCAAAGAAAGGATCATTGGGAAGTAGCATATTCTGCTGAAATTTGTTTTGAGGAAGATTTTCACTCCCTTCAGCCCCTGCACTCACATAGGGTCCCAAACCTTGTAGACAACAGCAGCTGGGAATGAGTGAGCAGGGAGGATTTCCAGCTGCAGAAGTCCTCTCTGGGGAACAGATGCATATACCTGTCCTCCACCCCAATTACCTCAGCCATTTGCTGCTTCCTCTGTGCCTTGGTGGCCTCAGTGTAAGCATTGTGGTCTGTCTCAATGATGATCAGGTTGTTGCTCTCAGGGTGAATTACAAATTTTCGGGGTGTGTACTGCAATGGGAAGGCAACTTGGTTGAAGACTGCTCCCAGCTTCTCCAGTGCCAAAATCCTGGGGGACAAAGATGTGACATGTGTTGAACAAGGTCTGAAAGCAACTGTCCAAGAGAACAAAACGGGAGTTGAGCTTTACGTCTGTGAAACCGGCTAGTGCTGGAGGCAAGCAGCACCTTTCTTGGGCCAGACAGCAACCAGCTCAAGAGCAGAGCAAAACCAGCATCATAAATGGGAGCCTCGACTGCAGGACAGGTGTGCTCTGCAGCACAGGGCCCTTGACTCGAGGGCTCTCACTGCCCCAGGGTGCATTCTGAGTGGTGCAGAAGTAAGACTATGCTAAGAAGAACAAAGAGCACATGGAAGAAGGGAAGTTGCACGTTTGGGGAACACATCATCTGAATGTAAATATGTCACAGACTTTGACACGTAATCAAATGCTCCTCAGAGGCGCTTTAGTTAAAACTCTGAAAAATGCAATGCCAACTCTTCCTTCCTGTGACTTGCCAGCTGAAATGCCAGTTCTTCTGGCATTTGGGAACTTAAAAACCACAAGTCTCTCCAGAAAGAATGACTCCTTTAAAAGCAATGAATGCTGTAATATTTCAATGAGGACAGATATGAAAAAAGCGCCTGTTCAAGTACATACAGCAGAGCTCCTGAATTTGTGCTGCATTTTCGTTTATCTTTTTAATATCTGAGCTGAACTTTAAAAAGGCAACAAATACACCCCTGTCATGCCTCTGATTTCTTAGATCACATGGCTTATTTTCTGAGAAGCAGCCAATTCAGATCTCAAACCGCAAGATCCTAATACACATTAGGTTCACATTTATTAAAAGCTTCCCTCTCTAAGGATCACAGAATTTAAGGATAACTTGAATTACATTTGTTACTTAAAAAAGCTAGAAGACACAAATCAGAGAAGCACACCCTACTTCTTTTTGCCAGCATAACTATACTTGTATTCTGATTGTTTTCTGAAACCCAGCCAATAGTTTATATCAGGTAATTATCCATAATTAAATAACCTCAAAAAAGACCACAATTCTTAAGTCACTCTACCTCTTTTCTTTTGAATGTCTAGTGAGAATTCACCAACCCTACGTCTGCGAAGCATCTCAACCCAGAAGTATCTATGTTCCCCACCAGTTCTTACCTCAGTGTGTTTGTGGAGATGGCTACAATGCCCTCTGGGCACTGCTCAGAAGCAAAACCAGATGCAAACTCCAGCGTCTCGTAAGACAGGGGAGTCAGGTGGAAGCGGGACTGATAGGAATAACTGAGCCAGGAACGGCTTGACATGGCCAGCACCTGGGAAACGGACAACACAGCAAATGCATCAGGTCTGGAGAGGGAGGCAAGCTCACTCCTTGCGGTATGAATGAAGGTAAAGTGCTGGCCTCTGACCCACTAGAACAACTGACTCCACCCAGCTCAAAGAATACCTTTAGAGATACTGCTTGCTTTCAAGGGACAGTTTTATCTGGAAATTGCGTACGGCGCAAAAAGGAAATTTAAAGTACTATCAAGACAATAGATACTCAAACTGAGGCGTAATAAAAACTGTTTTATCTGTAAAAGCCAAGATCAACAAACACTTTAATTTCTGTTTTTAAAAAAAAACAATAGCCTGTTCAAATAGGAACAGGTCTTTTAAAAATATTTACTGCTTTGTCACAATCCAAATACTGTAGCACTCTGATTCAGAGTCTAACTGAAATTTCCTTTAAAAAAGAATATCAGTCGCCTGTTTTCAATCAACCAAGAGAAACAAAGGAAGCAGATGGACTTCTAAACTCTTCAGAGCTTTATGCATTCGACTAAATCACAATTTCAGTGCAACCTTACTTTCTGCCTGAACAACAACAGCTGGAATTATATTGAAGCGCAGGCCATCACTGACTGGTCACAAGCTGCATGTTTTTTCTCCCCATACTGTGAGACAAGGAACCAAGAATGGTCTCAAAGTAGAACAGTATTCAGCTATACCATAAGCATTCTCTGCTAGAGCTGCAAAGCACCTCATCTGAGTTACAGCTGGCAGACTGGCAGGAGCAAGCTGAAGAGATTCACTCAGTGTACCGTAACATTAAAGCAGAGCTCAGATCCCCAGATCCAGCCCCCCACACTGACTGGCAATATTTCTCAATTCTGGAGGTGTCATCCAAAAATGAGTCAAGGAGGGGGTGGCTGATCTCCCCAGTGCCACATCAGAAGGGCTGGAAATGGCACTTCTGATGAAACACGTTCTTCCCTCTATGCCAAATCCTGCAAATATTTTCCTTGAACCATGCACAGCAGCTGTCCAGCCCCTGGCTGAGCCATTCTCAACATGCACAGGAGACGACCATCAACTGCATCAAGCAGTTAAAGGGTAAGATTTCTGAACGCGTCTCTTCCTGTCTCTGCACTAAGGCAGACAAAACGAGTTATTTCTGTGTCTCTAAGCCCCAGAATCTGCTCAGAGCTTTCCAGACATGCTGCAAATCTAGCCTATGGGTCAGATGAGTCCTAGTTCAAAGAGGGCAGGGCAGCACTACACATTACTTCCTAAGAAGGGGAATACCAACAAGCTGCTAGTGAAAGAGCAAGCTGCAAGCCAGGCAGCTCCATAATGAAATCATTCTACTTCCCACCCTTACCCAGAGGGTCCTGCTGTGCTGCCAGGATGCTTCCCCACCCTGCCCACCAATAAGGAAAACCATGATGCTGCATCTGGGGACCGGACCTGCACCCCTCTGAGAGCTCGCCTCACTTACCGCCTCTTGGCCTTGCATTCGGACGCGGAAGAGTTTCACAGGCCGTGAACCAAGGTATCTGGTCCTGGTATCGGAAAGATCGCCAGTAACAGGATCCAGGACAGTTCGCAGCAGCACACCATTCTTGACATTAGCAAACCAGAAAGTTAGCTAGCTATTTCTTATTTGTAATATTGATCTAAGCCATTATTCAAAACAGAGAGGCAATTTCTGAGGAATTAGGTGCTTGTTTTCCTAGCTTCTGGTACAACTCCCTTCTACAACCACACTGTATCTAAACTGGTTCTTTTAATATTAAAAAGCATAGCTCCTGCACACTCCTGCGAGGCAGAAAGGAATTACTATAGAACAAATAAATAAACCAAATACCCTCCCCAAACAAACCATAAAAAGCCAAAAAACAGACAAGAGGTTTAGTGCATCACATATGCCATGAAAAACCTGAGGGCTGATTTCAGATCCTAATCTCTCTTGGTACAAAGCATTTATCCAAAACTCACATTGCTTAAAAAGAGCTTGCATTCTGACATCAAACTTGAGGCATGTGAAAAAACCTAGACTGCTCTGATTATTTTTACCACATGTTCAATTGTCAAAACAACATTTTTGGTCAAAGATCAGAGTCGGTACTGGATGCAAGAAAAAAAACTGTGTAACAACAGAGTTATTAGAGCAGAGCCTGTGGTTGTGGGCAGTTACTACTTTGATACTCTGCCCTGCAGGCAGTTTTTAAAGAACTGCCCAACACTTCACCCAGAATTTTTTTTAGAACATGCCCTCTTTCTGGAAGGGGAAAAGCACAATTTGTCCTACATGAAGTCTGGGACAGTATGCTGACTTTTGACTAGTCTTAGGTCTAGGAACGCATGGGGAAACTTGTGCCTCCACTAAGTAACACAGTGAATTCCCCAGTCACAGTTGTTGAGCGTGTTGTAACAAAGAGGGAACAGTCAGGCTTTGTGCTGTACTGCATGATGACAAGGCCATTACAGCAATCCATCTTTCAACTGAATGCTCACCAAGAAATGACTGTCAGAATCAGGTGGGCACCTCTCACCTGCAGTCCAATGTTCAGGTACAGAAAGCCAATGGAACCCCTCTCCCCAAGCTCATCCTGCTTCTCTGTGCCACCCATCTCCACGATGCACAGCGACTCGGGCTGTGCAGGAAGGGCCTGCATACTCAGTGGCTGTAAGCAATCCTGTGGGAGACAGGAAAGAGGTACCACACCAGTCAGTAAGCCTTGGCATGGCAAAAGGGGATTCAAGCTCCATCTAAGGGGCTTAAAGATGTCCTTTTATATCTCCATAAAGAAGTATTCAGCACAGAAAAAAGAAAGAAGTCACAACAGACGCTGGCTCTGTGGATTTTGGCAAGCGGGAGTGGTTGCAACCCTGGGGTTTGGAGAAGATAAACTGGATCCTTTCAAACTGTTCTAGCACAGTTTGCAGCTATTTAGCATAGAGAGACCTGAGTAAAGTTTATGTTACTTCAGTCATCCTCTGAACACCCATCTGTTGCAGGTAGAGAAATGATAATGTTGGATTGCTGCTGACCTACTTGCAGAATTAGTCTGCTTTTAGTACAGGTATAAACAGTGAGACAGGGAGGGGGAAAAAACGAAAACAAAAAAAGAAAATGCTTTCAGATCTCGTCAGCTGCACCCACCTCCAAGCATGTGAGTGAGACTAGAAAAAAACCAAGGGAATCTGTTACAGGCTAGACTTAAGGGCCATGCTTCCTCCCAACCAGAGAAAAGTCATGCAAGCTATTCATTCCTGGTCACCCACTTAGATACAGAGAGATAGCTTGGATGGACACAGCCCACTTCTGGAGTACCCTTCTGAATATTTCAAGGCAAAGGAAGAGGCAGAAACAGCACAGCTACTCACCGAAGGGTCAAGGGAAATAATTCTGACGGTGTTGTCTACCAGCCCAACAGCAAGGAACCGTGAGCGCTGCTCCCCGGGGGGAACATTGGCCAGGCTCATGCAAACGACATCAGCCGACATCTCTTTTCTCTCTGTGTACTCATTCAGCTGTCCTGACTGAGAAAGAAAAACACAAAGAGACTTGTTAATCTAGCCAGTGGGGCAAACCAGCACCAAACTGTCTCTCCACACCTTCTCCCCCTGCCCCCTTTTGTTTTTTAAAGATAGGGCTTTAAATATTTGTCATGGTATTGTATTTTTTTTTTAAACTGTTTCTTTACAGCCTTATTTCAGCTATAATTGGAAGAACCAGAATAGTAATAGGATAAGTACACAATTTCCAGCCTTGGAACTTCAGAGACTTTGATTAGCCATTAAATCATCTCAGACAGACACAGTCCAGATATGCAAGGCTTTAATCTGTCCCTTCTAGAAGGATGCTTCGCTACAGAATCCTTTTCTGCAGGTCTCATCAAGATTCAATCTCTGACATGCCCCATCCTTTGCCTTGCTCTTCCAAACTCATTGAAAACATTAGCACATGTACCGGGTCCATCTCAAAGTAAACCAGTTCTCCTCCAGTCAGTGCTATCACTACTTGTCTCTGGTTCACAGCACATTTTACAATGGTTTTCTTCCCTGGTGTCTTCCATTCATTTACTCTCTTATCTGCTCGGATGTGCCGGATCCCATCTGGATAAACCTGAAGGAAAAAAAGGTCACATCAATTCTGTATTTACCATCCGTTCACAACTCCCATCTCACTGGTGATTCTGACACAGAAAAAGCCAAAGGCAAGCACCGCTCCTGGCAGCGGTGATCCATGAGCTATGCGACAGGCTCAACTAGCACAAAGCCACTCGCCAGCTGGAAGTATCTTTGAATTACAGCAGGGAACTACTAAGCACATGCCGAAGATTAGGACCATCTTTAGCTGGTCCAGTTTCACTCAGCAGTATATAGAAAGAGAAAGGCTGAATAAGTATTCTCTGCCAATCCACACCTTTAGATGTGGCATATGTTGTACTACTGCAGAAACCACAACTGTGCAGCAAGCAAGAGTGTGGCAGACAAAAGCAGACATGCAAGAAGCAGCTTTCCATTACCTGTACCAATGCATCATCACCAAGAAGAGAGCAGGACAAGGTGGGTGTAGTTCCCAGGAATCCAGAGTCAGTCACTTCTTCTACAGTCTCTCCAATAGACAGCACCAGCGTGGCATTTACGAAGGACACAATGATATAGGCATCAAATTCATCTGGTCAAGGGAGACAGGGAAAAAAAGGTGCTGATTAAATAAATGCAAGGCTTCCCAACAAAACCAGCATCCTGACAGATGTCTAACAGTTACTCTTCAGCAAAATTTCTGTGATAATTACATCTGCTGGCAGTATTGTACAAGTTCATTCTAGGACACACTGTCCAAAAGCCAGCCACTGCTAGACTCTGAACAATGCAAGACAGAGCCAGGGATCAAATGATCATCCAGATACAGAGTTAATTCACGATACTCTGGATTCTGGCAAGCAAGACTTCTGCCTGCTATTTTCAAAGACAGCACAAGGTCTAGAAGCCTTTAAGACACTTGCCCCACCTCACACAAGGAGTAAATTCAGATTTAAGTCAAATGAAATGCGCTACTTCAATAATCTGAACACATGGAACCCATCTGCAGAAACTGCACCATGAATGCTGCCAACAGGAGGCTGCAGGACCACATCTCTATCTAGTATCCCCATCACAAAAGGCTGCAGAGAACAATTAGGGTGCACTGCAGCAGAGGAGCTCAGGGTTAACCTGCTCTACCCTCATCCAGAAGCTCAACTAGTTTACTTTCACACAGCCACCCGTACAGTCTCCTGGGATGAGAAACAATCATGTTTTTACGATAGTGCAAACACTGACCTTTACTTCTACTGGAATAAGTGACACTGTTGCAACTATTATCTCCAGTACTGGCTTCTCCCAAAGGGACAGTTTGGAAGAGTCCAGTAGCCTGGATATGGAAGGGCTATGCTAACCAAAACAGTCTTAAGAGCTCATCCAAAAATAGGAAAACTTTGTGGGAAACAAGGGTAGTAGAACTGGGTAAAGTGAATGCCCTGGTTTACTGCTGTCCAGTTTTATTCTGCAGAAAGTGATAGGCATTAAAGCAGGGAAGAGGAGAATCTCATTAATACAGAATAACAAAAGCAACAAAAACAATGAAGTCTGTTGGGAAATGGAGCCAGGAGCCTCTGTGGAGAAGTAAGATTGCCTCAGAGAAGCAACTCCACTTCTGCTGCTGTTGTCATGCAAGTGCTATTTCTTAAAAAGAAAAAAAATCTCCATTTTAACCCAACTCAACCCAAAGCTCAGACTTATGCACCACAGCACAAGACAATTAGCAGAGGTGAGGGTGTAACAGAGCTGTCCCAGTTTTTGCCCTCAAGCAGCTTCTCCAAAATTTGCAAATGTAGGAGACATGCAGAAGTGGATAATGACTAAGTAAAGAAAATAGAGAATTCCAACAGGGACAAATGCAGGATGCCAGCAAACACTACAAAGCAGCTTAAAGAAGCTGCACTGGGTTAACTGAAACAAATGTTTAAGGAACCGATCCTTTTCTTATCCACCCTGTTTAGAAGGAGGTGTTGCCAAACCTGCTGTGTCACGTTTATAACAGAAAGTTCTTACATACAGCTGAAAATATGCAAGTGAAAAAAAGCCATCATTCTTCTCTCCAACATCTGGTATACAGACCACAGTCCTGACCAAACTGAAGAGCTCTGTATAATTAAAGCAATTTCAACAGCGGCCTGTGGCATAAGCTCCATTACTACTCTATTAAGTGGTCACAGCCCATAACCTCCAACATGCTCCCGAACCCCACAAACAGGAGCAGGCCCACGTGGGGAAATGAGAAAACAAGAACTGAACCTGCATGCAGAAAGTGATAGTAACGGCAACTATTTAAACACTTGGTGTAACAGGAGAAATTCTCAAATGTTAACAGCAGATGGTAAGAGTTCCCTAAGACATACGCCATTAAACACTTGTTATTTTCTACACTAAATAGCAGTTTCTACAAACCTGCATCAATTTTTCAACACCAGAGTCTACAAGAATTCCTCGACCACTTTAAACAGATTCTAGCAGTTCACAGGCTAAGCATTTAATTCATAAATATCCTGTAGACAGGATGTTCTAAAAATTCCATTTCAAAGACGGTCGTTGCTTTCCAAACTCCTTGAGAGCTGCTGCCTTCCTCCCTGGGGGCTGTCATTCTCATGATAAACCACCATGTCCCAGCTGGAGGCTTAACCGTGTGATTTGGAGCAGGACAAAGAAGTCCCATTTGAAAGCAAAACAGATTCCCTTAGTCCTACCCTAAACAAAAACTCATTCCTACCTCTTAATACCTTTTTAGCTCTTTCTTTTCACTGGTTTACAGTTATATTAGAGTGCGCCTTTAAGTCTGTGTCAATAATAGTGACAAGTTCATTTTTGCTTGAAGTCCAGTAGTGTTGCTTAATGCCTCTCTGCTGGAGCTTTTGAAATAAAGGGTTTGATTTACCAGAATTAAGTCAGTGAATAAGACGCATTCATTTAGATTCAAACAATACAATTTTGGTTTAGAAAATATAGCAGCCTAGTTGAAATTAAGTGGACTAAATCCCTGGGGCACACTGAAAAGTATTCTCAGTTAGAAAAAGAAAAGATCTATAGATTTTAATATGAAAAGATATCAATTTAGCTTTGCACAATCCCAAGAATAACATCAGGCTGTCCAGAGTTTTGAACAGATAGACATTATTTTGTATGCAGACACAAGACTTCAGAGATGCTTATTACCGTTCTAATGACTCGTTAGCTCCTTTCAGCAAGTAGCACAGACATTTTAACAACTCTGAAGAACCACAGCTGGACTCATTCTCCTATGCATTCATTCCAAGTTTTCTGCAGCTTCACGCACACGTCATAACCAGTTATGAAAACAGCACATTTCAGTCCATGAACTCTATACTACTGTCCTTTTTGTTATTTATCATGGATTCAGTCTGAGTTAGTCCATGAGAATTCCATTCCTATGTGCCAGCCCACTCCTGATACAGTTTTTTCATGCTCTGCAGCCTCTGAATTTGCACTGATACAAATGGAGTAACCACTAGCTTGGAGGAATTCAGTGAACAGATGAGTGGTGACAAAGTTCAGGATTATTCTCACTTAAAATATACTGATGGGATGACAGCACATTTTCCTGGGCTTCTGTTTACTACTGCATGGAGACTCCACAGCTGTGACTCACTGCACATCGCGCTCCTTGCAAGAGTGCCAGGTAGGGAATGCAGACTGTTAGCTAGCTCTGAGCTCATGTCCAGCCTCGCAAAGCACACAGCCCTCTAGCTCCACAGGCCTCAACACTCAACTGCAAGAGAGGGTTTGGTCCCAGTCCCATCCACTTCTGTCTGATGGGCAGACACAGCCCATAACCACAGGGGATCCCCATGCCAGCAATACCGACAGGTGATTCAAGTACACTTGATCATTTTCTCTTGGAGGTCTGCACAAAGCAGCTGGGAGCCAACCCTCAGCCTAGAAAGGAGCTGAAAACACCCCCGAAATGTGCACCTCTGATTTTTAGCAAGAGCCAAGTGTTCTGCAGACACAGTTGATTATTTTGTTCCCCAAAGACTGTAAGATGGAAATGAAGTTGCTTTCTACTTCTCAGCTACTGAATGACAAAGGCAACAATTTCCAACTACACAACAGCTTCTAGAACTCCTTTACTGAAAAGCTTAACATAAATGTAGCCCCATGATATTGGTATTCTCTGTGGTTAACCTGTGGGGCAGTACAGCAGCCCCTAGCAGTAGGTACACACCTGTGGTGATCAGCACCTCCACCACCAGCCACCTGTGGAAGAAAAAAAAAGGCTTGGTATTGGTAGTGTGTATCACCACGTACCAGCCAAGGTTAGTATTTGCTGTGAAGGCTGCAAACCTGTCCATGTCTTACAGTGGCCTTGCAGCACACACACGCTGTGGTGTCAACGCAGAGCCAGGCAGCCTGGCACTACAAATTGAACACTCAAAAACCAGCACCTGGGCAGTTTCTAGATTAGATACATGTTTGAAAAGGTTCTGCAGTCTGATTAAAACCCACTAAAACCGTTCCTGAATTCAGAGAGTTGTAACTTGGGGATTGTTTTCACATAACTTTAAACTATTCAAAAAGTAGCATGGTTCACAACAGCTGCAGATTCCAGCCTTTCTGAAATCATGGAGATCTTCATGCTGGAACCTGGAGAATTTGGAAGGAGGAAAAAAAGCAGCAGCAAGATTGGTATGTTTCAGGTAGGTTAGCAATGGTCCTCCCCCTCCTGAAAAGTCAGTCATCCTGTGGAACCCCAAGAGAAAAGGTTTTAAAACTGTAGGTGATGGCCAGAAGCCTCCACCTCTCAGAGGGAACAAATGTTACCCACTCCTTTTCCAGAAGGCAGGAGCAAAGATTCATCTCTAACAAAATGGAATGCTTCTTTTAAGGAAAGCACATATTTTTCACATGAACTGTGAAAATATTTTCATTCTGACCCTTTCATTTCTGGTGAACATGAAGGCACTTTGTGCTCAAAGCAACTTCCATGCTGCTTAAGCAGTATGTGAGTCTCAACATGAGCACAGGATTGATGGCAGGTCTTAGACAGCAAGGTAAATCCCACAGCAATGTCTGAAATTCCCACAGGGTTACTGGCTCCCTGGAACGCACACTACTCTGGCTGCTTAAAAACAAGATACCATGTCACCACTGCTAAGGCCTGCACTACAACAATCTGGCATTTCTATATCCAGTGCATAAACCTGTGGCAAGTCTTTGCGAGATTTATCCAAAGCAATGCGTTGAAAATGATCACCATGACTGTCAGTACCCAGAACAGATTCATTTCAGGCTTTTCAGGTGTTGCTATTCTCACCCTCAAGAGACAGGCAGGGCATGGGATTACATTTCCTCTTGTACTTTAGTAAGGCAAACTCATTATTTCAGATCAGGAAAAAAAACCCCACCTCAAAACCAAACCTACAATCCATTATATTCTGTGTATTTCTATCTTGACCTTCCTGGAATCAGCAGCATTCTATACACTGCTGAACAGGGAGTGTGTCCTAGCCCAAACAGACTGTTTTCTTTGCAGATATGCATAGAGGGAAGTAATAAAATACAGACACTGTTGCCGATTTATAGTCTTTGTTCCATAATTTGTATCCCAGTCTCTCACAAAGAGCTGATTACTGTGGTTGTCAACACGCATATAAAGAATAGTGAGTACACTCCAACAAAAAGCATAATCATTGCCTGCTGATGTCAGAGCAAGAACTTATGGGAAATGGCAAAGGATGAGAAGTTCAGCAGCTTCAGCCTGCAAACATACAGCTGATGCAGCATACTGGGTGATGCATGCAGCTGCAGGCAAGTGTTTCTTTGTCAAAGGGAAACATGACAATTCTAGGGCACCAGAGGGTGGCTTCTCAGTACAAACCAGTGGTTGCCGATTCAAAACCCAAAACACAACCATCAGGCAGCACCTTTCCTACCTCCTTGGACAGAAAAAAAACAACCAAAACAAAACACACCAAAAACACATCACCTCCCTGTGCTTTAGGAAAAAACTGCATACCTTCAACATGTCTCCTCACAGTCCATACAGCATTGGGGTTACCAGGCAGCTCTGAGACGGCCATTTCAGACACCTAAGAGTAAACAGGAACAAGATTCTTTTGCAAACATATGTTTAGACTTACTACAGTACGTCACCACACCACCAGCGGTTTTTAAGCTTTCCCACAACCAGGCAGGAAAATTGCTAATTCCCAATTCTGATGCTCTCCCCGTGCCAGATGTGCTATGGGGCAGAATACATTCAGCAGTGATACAGCAACATTATTGCTCTGGATGATCAGGTTTAAAACAAGGTCACCCGTCCCCAGCAAAGAGATCAGCAGCAGCTGCTGGCAGAGACACTGGGAATATTCCAGCTTAATATGCTGAAGTATTAGAAGAGACAAAATGCTGGTGGTTTGAGTCAATGGAACAAAAAGTCTCTGAGACTGTAAGAGTAAACAGTAAACCCCTTCTATTTCCAAGAAGCAAGCCTAGAGAAAGTTGCTCTCCAGACTACAGCAGAAGGAGAATCCCTTCATTTTGGCACCCTTATTTCAAGGATTTTCTCCCACTTGCCTCTCAAGCTGTTCTTCCAAAGTGCTGGAAGTCCTACCTCAAGTCCATGTCTTAGCACCCTCAGAGATGACCGGGGCCCCCGACCACAAGCCACATACAACTGGGGTGTGTCTTCATTGGCCAAATCTGCTATCTGTGTGGAGAAATAGCGTCAAGCTACATCCGCAGGAAGAGAAAATAAAACTAAGCTACATATAACACAGTACTGCTTTAAGAATATTTGTTTTTTTCAAATACTGGAAATAGTTAAGATGCCATAGGGTGTACCATCTGCTGCCGTGAAATAATGTCAAGTTTTAACCAAACTCTCTTCAGACCAGAGAACAAGTCTGATGGTCAACAGAGGAGCAGCACAGGACTGCTGGTTGACACCCTGTGTCGATATATATTTATCACCATAGGAATCAAAGGCTGCCAGGCCAGGTACCAGTCTTAGGCAGCTGTCTAAGAATTTAGCAGACTTGCTTTTCTATCGGCATTTAGTATACAGCAGTATTTCTGGAAACCTAGGATAATGTAGCTTTGGTCACTCCACTTAGACACAAATAGTCAGAAAAAAAAAAATAAATCAAAGTCATGCATCTATGATCAATTCCTCTGAAAATGAGAAAGACTTATGTGGTAAACAGGAGCTTGCTGATAGCAACACACCTGACAACACAGAATAGGAGACAAACTGTCCAACTCATCCACCAGAACCAGGTTCTTTAGAGGTCGTGGCTGAAAAAAGAACGTATCTCCTTCCTCAAGAGGCATGGCAGAAGAGAACTCTGGCTCCTCATCATCGTCACCTAGATGAGCTATCTGGTACAGGTAGCTTGAGACAGAAAGCAAGAGGAACAGCATGTTCAGTGGAAAGCTCATGTAGCCTTCTCTAACAAAAGCCTTAGCAAAATATTCAGTAGGCAGCAGGGAGGAGATAAATCCTTCCCTACATTATACAGCTATTCAAATTTAGCCTTAGGGATTGTTGTCTTGTTGACATGTTTAAAGGAAATCAGAGGCCTGCAAAAAAAACCAAACAAACAAACAAACAAAAAAAAATCCCCCACCACTAGCTCCTTCTCCCAGTCTTCTCATTTTTAGCTGTCACTAGCAAGGTGTCCCAGAATTTCAGTGTTTTCTCTGTTTACCCTGGAGCCTTTCAGATATTCTTGTGTCAGAGCCAAAGCACCAAACGACAGCTGAGGCCAAACAGCAAGGCCAACAGCTAAGACTGCAACTCCAGTGTTATCTATTTTATTGGAATACTCGCACCTCACTGTTTTTAAACACATTCCCTATTCCATTTTATGAGTCTAAATATCACAACAATCAAATTAAACTTCAGAGGAAAAAAACAATAAAACCAGAAGACAGACTGATTTACTTTCTGGTTTTAATAAAGCTCAAATGAATATGGCTTCCTCAAAAGACTGGTTTATACAACCCAATTCTGATTCACTCCAGTAAACTGGCTGGAGCTCCCTCAGGTGGCTGACAGCAAATGCAGTCAGAGAAGAGTATAAATTTCCATTCCTCTGAATTCCCCACTTTAACACTGTTAAGCCATGTTCAAAGGTGTGCAAAGGCTTCTCTGAGTCTTTAGAATATTCTAGAACCTCAAACATCAATTGAGAAAGCCCTCAAGTATACATCTATTAATGAAAGGACCACAGTTACTGATAACAAACCCTATCTACTTCTGAGTGGGCCATAACACACAAAGTGCAATGCAAACTATCAAGCAAACTAAAAGATAATTCATCTGGATATACGATGTACCCTGTATGAACTGCAAGTACTCAATTCTTCCAAAACCTACTGCAGCAGCATGTAATCTTTTGTTCTCTGCACTATAATATCTAATCTGTGTTCAAACAAGAAAATTCCCCCATTCAGTCAAAGTCTAAACCAATTGTTCTTCTCAAGCCATGTGAACAAAGCCTTAATTTACCCATTAAAACAGAGGTTCTGTCTGAGTATGTTCAGTAAGTTCAAGGGTCAGTTTGCACTCTTGAACAGAAACAGTCTGTTTCAGGGAAAAAATGCTGACATAGAATTGTTTACTCACTGGTTTCCAAATTCAGATGCCACAAAGAGAAACCCTGTCTTCAGCACGCACATGGCAGCAGCGACAGGAACAGTGTCAAAGTACTTCAGTCGAATCTCTGTTACCTGAAAGCAGAGAAAAGATGTGACTGTGCTAGCAAAGTACTAGAGCTGCATACGTGTGATTTAATAAAAAAACAACTGCCTAGCTGTCCTCTCCAAAGAAAGGAAGCAAGAGAGTGGGCCAAGCTTAACCACATCAGTAGTTCGGGGCAGCAGGTTATAAATCACAAAATCCAGCAGATTAGTTGGAACACAGAAGTCAGGCTGCCTGTTTTATTCTAAGACTTTCAGGCTTTCGTAACACTGGGTCAGTTTAGAAAAAAACAGCTGTGAAAATAGCAAGCTGTCCAAAAGAAGGAAGAAGCTTGCTTCACTGAGCACCAGGCATTCCCCAACATGTGAAAAATAACTGTCATGAGCAAATTTCTACATTTGATATGGTCACAGCAGCTCATGGCCAAACATCCGAGAATAATCTTACGCCACTTAAAAGATGCTACACAATCATCCCTTGTACCAAATGACACGTTTAGATGAAGGAGGAACCAATATTCAACATTTACTCAAAAAACCCAACTGATTCACTAGAGACCTCTTTACTGCATAATACTAGGTCAACATCAGCAAGCCACTTCAAGCCTGTTATTTCAACTCACAGACCAGCTGTACCAAGCTATCTACCTCAATCTGCAAGAAGATTAATTGAATATTTATATGCTGCAATCAAGAGATGAAACAGAGAGCACCTACTGTGATCAAGAGAAATTAAGTTCCCCAGAATTAGTTTCTGGAATGCCCTCCAGCAGGTTCATGGACCACACTTTACAATACAGCTTTAGAAGAAAGGACTGCCTGCACAACACCTAAAATATGCCTGAGTGACCCTGCAGCACAATTCTCAAAGAATTTTGCAAACCTTGCACTGTGTCTATTGAGTGAACAGCACTTACAGCTGTGGGTATAACTGTATTACAAATCACAGAGAATGCATGCCATTACACAATTAAAACCACAATATTAAATATTTATCACTTTAGAGAATCCAAATAAATTGATTAAGGACTCTTCTCAATGGATGCTTTGTTGTTCTTCACGTGATGCTTACCATGTCTTCATCAGTCTCCAAGGTAATTTTGAAGATGTCTCCCTGCTCCGTCTGAGCCAGGAAGAAGAACATAGACTTGGTCTTATGTGTAGCAGAGCAGACAAAAATCATACCTCTCTCTGGGTCATCCAAGTCATTCTGTTGAGAAAGGAAGAGAAAGTCACTGGCAGAATTATCCAGCAAGCACAGATGTGATTCCACTCACTGAAGTATTTCCATTTCACAGGCACCTTAAGAGCTGACAGCATGTGAGGAGGCTTTTAACACAAAGCATGTTCCCTCCGTTACACCCGTAGTCACCCTGGGTACATCTCTGCCTCAGAAGGAAATACATTTCTAAGACACTGTGCCTAAGCATCACCCCTCCTATCTCTTTTACCCTCCTCCGGAGACAAATCCCTCGCTTATCAAAGGCAAACACAGAGGAAAGGGCTGCAATCCACACACAGCTGGTTTTGAACACCTGAACCTCCGTACGAGTTCAAAGCACTGTCACAGCACACAATGACTTCCCATACCAAAGGAGGAGAAAGCAGCCTTAGATGCAAAGGAGCAGCTGTTGAATTCACCTGTGTACGCAATGGCAACCACGATACACCATCTCAAGTAATCAATCTTATCTCACACCAACCGCGTCACCACCGTGGTGCCTGATCAGAGTCTTTTAAGTATCTCCAGCATAAATCTCAGAGAAGAGACATGAACAAAGCTCATCACTTCAGGCTATGCCTACCTCCGTCTCCCCTCACAGGTTAACATGCAGCCAGTAAGACAGACAATAGGCCAACACACTTTTAACTCCTTTTTTTTTTTTTTTCTTACTTTAAAACCTCCCTGATGCCTTTAACCTTGAAAGGCAAATACCAAGCATTCATTTAGCACTGACAACGATAAATCTTAAAAAAGGGTAGGAATCCCAAAATTCTCACCCGTCTCCTGGGAATTGGGCATCTGATATCAGGCTGGTCACCAAAGTTTTTATAAGTAATATAGTTTTCAGAACAGATCAGCACTCCGCTAGGTCCATCAGAACCACCAGGAACTTAAAAACACAAAAAAGAAATAAATTTTAAAAAGCCCTTACCGCAGATCTGACTTACTGCCTACAGAACATCTCCTGGTTTTCTTTAGAGCAAGATAGTTTCCAGTGTTATCTGTCACCCTACGTATACAAATCTGCTCTTACTGAAGGTGAAGACGAAAGACAGCTGTCTGTGTCAGCATCAGAACAGGGCAGATGGAACTAGGGGCCCAGGAAGGAGAAAAAGGAAGGACGCAGTTTCAGACAAATTGCCGTTTTATCCTTCCTGGCTTATCCTGTCTAGAAAGCCATGACATGCCCAAAATACCGTATTAGCAACTTGTCAGTTAAACACACCCTTTGGGTTACCGGTATGTTTGCTTGCTGTCAAAAATATCCACCAGATGGTTTTCTGACATATCTTTCTTTCATTTTTAGAGTGTTTTTTACAATGCTTCTAGTGAGATCACAGCGTAACAAAAGAGATCATTATAAAGCAGCAGTGGTCAGATCCAGTCCAGTATTTGGTGTTTGACAGCTGCCTACAGAGGGTACAACAGGGCCAGCATACAAGGATGCTCTCCTAGCTTAGGTCCCCTTGTGCTCCAGGAGGAATCTGCAGTGGTTCAGCAGTCTCCCAGGTCGAAGGTGTTAGGTTAGCTTTGCATCCAATTCCTGTGAGTCAACTTTTAGTCCATGGATTCATCTACTGCCTTTCAAATTAATATTAGTTGATGGAAACCCACGCTAGAGTTCAACAGCACTTATGCATTACCCCAAAATACATGCTTTCACATCTGCTACCAGCTAATTTCAGTGAATATCTCTTAGCTTCAGAATCCAGGGAGTATTTAGAATACATCTAAAAAGAGAGATGAGAAGCACTTTCAAACCACAGCTGTATCTATGAATCCTTGCGTATTTCCATGTATGAAGCATCACTCATTAACTGACTGCAAGGTCAATTAATTTATATTAATGTCTCTGAGTAGTACTGAAACAACTCCTAAGATGTAAAGTGTATTGATTCTGTTTCCCTGGGGAATGGGAAAAAAGTAGATTCACGGGAAAATCAGCGGCCAGTACCTGTTATGAGAAAGTTGCCATGCTCTTCCAAGGGCTCACTGTATTTCCTAACAACATGGTTCAAACCCAAGTCCAGTTCATAAAAAGTCAGCGTCTGTTGTGTGTTGGCCGCTGCTTCTCCTGTTGGATCATTGTCCGCCTCCTAAAACAGAACACACAAAGGTGTCTTTCAAGAAAAACAAAGCTGACACATGGGGAAACATTTTTGAATAACATTAGAATAAAGTCCAAAGGATTTGCAGGAAGATGCAAAAAAAAGGTTCAAATGAGGAAAATAGGCACATTTGCAGTTAAGCAGCAAGAATTTAAGAAAAATCACCAAGACAGAAGAGACTTGCCTATTCCAACCAGAGGCAAGACGAAAAGCAAGTAAGCTTGCAGCAAATGAAAACGGCCTCAGACAGCAAGAGCAGCCAACGTTCCTGGCGTCCACAGACATTAAGAAGAACAACAAAGCTCAAAAGACAGCAAAGAGAGATAAAGTAAGTTCATCTCACCTCATAATCCATTTCCAGACAAGCAAACATTGGGTTTTCAAATCCCACATCAACTCCCACCACGTGGTAGACCAAGGTATTGGCCTTGTGGGCTTCCAGTGGGGAGGAAATGGTGAGTCGAGCAGCAGCATCTCTGTTTAAGATATACACCAGCTTCTGCTTTTCAATAGCACCTGCAAGGAAAGGACAACAGCACCTGAAGCACATTGCCTGTATTCCAACATCAATATAAAACTCTGCAAGAAAGCATCAGTATTACTTCTGCTGCCAAAGTTCACCATTGTTCTTTATCTCTGTGCCACCAATTAGCTTTGAATTCTCATTTTTAATGTTTCAGGCCGCAAGCACAAATGACAACTCCAGGTCTTTAAAGCTGAAGACTGACCCTTTGGGCTACGTGCATCTAGCCCAATGTTCAATCTACAATGGCTACACACTGATCTACCCACTCATTCCACCACACAAGAGATGATAGACTGAAGGGACAAAGTGAAAAAAGCAGCTAGATGCTCCACCATTTAAAGCCATTTAGCAAGAAGACCTTTCCTCAGAAATATTTTAACTAAAAAAAAAAAAGTATTCTTGCCTGATGCACAGCACCCACAACAACAAACATGTATCACCCTGTGATGTGAATGGCACAACCATGACTGTGCCACCTTCTCACTCATAAGGACAACTTGTTAGAAAGGAAACAATAATATTTATTGTTACTCCTGATGTGAAGAGGCACTATTAAACTACCTATCATTGCAAGTCACTGCTCTCGAGTTGCAGGAAAGCAGCACCAGACAAAGCTGACTTCAGCAAACTGGGAGAGCTCATGTACAAGTAACTAAGACACCTCATGGTAAACCTGATTAAAAAAAAAAATCACCTAAGTGTCTTTCTACCCCCAAAGCCTAATCAGCAACACATCTAGCTGTCTCCACGATGTATCTCAGAGAAGAGATGTAAATTCATAACATCACTTCAGCTATGGGAGCTGACTGACTACGCTGTGGCACCGACACCTGCAATCCCAACTTCTCTCCCAGACATCACACTTCAGGGCTCTGCGCACTGCTAAGCAAGCTGGCGTCTTTCCACATTGTTTTGGCCCAGCATTAGAATTAGTTTGTGCAATTCCATCAGCATCAAGGAACTATTTTGAGTGCCTGCATTCTCCCCTGACATGTCTCACAGCCTAACAAACTCCCTGAGAAACATTCCCAATTATACCTGGCATAAATTCGTGCCAAAATAATATCCGTAAGACATGAGAAAAAACAAATGAGAAAACACGACTGTCTTACTGATCATGACGGCACGGCCCTTTGGGTCTACAGCCAAGTACTGGCCAGGAACGATTCTGCGACATCCACTCTTGCCAAAGGTTTCCTGATGAATCTTCTCAAACACATTCTTTGAGGGCTGGTACTCCAGAATAACAATGCGTCCCGAATCGCTGCCCACGACGATATAGTCTTTGGTCCCACCTGTCAGCCTAAAGGCCATGAGGGAGCGAATGACCCCAAACACTTCCACCGTCAGCAGGGTGTGAACCTTCCCTGTGTTGGGATCGGGGCGGAGCAACTCCAGGATCTTTCCCCGGGAAACAACAATTTCTTGTTGTTTGGTTCCTAAAGAACCCAAAACATTAAGAGTTATCAACACCACAGCAGAACACACAACTTCAAAAAGCACTATTAAAAGGAGATAAAGCTTCAGGACTACTAAATGCCAAAAAAATATGGTTATTACGGAAAAATTCAAAGCAACTAATTCATCACATTAGGTACCACGGTTGTTTGAGCATCTTTTAACAGACCAGGAAAACTGACAAAATCCTAAATTAAACCTGTGGATAATCGAGACAAACTTCTCTTGATCTTTCAATAGTTCCAGTAACATGCTCAAGAGCAAATGACAATATAACATCAAAACCAAAAAAGCTGTACTGAAGCACACTAGTTTCAACAACCAAGATAAATAAAAAACAAACGTTGTTTCCTCTACTACCCAAAAAAGCTTAAGCCAAGATGCGTGAAGGAAGAGGAAAATTACCTGAGAAATTGCCATGGATAGCATAGCTAATGCCGGTGGCACGCTGCAACGTCAGGTTGTAGAGAAACATGTTGGCAAAGGGTTCGCTTCACCTTATCACAGTTCCACCAAGTCTGCAACAAGTACAACAAAATTATACACTCCGCAAAACCAGAACCTGCCTTCCATACAGCACGGGAAAAGAATTTCTGCCCTCTCGTTTGTCTGCACGTATCACTTGACTGCCACGCAGCTTATTTGGTGTTCACTGAGGCAAAAGGCTTCCCCAGAGATACTCCGGCTGCCAAGCGCCAGCCGAGCCCTTACTGCCGCATGACTGACCAGGACTTGCAGCTCACAACTTCTCTTAGGGTTCAAGCTGTTCAGACACAGCAGTTACCGAACCCCTCTAGCGGCACCCGAGGCCGTTACACATGACTGCTCTCGCCGCTTCATTTAACACGAGCCAAACTACCCGCAACTGCCGGGTCCGAGCGCCCGAGTCGGCTCCTTTCCCCGGGGCTAACGCGGGAAGGACGCCCAGCTGCGCCCAGGCCGCCGCAGTCGTTCCGCCGGGTGCTGCAGGCCGCAGGGCAGGGTAACCGGCCCTCAGCCGCCCTGAGCCTTGCCGAAGCCCTGCCAGGGCCCGCAGCCCAGCACCTCCCCGCACGGCGGGCGCGCTCCCCAGGCCCCGCGGGGCGCAGCGCTGCGGGAGCGGAGCACGGACCAACGCGCGGCCCGGCCGCCCCCCACAGGCCAGGCCCGAGAGGCCCGCGGCCGCTCCCCTCCTTACAGGTGCGGACCAGCATTACTGCTCTTCATGGTAAGTTTGTGCAGGCAGTCTGGAAAGTCATCCTCAGTGGCTTCATGTCTGGTAGAAGCTTGGAGCACAAATTTACAGACTTCATCTTCCACTTCAGAAGTGCAGAGTATCATAAAGCTTCATTGGCTTGTTCACACCCTGTCTGGTAGCCAGAGGGTTGTTAGTCTGTTTGTGCAGTCTCTTCCAAAGCAGTCAGTTTGATTTTGATGCTTTGCTCATGTAGGAGGGGCATGAAATGAGAGATACTGTTGCTGAGAGGAATAGTTGGGTTTGGAGCAAGAACTATCCTGCTGTTGCAGACCATCCTGCTACTTAATATTTACATCTCATGTTCAATTTGTTTGTGTTTCTAGCCCTAATTTGCAGCTCATCGAGGGAGATGCCCAGCAGTTGGCGGGTATGATCACCTTCACCTGTAACCTGGCCGAGAACGTCAGCAGTAAAGTCCGCCAGCTTGACCTGGCTAAGGTAACTGGACTGAGGGGTTGTCTAGGACTTGTCCCCTCCAAGCCATATTCTGTCTGCTTATGTGCTCACAGCACAGCAGAGAAATGTGCTCTTTTCTTTAGTGGGCAGGTGGACTGGAAACTGCTTTGTTCTTTATTTTAGCAATATCTAGTGGTAGTGGTATCTTGCTGGCCTCCTGGATACTGCAGGGTGCAAGAATAATAGTGCATGTGTTATTCCATATAGTGACTGATTCTTCAGCATCCCCTTCTGTCCATGCAGCTCCTGGTAGACTGTGGTGAATAAGATGAAGTTAGTCTTCATTAGCACTCTTTTGCCAACTCTTGCAGCGCTGAGGACAGTGGAGATGGTCATTGTCACCCAATAGTGGTCAGGAATCCAGGCTGTTATATTTTTTGTACAGGGATAGGCTAGGAGACATCAACTCCCAGTGCTCAGCACATCTGCTGAAATCAGAACAGATAATGTCTGGGTGTATCTCTGGTGTCTGCCTGTTTGTTTGTGTATGGCCTCTGAGTTTGTTCAATCTGAGTTT
>NW_020799113.1:18459835-18479772 GCF_003259725.1 Athene cunicularia | reverse complement strand
CAGGTGTAGGGGGGGGTTGCCCGAGGCCGCGCCTGAATGATCACGGGGCGATGGGGGCTGCTCCCCGTACCAAGAGCTTCTCCAAAAAATCCTCAGCAGTTTTCTGACGTAG
Source organism: Athene cunicularia (assembly GCF_003259725.1). Classification (NCBI taxonomy): domain Eukaryota; kingdom Metazoa; phylum Chordata; class Aves; order Strigiformes; family Strigidae; genus Athene; species Athene cunicularia. The sequence goes on along the minus strand of NW_020799113.1, from coordinate 18,479,660 downwards.
AAAACTTGGGTAGCGTGAGCCTCCCGAGCTGCCAGGCCGATCCGAGCGGCCGCAAATGTTCAGGCACCACTTTCGGCAACCCCGACGGGCCTCACGGCCGTACCGAACGCGTCAACTGCATTCCAAGATGGCGGCGGCCACAGCTCCGGGTCCGAGGGCGCTGGGGGGGGAGGGCGGTGGTTCGACTGTCTCTGTCCTCTCCATGGAGCGGATTCAGTCGCTTACCGACCTGGCGGACCTGGAGGCCGCCTACAGCCGCCTGTGTGAAGAGGAGGTGTGTGGGGGGCGGGCCCCCGGCGGCGATGGGCTGCGGCGGGGAGGGCTGGGCTGGGGTGGTCCGGGACGCAGCCCCCCGGAGGTGTCCGCTGCTCTAGACCCCTTCAGCCTGCTGTTTGTCGCGGCTTCCTTAGTCGTCCGCATCCTTTGCAGAGTTATTAAATACGGGCCCAGCCATCCCTCGGGCCTGGTAGTAGATGGTGTCGCCTCCGTGGAACTGGTGTCCCTGAATTGTGAGCACCCTGCAGTTTCAGGGTCCTCCTGCGCTGAAACCTCGGCCATGGGAGGAGTTTGTGACTTAGCTGACTAAAAAATGTGCAATGAGGTTTGACATTTGAACTGATGCTTTCAAAAGGCAAAAATATGAAAAATGACAGGATTATACTGAGAGTTTAGGAGGGAATTTCTTTGTCACATGAGCTCTTGGAAGTGCTAAGGCCTTGCTAGCTGCATGTCCTCGACTTGGATGTAGAGTCTGATAAGTTGCTGGCCTGGAGGAGAGCTGGATTCACACAGGACTTCCTTCGTCCTTTTCTTTCAGAAAGTCATGCAGGAAGAGCTGGATGCCCTCCTGGAACAGCAAAGCACTATAGAGAACAAGATGGTTGCACTTCATCGGATGGGGTTAGTGATCCCCACCGTCTCCCCTTCTTCCTGCTTCTGCACCCTGTTCAGTACCTCCCTGCTTACTGTATGATGTGAAAATTCCTTTCAGCAATGTGAGGGAAGCACATTCATTCTCAGAATATGTCAGACTTTAAATCAGTTTGTGGTAGTTGGATCCTTATCCCCAGGCACCCAGTTCTTCTCAGCAGCACTAACAGAGAACATTGCTGTGCCCTCACGCAGACTGATCCTTTTTATCATAGGCTGAGCAGTTCTTCAAAGGTCAGACCCCAAAGATTGTCAGGTTTCAGCATCAATGCTTGGAACAGATGTGTTGTGTCAGGCTGTTTACAGGTGCGGACCAGCATTACTGCTCTTCATGGTAAGTTTGTGCAGGCAGTCTGGAAAGTCATCCTCAGTGGCTTCATGTCTGGTAGAAGCTTGGAGCACAAATTTACAGACTTCATCTTCCACTTCAGAAGTGCAGAGTATCATAAAGCTTCATTGGCTTGTTCACACCCTGTCTGGTAGCCAGAGGGTTGTTAGTCTGTTTGTGCAGTCTCTTCCAAAGCAGTCAGTTTGATTTTGATGCTTTGCTCATGTAGGAGGGGCATGAAATGAGAGATACTGTTGCTGAGAGGAATAGTTGGGTTTGGAGCAAGAACTATCCTGCTGTTGCAGACCATCCTGCTACTTAATATTTACATCTCATGTTCAATTTGTTTGTGTTTCTAGCCCTAATTTGCAGCTCATCGAGGGAGATGCCCAGCAGTTGGCGGGTATGATCACCTTCACCTGTAACCTGGCCGAGAACGTCAGCAGTAAAGTCCGCCAGCTTGACCTGGCTAAGGTAACTGGACTGAGGGGTTGTCTAGGACTTGTCCCCTCCAAGCCATATTCTGTCTGCTTATGTGCTCACAGCACAGCAGAGAAATGTGCTCTTTTCTTTAGTGGGCAGGTGGACTGGAAACTGCTTTGTTCTTTATTTTAGCAATATCTAGTGGTAGTGGTATCTTGCTGGCCTCCTGGATACTGCAGGGTGCAAGAATAATAGTGCATGTGTTATTCCATATAGTGACTGATTCTTCAGCATCCCCTTCTGTCCATGCAGCTCCTGGTAGACTGTGGTGAATAAGATGAAGTTAGTCTTCATTAGCACTCTTTTGCCAACTCTTGCAGCGCTGAGGACAGTGGAGATGGTCATTGTCACCCAATAGTGGTCAGGAATCCAGGCTGTTATATTTTTTGTACAGGGATAGGCTAGGAGACATCAACTCCCAGTGCTCAGCACATCTGCTGAAATCAGAACAGATAATGTCTGGGTGTATCTCTGGTGTCTGCCTGTTTGTTTGTGTATGGCCTCTGAGTTTGTTCAATCTGAGTTTTGACAAATGCTGTTTCCCTTCCAGAGACATTGGTCTTATGGCTTTTTAAGTAGTTTGGTGTTTCTGCTTATGTGATCATTTATTCTGTAGAGACATATCACTTCAGTCTGTTTCTTCCTTTTTTCCCTCCACACTGTCTTATCATAATTCCTTTCTCTGGTCCAGCCTGCAGCAGGCAGCCTTACCAGTTGCCTTTCTTGCAGAATCGACTCTATCAGGCCATTCAGAGAGCTGATGACATCCTTGACCTGAAGTTCTGCATGGATGGAGTTCAAACAGCCCTGCGAAATGAAGATTATGAACAAGCAGCAGCTCATATCCATCGCTATCTGTCTCTGGACAAATCAGTGATTGAGCTCAGTCGTCAGGGCAAGGAAGGTAAGTACTGTTTGTGAGGAGAAGCTGATAAATCACCTTTCTAGTAGATAACTAAAGGCTGCATGATTTCCCATGGCAGATAGCCTCAGCCCAGTAGACAAAGCAGAAGATCTAATGGTAGCCAAAAATCTTAATATGTTATAAAGTAACAGAGATGAACGTTTTTGAAGTGTTCTTAGGTTTGAATTGTCATTAGTTGAAAGGAGAGTTCCTGGCACACATCTTTAATAGTATTTCAGGTGCTAACTAGGTGATGGACAAAATGTTCAGGACAAAAGAAGTGAGGGAGAAGGCTCTGTCAGGGAGAACTATTGCAGTGTTATGGTGTGCTACCAAGGAGAGCAACTGGAAATGAAGGATCCCTAAAAGAAATGTCCTGGTTAATGTGTTTGCATCCTCTGTACAAGACCACAACATTAGCTGTGTGTAGATCACACACTTGCCTACCTTTCTTTGCCTGTAGGGGAATTCCAGTGTGTTTTCTGCCTTCTCACCCTAGGGCTGCAGTGTTGGTCTCCTGGGAAAAAAAGTAGCCCTTGATACAGTGCTAACAATTTGCTGACACTTTTCCCTTTCTCTTCTGTCCATTTGACCAGGGGGCATAATTGATGCCAACCTGAAGCTCCTGCAGGAAGCAGAGCAGCGCCTGAAGACAATTGTTACAGAGAAATTTGACACAGCTATGAAGCAGGGAGACCTGCCCCAGGTGGAACGGTTCTTCAAGATCTTTCCTCTGCTAGGCTTACATGAAGAGGGGCTGAGCAAGTTCTCGGAGTACCTCTGCAAGCAGGTAATAGGTTCTGTGAAATATGCTGTGTGTTGTCTGGTCTCCTAGGGAAAAGCAAATTCCAGTCTCTGTCAACAGATGTTGTGGAAGGAGGTCTTGGTTCTGGCTTCTGTTAATCTTAGAAACCAGCACTGGCTTTAGTTTGTCTTTTTCCCTGCATTTTGAGTCCTGGGATGGGCTTTCTGGTGTCTGAATACAGATCCCTCTGGCTGGCTGGCTTTTCCTTCTGTCTTGCTCTTTGTTCTTGCTTAAAACTTATAAAGGGAGCCTGGAAAGAGAAGAGCAAGTTTTGGCCTCTCCTTGACCCTTGAGTTTTTGACAAGAGAGGAAAGGATTCCTGTTCAAAGGAGGAACAACAGCAATAGCTCTTGCAGTGGGAAGGAAAAAGCTCTACAAGGCAAGAGACAGAGGACCACCTTATGGGATGAAGAATATCTTTAATTGTTACCAGCTGAGGGGTCCTGTTGTCATGCAGGTGGCCAACAAAGCAGAAGAGAACCTGCAGCTGGTGATGGGGACAGACATGAGTGACCGTCGAGCTGCTGTCATCTTTGCGGACACCCTAACACTGCTCTTTGAAGGTAATCTTCGTTGTATCTTTGCTGATGGATTGAAAATAGTCTGTGATGTGATTATCCATCAATTTAAATGCTTTTAATTTTAGCTCTAGGAGATTAAAAAATGCCGCCTTCCCCTTTCAGCTATGGGAGTGTCATGCTAGAGGGACAGAGACACAGCTAACAGACTTTTTCTCAGCCAGGAGAGGGCATTACAATAAGTAACCTTTCCTACTACAACTTGCGCAGGCTCAAAGTGGATTTGCAAAGGATTTGTCAGCTTCCTCCAGGAATTGGGCTCTTCCTGTTCTCCTCGTCCTCAAAACAAATGGGTATTCCCTGAAGGTTTCTTCAAACATGCAGCTCGCCAGACAAACAATCAGATCCCTTAAGACTGAGCAGCTGTTGGTGCCTCCAGGCCTGGCTCTTCCAGGAGCTTGAAAGCAGAGAAGGAAGGGAGAGAAGGGAATGTGAACACTCTGTGGGAATGTCGCCAAAGACAGGAATTGAGATCCCATGGTGATTAACCATCTTCTCTATTAAGTCTGCTGTAATTCCAGGCTGCACCGCTGCCAAGTCACTCTCTCAGCCTGGCACCCTTGGTGCCTTTGAAGGTCCTTAGAGACGCCGAGGCTTTCTTGGCAGTAGCGTCAAAAGAGGGGGAGTGTTGCTTGGAGCAGAGTTTGTGAGAAGGAAGCAATATTGTAGAGATACCTCCTTGGAGATGAGCTTCTTTTCCAAGGAGGTCTTGTCTTCACTAATGCTTGCTCTCTTGGGCATCAATGTGACAGATAAGAGCAGAGCTTTCCCTAGGTTGATTTTCCTAGCACCACTCTTCTTTTACAACCTGTCAGGTGCTGAAAGCTGAGACTGGGTTTGGATGGCAGTTATGCCCCCTTCCAGGTTTAGCTTGTGCAGCTTTCTCCTGTGGAAGCTTCATACCTTTCTACCCTGCATCTTGCTGGGTAGGAGGGCAGCTGACACACATCACATGGCAGGAGCTCTCTTTAGGAAGAGCGATGGCTTCTGCTCCAGGAGATTTGCATTATAGCCTTGCACTAAACAGCAGAGAGGGTGGAAGGTGTCATATGCAGAGAGAAGATGCCATGGAATGAGGGGTGGTAATGACAGGCCTTCAGTGAAGCGCTACAGGGTGGCTGGACAGTTTAAACTGTTTATCTGGGGAGTGAACGATCCCTTGTTAGGTCCTGTCTGTGGACTTTTGTAGCTCTGTTCTGGGTCCAGACTGGATGGGAGCTCCTGCTGGAGTCTCTCTCTTGCACTTCCCCTCTCCCTGCAGGGATTGCTCGCATTGTGGAGACCCACCAGCCCATCGTGGAGACGTACTACGGGCCAGGGAGGCTGTACACCCTCATCAAGCACCTGCAGGTGGAGTGCGACCGGCAGGTGGAGAAAGTGGTGGACAAGTTCATCAAAGAGAGGGACTATCACAGGCAGGTAAGAGGAGTGTAGTGCTGCCTGACACAGCCAACTGCAGCCTCCATCCAGCTCCATGGGGCTCCGACTGCCATAGGGGTGTCAAAGTTTGACCTTGTGTATTGAGAGAAACCTTGCTTTCTTCCATATTTCTGCTGATGGCTGAAGGGGTCCAGCTTGTGGCTATGCCTTCTATTGCCGAGAAGGATTCATTGGGAGCACGCTAGATGGACCCTGGGCACAGGATTCTTTGCTCTGCAGCTCTGTAGGGCATTTTCGGTCCCCCTTCCCCCCTGTCTTGTTCCTGCTCTGTCTGTTAGAGGCAGGGTTGCTGTAACTGTCTCACGGTCACACACCTTGGTGCCTCTGCTGCAGTTCCCATCCCAGTGCCCTTCCTGGCAGGCTGAGCTCTGTCTTGGAGGAGGAGGTGAGCTGATGCAGTTCCCTGCTCTGGCAGCGCTTCCTGCAAAGCATTCCTGTCAACCCCCCTGAGTAAGCACCTCCTTAGGCTACAGCACGAGAAGCAGCTGTTAACTCCCAGTCATCAGCAAAGACTTTGATGACTCTCTTTTTTTGTGATTGCAGTTCCAGCAAGTTCAGAATAGCATGATGAGAAGTGCTTCTGCAGAGAAGATTGAACCAAGGTACAAGCTAAACCTCTCTTTGCTCTCTAACCTTCCACTTCTGAGCTGTTATTAACACTATTTAGCATTTAGATAACTCTCCTGGTCTTCCAGAGGCTTTGTGGCTACTAAAGCATAAAATCCAATTGTTAGATGCCCTTCACTGCCCTTTTATAAAGACAACTTCTGTGATGGTTTATTTTGCTTACTCATTACTTTTAAGCTTTGGCCCTAAACATCACTGGAGGGCTGGCAGTTTTCCTGCACGTGAAGGACTGAGACTGTAATTGCATGTGCCCACTACCTTTTGATGGTCAGTGTATAGTACTTAGAGTCCACGAAATGGAGCAGCTCCCTGGGCAGATAATTTGTGACAGAATCGGGAATAAATATTTGAGTTTTATTTAATCTGTATGGCTGTTGCAGCAACTCTGTAACATCAGTTTCTTGCTCATGAAGTGCTTTAAATATCCCTCCTTTTCTTCTTAAGTATTTGTATAGCCCTTAAGTAAGGCCATTTGGAAGTGCACCCAGACCTTCTGCCATCACATGACTTCTAAACATGCCTTGAAAGAAAACTTATGTTCCTCAAGCTGTCTCTCTGTGAACTTGCATGACTAATTATTTCAGTGGTAATATAGAGATCCACTTCTTATTTGCTCTGAGTAACTGCATGCATTCCATGTTTTCTGAGTTTTTGCTTTTTCATCCGTAAAATAAAGGTAATGGTTCCTTGTCCCACTCGTGTGTTGTGAGGCTTTGAGCAGGATTTGTAAAGTTCTTTTGTGCACACCAATGAAAAAGCTGCTATGACTGTCTTTTCTTTGTAGTCATCTCTGATCTGATTTCTGTGTTCTGCATTGTCACATGCTTTTGTGGTCTCATGTTTCCTGAGCTGTTGAGCTTAAAGAGATTCTTGATCATTTGTAGAGCAATACGTAAATCTGTGCACAAAAGCACATATATGGAGATGGTAGGGACCAGGCATTTCTAACGCTGGCCACGTAGGGCTCACAGAATCATAGCAAAACTGAGGTATGAAAGGACTGCTGAAGGTCTCTAGTCCAACCTTCCACTCAAAACAGTGCTAATTTTGAAGTTATATCAGGTTGTTTAGAGGCTTGCAGTACTTTCTGTGATTTTAAAATTTTAATTTCTCACATCCATGAGGAAAAAAGAAGCTTCTCTGTAATGACTTTTTCAGGATGTTTTGATTGTATGTGCATTCTCTGCACATACCAGTTATTCTGCTGAGCTTTGCCACTCGACAGCACAGATGGAAAGGGGCGGTATTGATCTCACAGTAAGAGAACAGAAAACACACTTACTTAACTGAGTTAAATTAGTGCCTCTCCTTTTGTAGTTTTACTGCCTTGATTCTTACTGTGTTCCTTCCAGGGAACTTGACCCTATTTTAACAGAAGTCACTCTGATGAACGCCCGCAGTGAGCTCTACTTGAGGTTCATCAAGAGACGAATAATATCTGATTTTGAGGTGGGAGACTCCATGGCCTCAGAGGAAGTAAAGCAAGGTAACACCTTGAATACCAATACTTGCGGGCTTTTTGCTCCTTGCAGTCAGAAGTGCAGATTTATCTGAGTCAGTGGCAAAGCAGAGTGACACAGGATCTGCAAAGACACTTTGGGAGCACTCTGTGAAAGGGGGTTGTGTAGCCTGGCCCCCCCAGACCTGTTTTCAGCGCTGGTTGTTTCCTTTAACAGGGAAGCCAACATTAGGAATGACTGCAGAGCTTAATAAACAAGGTCCCCAAAGAGAGGGAAAGCCCTTTGGTCACTGCAGGCCACAGGTCCTAGAGGTGGAAGGCACACGGAAAACAGGCTCAGGGTCTTGGTACTTCATGGAGCTCTGGAAATTGCTTTTGTCACCTGCAAGAGTCAGCTCAGCGATTTCAGCCCCACAGTTGAGGCCTGTGATTTATTCCAGGTTGGGCTTTGCAGATGTGTGTCCATGAGACTGGCAGCAAGGGGGTTAGGTGGAACTGCTTTCTAACACTTGGTCCCCACTGATGGTTCTCTTGTGTTCTGCAGAGCATCAAAAATACCTGGACAAGCTCCTCAACAACTGTCTGCTGAGCCGCACCATGCAGGAGCTTATTGGCTACTACATCACCATGGAGGAATACTTCATGAGGGAGACTGTCAACAAGGTAGGGCTCAGACTGCTTCAATAGCCTTCACTCTGCTAGCGGCCGAGAGCCCTGTGTGTGCTCCACAGTCCTCTGCTGAGCATCCCTAGGGAGCAAGATGAGTACGCGGCAGGTCTGCAGTTGCTGGGAAGGTCTTCTTTTTGTCTTGGCCTTGAAAAGCAAGTGGTTGTTTCTGAACTTTGACTCCAAACATACCTAAGTGTTTTCCAGAGACAAATCAGCCAGAGCTTCTGAAAACTGGGATGAGTGGTGCCAGCCCACACACGGGCAGGCTGGCGGTTTGGTCTCAGAGCACTGCTCTGAGAGGGCACCTTTGCTCACTGAGCTCAGGGCGCTGAGACAGCTTTCTTTGCAGGCTGTTGCCATGGACAGCTATGAGAAGGGCCAGCTCACCTCCAGCATGGTGGATGATGTGTTTTATATCGTGAAGAAGTGCATTGGGCGTGCTCTGTCTAGCTCCAGCATAGACTGTCTCTGTGCCATGATCAACCACTCCACCACCGAGCTGGAGTCTGACTTCAGGTAATGAAAATACACCAGGTTCATTGTAACTTGCCTCTACCTCACATTCTGCAAACAGTGTTTGCTGTCAGATAGCCTTCCTTGTGTTCCTCGCCTTTGAACCTCTGGTTTGTCACCTCTGTGGAAGATACTCATAGGAAGCAGCATCAGGTGTGGTGTGGGAAGCTGGAACTGGGCATAATTTTCTCACAGTAGTGGTGGTCACCTGTAGGACAAACAGAAAAAGGAACCTCAGGCCCAAAATCCCTATGAGACCAAGTCATCACATAGCATTGGAGTGCCACCCAGCTTGATGGTGCATGGTCACCTCTAACTGTTTTCTGGGTTGCCTGTGAGATTGCTTAACTTGAACTTGGGGTGAGCCTGCAGAAACTACCCAGTTCCTGTTTTTCATCCCAACATGGGAGTGGGGAACTGTGCCTGAACAGAGCAGGGAGCTGCAGGCAGGATTTTTGGGAAAGCTCAGAAGCTGAGTGGTTGTGTTTTTTTTAACAGCCTCATGTCCTTTAGGTCCTGTCAGGAGATATTTGCCAGCCCTCTTTTGTCCCTGTGAAGTTCCACCTACCTTGTTCAGGTCACAGCTCAGCCAGAGTGCTGTCCCCTGTCACAGAGAACTACTCTTCTGTGGCTTGCAGTATTTGCTCTAAGCCCTGATGTGTTTTGCTTGCCCTGTAGGGAGGTTTTGTACAACAAGCTGAAGCAGGGCTTCCCTGCCACAACCTTCCAGGACTTCCAGAGAGGAGTGACCAGTGCCGTGAACATCATGCACAGCAGCCTGCAGCAGGGCAAGTTTGATACCAAAGGCATTGAAAGCACCGACGAGGCCAAGCAGTCCTTTCTGGTGGGTTTGGTGCCTGTTCTGGTGTAGAATGAGTTGGGGTGAGGGGAAAGACAGTGGAGAGCTCCTGGGAACGGGATTGGTGCAACTATTGCATGTTCAGAGAACCTGAAAACCTGAGGGGTGGCCTAACTTCGGATGTCTGTTAGATACTTCTACCTCGCCTCATATTTGTAGGTTTCCACACCAGGCCTGTGCAAGTATGATCCTGTAACTGCCTCTTGGGCTGCTATGATGCTGATTCCTTCTGGGCTGGGGAAGAGTCTGTGCTCTGTTGAGATGTCTGTCAATCCTATTCTCCACATACTCTGCACAAAGGTGGTGGGAGAGCATCTCATCCACACCTTTCTCTAGATGAAAAAGTTTCCTGGCCCAGGTTCAGGGCTCCTTCATTCTTGCTTATCAGATCAGAGAGCTACCATTAGAGCAGGGTTGTCTGCTCTGCTTGGCCTGCAGGATCCGCCTGTTGCCTTCTCCCAGCAGCAGCGCTGCAACTCTCTGTGCGCTCGAGCAGGCCAGAACATGGCAGTGAGCATTAGAGACCCCTTGGAGAGCATTTGAAGGGCTCTCGCTCCCGTCTTCTGCAGCATAACACATCCTTCCCCATGTTGGGATTCTGTATAGACCTGGAACTGTGGAAAACACCTCACTGGGAGAGCAACTCTCTCCTCTCAGCCAGCCCTGTTGTGTGAGCAGACCTGTGGGCAGAGACTCAGAGTGCTGCAGGGGGGTTGGAGTGGGGCTGGCTCACTCTGACTTGTCTCTCTCACTGTAAGTTTCTGTGAACACTCTGTGCTGAAGAGGTTCCTTGGAGCTTTCACTGTACAAGGAGAGAAGGCAACAAAAGGAACAGGAGGGACTGAACTCTTCCATTTCATTAAATTCTTGGTTACAGGTTACTGCATTTCTTGAAGGAAAGTGCTTAAAATGTCAGTTCTCTCACTGGAATTCCTCATTCACCTGTCAGCTTGCCTCATTTCCTCGTCTGCCCAAACCCCAGCCTTATACTGACATTTAGTTCAGCTTCAGCAGGCAGAGAACAGTCTGTTCAGTGAAGAACAGATACTCATCTGGCAGGAGGGTGCTGATTCCTCCTGCCTAGATACGAATGCCTTCCTGCCTCCTCTGCTTCTCTGGACACAGTGGGTAAAGCATCACCTCCAGCTGCTCTTGATCTGTTGTTCTTCACGACACTGTCACAGAAAGTTGTCTTCCATCAGTCACTCACAAGTGGGGCTTCACTGCAACACTGTGGACAGAGTGATGAGGAAAAGAAGTGGAGTAAACTCTCAAACTTTGTGCTAGTTGCAGGTTCAGCACACATGCTCAGTTACTGTAGTTCAGCTTCATGTAGCTCTGTGAATCTGTGATGCTTTGATCACACGGTAGCACCTCTGTCTCTTAAATATTTGCATTTCAGCCTGTACTGTGTTTTGTTTGTTTTTTTTTTCCAGGTGACCTTAAACAATGTGGAAGTCTGTAGCGAAAACATTATGACCCTGAAGAAGACTTTGGAGGTGCAGTCTGGATTCTTTACTGTTTTTTCCTTAATCAGATTTATGATATCCTCCCTTGGGGGGGTCGAGTAAACCACCTGAACCTTACTGTGCCCTAATTCCTGAGGTCTTTGCCCTCCAGCCTTAGGAAAGCAATTTGAACTGGCAGAGCAATCTCTGGCTGATAGTAGCAACTGGAAATACCAGTTTCTCCAGCTCGACCAACCTGGCAGAGGCCGGGAGCCAGTGGAACAACATGAACATCATTGAGAGGTTGTGTTCTCTGGTGCTGGGCTCGATAGGCCCTGGCTTCCTTCCTTGCTGTCCTCTCCCCAGCTGGAGCCAGCAGCCTGTGCCTTTGCAGGGGGCAGAGTTTGGTGCCTGTCCTATCCTGCAAGCATGCTGGTGGGCAGCCAGAGCTCAGCAGCGTGAAGGAATAGAAACTGCCCAGGTTATTAATCTGCAACTTGCTCGTGGTTCTCTTCCCTGCAGAGTGACTGCAGCAAACTGCTCAGCCAAGGCTTCGGGGGTGAGCAAGCACAGGCCAAGATTGACAGCTGTCTCTCTGACATGGCTGCTGTCTCCAACAAATTTTGTGACCTGCTGCAGGTGAGTGTCTTGCTGAGTTACTGCTGGCCTCCAACACTGGCTGGCCAGTGTCTTCAAGGAGAGCTCAGGCAGGAATCATTTCAGCCCAAGGCCTGGGCCATGTCTGACTGCCGGAGTGCTGGGTAGGGGTGCAGGAGGGAGGCAGTTGGTCAGCTTTAAGGCACAGAGTCAGATCAAGCCGGTTTGCACAGCCTCACCAGCTGGCAGCTGCATAAAAAGCACTGGAAGCAGCTGCAGAGCCAGAAGGAATGTTGCTCCATGTGTCTTCACTCAGCACAGGCTTGTAGTTGGTTCAGCATTTTCAGGAGAAGAAATTATTAATAGCATTTCCATCTCTTCCATTTTCCCTCGTGGCACAGCACATTGTCAGGTTGTCCAGAGCCTCACTAGGTAATGCTGAGGATGGGCTGTATGTAGAGGAAGAGCTGCTCTTCTCTCAGGTTTGTCCTTCTTTCTCGAATGGAAATACTCCCCGGCATGGGGCAGAAGGCTCTCTGGCTAAATCCGCTGTCTCATATGGCATGCTGGGCCTGTTGCCCTAAAATTTCACCAGTGGTCTCTGACAGGGAGAAGAGCAGGAAGAACCTCATACCTCCTGTGGAAAGAAATCAAGCAAAACAGAGTATTTTGAACCAGGTTTGCTATCAGCTTTGTATTTCACGGAGGGGCCAGACTATTTTTTGTTTGGTTTTGTAGTTCACTGCAGCCAAGTGTCTTCAGACTGGTATTGCCAGCAAATCCTCTTGAGGCTTGTGGTCAGTATTGAAACCAAAGTTTAATCAGTAAGGACTAGAACTCCAGTTTAGCTCTAGTGCAGTCTTAAAACTGGCTGTAAAGCAATCAAGAGGCTGAGCGGCAAGCTGCTGCACTGCCTGAGTCACAGGCACATTGAATTTGCCTTGGAAAAGGACAATTGCCAGCAGGGCCAGCTCTGAAATGCCATTTTTAGTTAAAAACTTCCATCAAATGCCAGGCAGCATCGGTACCTGAATAGTTTCATGCTGGGTGAGCTTTCTTGACATCTTGCTGAGCCACATGGGGGTGGTTGGCAGGAGAGGGCTTTCAGAGAGCTCGCTAGCATTGGAGCGGACAGAACAGCCTTTGCTGACAGCCTGCTGCTCGGGGGAGATGGCGTGTGCTGGGGTTATGATTAATTCAGGGAACTAACTGTGGTTACAGCTTTTATCCTCCTTTTAGCTTCTCCTACTGAGCTAAGCTGCACTGGAGGTGGGAGGCATCAGCTGAGTCCAATCAGTGTCCTCCTGGCTGGTGCTGAGTGGAAAGGCTGGTGTTTGTGTCCTTTCCTACCCTGGTGGGATGTGAACTGAATGCCTCTCTCCTGCCAGGAAACCTCTGTAGCTGCGTGGGCAGGGGTGGGAGAAGCCAGAGCCCTTCAGACCAGGCTGTACATCAGCAGAATGGCAGCTTCTGGGCCAACAGCCTTCCTCTTCTTGTTGTTATGGTGTCCTCAGAGCCCTCCAGCACTGGGAGAGTGTAGGATCTGGGACTTCTGGGTTCAGTTCCCTGTACAAGTCTGGGGGTTGGTCTCCCCAGCTTGCAGTGAGGATGGGAGGCAGCATCAAGACAGCCTGGCTGTAAAGGCTGTGTGCTGTTGGACATTAGCTCTGCTCATTCGCTCCCCTCTCTTCTTCCTGTCCCACTCAGGAAGGTCTCAACGAGTTGAACAGCACAGCCATCAAACCCCAGGTGAAGCCCTGGATCAACCTATTCCTCTCTGTCTCCCACAACATTGAGGAGGTAAGGCTCAGCATTCTCTGCTTCCAGCTATACTTTGCACTCTCCATCCTCTGCTCAGCAGCACAGTCAGAGAAAACACTGTCTCATTCCCCTCAGTTGTCCACTGTTTCCTCAGCACAGAGTAACTAAAATACCCAGAACTTGCTCTGCATCCGAGCCTGGAAAGGGGTGTTTAGCTAGAGACGAGCTTGAGAAAACAGAAGGGGTGCAGTGCTCCAGGAAGGACTTCCCTTCTGGTCCTCTGGGCCATTTGCTGCTGTTCACATAAACTATCCTTTTTGTATTTCCATGTCAGGAGGAGTTCAGTGACTATGAAGCTAATGATCCTTGGGTCCAGCAGTTCATTGTCAATCTGGAACAGCAGATGACAGAGTTCAAGGTGAGAAAGAGGGAGAGATGTGGCAGCCTGCCAGGCTTTGGCCAGACCTCTACGTGCATCTCCCAACTCTTTCCCTGCTCAGGGGAACAGCAGAGAAAGATGTCCTCCAGTGCCATGCAGGGTTCTTAGAGCCCCAAACCCTTCTCCTATGGTTCTCAAAGCCTGCTTGCAGGCCCCACACACCTGGATTGCTGCTGTGGTGCTCCCCCCTTGCTGAGCCTGCCAGAGATGGGTCTTTATTTGAAAGCTTTCATAGGCTTGGCTTTTGTGCACCTCTGCTCATTTGTTCCTGACAAGAATGACATGGGTTTCTGCTTCCAGGCTGGACTGTCTCCAGTGATTTACGATACCCTCACTGGTCTTATGACCAGTCTCATAGCCATTGAATTGGAGAAAGTGCTGCTCAAATCCACCTTCAGCAGGGTAAGCAAAACACTGTCTCTACCTTGTAGCCTGCCTTGACTGCAAACCCTCCACCAGGGAACCCTCAGCAAAGGGATGGGGCAGAGCAGAGGCAGATGTTTCTTTAAAGAAGCTCTGCCACCACTGGTGGCCTGCTGAAGGAGGCACACACAGGGAGAAGATGTATTTTGTGATGGGGCTGGGCAAAGTTTACATCAATAAAGGGGCTGGCTTTTAAGGTGGGTCTAAACATAAGCCAGTTTAACCTGCAGTAAATGGTCTAACTGGAACGCTCCTGCTCAGAGACATTGCCCTGCCCCCCCCATAACTTCTGTTATTTGTGTGTTTGACGCAACCCCTGAGCCTGCTGGGAGAGTTAACAGAGCTCCCTCTCCCCACAGCTTGGCGGTCTGCAGTTTGACAAGGAGCTGAGGTCTCTCATAGCCTATCTAACCACGGTCACCACCTGGACTATCCGTGACAAGTTTGCCCGTCTTTCCCAGATGGCCACCATCCTCAACCTGGAAAGGGTGAGCTGCTCTTGGTCTGCTTTTATTAGGGGACTGTGGGAGCCCTAGCCGGCCTCCACATGGATTTACTGGGCTCATACAGGCATTGTCACACCTACAGGGTATGGAGAGGCTGGAAAAGTTGTCCCATGCCTGACGGCCGTTTGCCTGCAGGGTGTCAGTGACAAGAAATAACCATGACCGTAGCCAGAGTTTGAACTCACCTGTGAGGGTGGTCAGTGCTGAGTTGTCTCCTGCAGCTCTCCTCTTCCTCCAGGTGACCGAGATCCTGGATTACTGGGGCCCCAACTCAGGCCCACTGACCTGGCGCCTTACTCCTGCCGAGGTCCGGCAGGTGCTGGCTCTCCGAATCGACTTCCGCAGTGAGGATATCAAGCGCCTGCGCCTGTAGCAGGTGGGTGCGTGGGGCAGCACCACCATGGAGGCTGCGGCAGGAAGGCTGCAGCCCTGGACCCTGCCCAGCTGTTAGGCACTGTGTGATGGGGTGATGTCTGCCCTTCTGCTCCTGTTCCTCAGAGCAAAGGGCTTTCCTGGGCCTGGGAAGAAGAGCTGCCATCCTTTTGTGAGAGCAGAACCAAGGCAGCATGAGGAATCTCTCACATTGAGAGCAGCGTGACACTACTGAAAACCAGTGCTAGTCTGAGGGACAGGCTTGTGCTAGCTCCTGCCTCCCCTCATGCTGCTGCCCTGACGGAGACTGCAGGTCAGGAAATCTGGGGCTGGTGTGATTCAAAGAGGGGTTTGCAGTTGTGTTCCTTCTGTGCCACCAGCTTAAGGGTCAGCTACTAGAGTCCTACAAGTCCTGGTGGCTGCAGGGAGTGCTCTGTTGAGGGGAAGAGAATGATTTCCCTGTGGGGAGGGGGATTGGGAAACCCCTAGGAAGCCTCATGAGGAAGCAGGGCTGTGTCCCTGCCAGCTCGCTCTGCCCTGCACAGCTACTCTATGAATAAACCTCGCCTGGCTGAGCAGTAGCCTCGGGTGGTGTGTGTGGCTGTGGGCCTGGAGGGAGCTGGAGGTGTGGGACAAGAGTTATGCACCATTTCTCCTCTTCCAACCCCTGCCATGGCCTCAAGAGGAGCTTCCTGCACCCCCCCGCTGGCACTGGGACAGCACGAGTACAAACACCCGTGACCCAGCAGCCAGTGCCCAGCCTCACCATTGGAAGAGCTTTGCCCCCATGTCACCAGGCCCTTGCTATCCCACAGGGAGGGAGGAGGGGCAGGACCATGTGCTGAGAACAAGCTTTTTTAGTCCAAGACACTGCAGGGACTAGTAACTCACTGCAGAAATAATCTCTCAGTGTGGGAGAGGGACTTGATTCCAGGTCAAAGTGCATCCTTGGCACAGGAGCATTGCAGACCCAATGTGCAGCATTACAAATGCGCTTTATTTTTTTTCCCCTTTGAAGAGCCGTAAAAAACAGAGTGAAACCCCAAAAATCAGCCTGAAGGCCCTAAGCAAACTGTCCTTCCAGCAAGTCCACGCTCCAGGGACTCTCTTCCCTGCCCAGCCCATCACAGCCTCTCCAGGCCTTGTGGCTTCTAGGGCAAGTAGCAGTACAAAAAAGCCACATCAAGTCCGAAGGCTGGAAGCAGCTGAAGGAGCTGCCTCTGAAGCAGCAGGGACTTCCCTGCTTTGGAAGGCAGCTGGCTGCTCCCTCCCCTGCCAGGAATGGTCAGGGCTGAAGGCTGTCACACAGCCCTCCCCTCGCCGGGGTGAGCACTGTCCTTTTGATCGCATCCCACAACCTCCACAGAGAAACCGTCTGTGTCCACTTCAATGCTGTGGATGCTGAAGTTGCCCAGTCCCTAGGAAAAAAAAAAAAAAAGTTACAGGTTGGGATAGGAGCCAGCAAGGGACCTGTTCTCACCTCCAAGGTCCAGGGTAGGGCCAAGGGGGCAACCTCATCCCCCTCAGGGTGGGGTGAGAAGCTCTTAGTGCTTGTGCTGTATCAAGCATCTGCAAGCTGCCTGTGACAGCAAACCGCTTGGGAGTGCATGTCTCACCTCTGTTTTTGCCAGAATTTGGTGCAAAGCCTCTTTCTGTCGAGGGGCTTTGGTTAAGATGTAAAGGAAGCCGCCGCCGCCAGCCCCAGCCAAGCACTGCCCATAGACGTAGGGCTGGAGGGCATCCATCATGCGCCTGACGGCCCGCGGCTCGCACCCAGGGGCCATGCACTTCTTCTGCTGCCAGTAGCGGTCCAGACACCCGCCGAGGAGCGGCAGGTTACCTGCAGGGGAGAGGATATAGCAAACTATATGCCTCTACTTCTTGCCCAAGGGGCAGAAACCCACCTCTGTCCCTCCAGCTCAGCCCAAGCCAAGCTCTTTTTTCTCATCTACCCCATTCTCCCAGCTCTGCCTGCTGAGCAAGCAAACCCAGCCCTGGCCCATTGCTGTTTATTTTTAATCCTCCACAAGGGAAGAATTTGTTTGCTTTAATGCTCCAGCTTCCCCTCCACAGCATCCCAGCAGCCAAAGGCCAAATGAATGCACCGCACAAGCTATGCACAGCCCTCAGCCCCATCACAGATGGCTCATAGAAAAATCAATTTGGCCTAACCCCCATTTCACTCAAGCCTGACTTTTGGGACATTGCCTGCAACATGCCAGTGGGCCTGGGGGAAGACCTGGGGCTTCTGCAGCTGGAAGAACCTGCACCGCACCCCAGCTTTCCTCCCATTTAGGATTACACAGACTCTCCCTGGGGAGGTTTGTGTTTCTTCAGTGGTTAAAAGGGCCACCCTGGCCCAGGAAAGGGGCTCACACCTTGCCTCAAGGCCTGGGCACACTCCTCGGCATTGCTCACCAGCGCGTCAGCATTCTGCACGGTGGAGGGCAGCCTGGCGTACCAGTTCCTCACCACGTCCTGCAAGAGGTCAGAACGTCCTCGTCACCATCCTCCTGGCTCCAACAACGCCTGAGGACGTTGTGCTGCACCCGCAGCCTTTGGTGCCAGCTCTCATTGGAGTGGCAAAGCTCTGCACCAGTGACAGGGCAGAGCAGGGGACAGGCACCCGAGGCTGTGGGGGAGCAGAGAGCAGAGCCTGCGGCACCCGGGCGTTACCTGGAGCAGGTTGCGGGCCAGGCGAGTCTTCCCTGTGTACACCAGCAGCAAGTGATCATTGAGGGTCTGGGTGTAGCCGCTGGGCACAGGGATCTTCTCCACCTCCACCCTGAGCGGCAGCTGGGCCTTTGACCTCCCGATTTTGATGCCAGGCACCAGCCCGCCCACCTGGTCCTGCCAACCACCGCCTGTGGGGCAGAGGGTCCTCAGCCCTCGCTGAGCCCCCTGCCCTGCGGCCTGGCTGCACCCCCTGGCTGCTACCTGTGGTGAGCCTCTGCTCCAGGTGCAGCACGGCATGGATGAGGGACTCGGTGCTGGCAGCCTTCCCGGCCGCCCGGTACAGGGATGCCATCACTGCTCCCGCCAGGATGCTGCTGGTGCCTGCAGGGAGCACAGGCAGGGCCGGGGCAGCAAGGCACCACCCGTGCCACTGGGAGCCAGGGCTCCCGGCTGTGGGGCAGCAAGGGGGGTGCCCTATCCTGGTACTGGCACCAGTGGAGGACTCCCCGGCCCCTTCCCTGCAGACTTACCAAGACCAGACCCATGGGGAAGCTTGGACCAAGTGTGCACCTCAAATCCACCCCCGAAGCCCTCCCTCAGCTGGGCCCGTAGGGGTTTCTGCGAAGGGAGCTGCACAACCTGGGTGCAGATGAAGGCAGCTTTGAGCAAGGCTCCTGAAAACAGAGAAAGCAAAGCTGATGCCTGCTGTGCTACCTGCTCCCTCCCTCATGGTCCCCAAAAGGGCCACCCTGACACCACAGGGTCAGGACACTGAGGGGACATCACAGGCTGTGCAGGTTGGCACCTCACCAGGGGCATGTGGCTGGCAGTAATCCTGCAAGTGCTCCAGGTCCCGACACACCAGCTCCACCACCGCCTCGCTCCGTGGCGTCCCGCCGAGGCTGACGAGGCGCAGCTCCGGCTCACTGATGCGCCGCACCCGGGCACCGATGGGCCGGCACCCGTCTACCAGCACCGCCACATCCACCACGGCCCCCCCATGCTCGTATGTGATTGGGGGGGTGTCGCTCCAGCCGCCTGCCGAGGCTCACCATCAGCCCCCCATGGCACCCTGACTTCTCTTCCCCCACAAGGGAGAGATGTGGATCATCTGCCTGGGGGAGGCACTCACCAGAAAGGTCCAGGCGGGCTGGACACGCCACCTGCACCCAGTGCCCCAAGGGTGGCAGCTCTGCTGGCCCCACGGTGACAAACTGGCATGAGGACATCACTGCCTGCCGGATGAGGATCTGCTCAGCCCCCTCATAATGTCGAGCCGCTCTCAGCAGCAGAGCAGGCCTGGGAAAAGAGCGGTGCTGAGCCCCCCCGCTGCCGCTCCCCAGGCACCAATGCCTGCAATGAGGCAGTGGCTGCTCACAGCCTCACCTGCTCATCCACTTCTGCCGCTCAGCAGCCAGCTCCCGGACACCACCGGCGATGTCACCGCTCTCCAGCAGCCCAAAAGCCACAGCCCACTCCCTGTTGGCAGCGGGCCCGCTCCGCAAGCCCCCTTCCCCTCGCGCCATGCAGCCCAGGACATCAGCGATGCAGGCAAGTGCCCGGGCTGCGATGCCAGCATCACCAGCCGTGGAGGCCACTAAAAAACAAAAGAAGGCTGCAAAGCCATAGGCAGGCTGCAGCCACCCCAAAGCACCCCACTTCTGCAGTAAACTGGCTCTTAGGAGGCTCTGAGAGGGACTTGCACAGCTAGTCAGACACCCTGGAGGTGCATGTCCATGGGTTCTTGCAGTGGAGGGGGTCACTGGAGGGGGTGGGAAGCACTGAACAGCCCTGATACCCAGAGATGCAAGATACAGCTTGTGCGAGTCCAGCTCACCCTCGTCCAGCGTGCCCAGCATGGCCTCATGGTAGCCCTCATGGACAGCACTGCGGGTGAGCGGCAGGAGGCTGCTGTCCTGGCGCCCCAGCAGCACCCGCCGCACCTTGCGCTGGCCCTGCAGGAAGAAGAGGGCCCGGCGGGCACCCAGCTCGGCCGCCTTGTCCAGGC